>NC_092709.1:187625267-187954384 GCF_047496885.1 Scyliorhinus torazame | reverse complement strand
AATACTGATGGACAGGATATATGCTCATTTGGAGAAAAATGGACTAGTTAGTGACAGGCAGCATTGTTTTGTACGGGGAAGGTCATGTCTCACCAATTTGATTGAGTCTTTTGAAAAGCTGACAAAGAAAATTGATGAGGGAAGGGCTGTGGATGTAGTTTATATGGACTTTAGTAAGGCATTTAACAAGGTCCCACATGGTAGACTGGTACAAAAACTAAAATCACATGGGATTCGAGGTGGGATGGCTCGATGGATATAGCACTGGCTTGGTTACAGAAGACCGAAAATAGCAGTGGAAGTGTGTTTTTCAGAATGACGACCTGTAGTTAGTGGTTCCACAGGGATCAGTGTTAGGACCTCTGTTGCTTGTAGTATATATAAATGATCTGGAGGAAAATGTGGGTGGTCTGATTTGCGGATGACACAAAAATTGCTGATAGTGCAGAGGATTGTCAGAGGATACAACAGGATATAGATAGGTTGGAGACTTAGGCCCAGAAATGGCAGATGGAGTTTAATCCGGACAAATGCAAGGTGGTACATTTTGGAGGATCAAATCTAGGTATGAATTATACTGTAAATGGCAAAACCCTTAGGAACATTAACATACAGAGGGATCTGGGCGTTCAGGTCCACAGTTCGCTAAAAGTGGCAACGCAGGTGGCCAGGGTGATTAAGAAGGCATATGGCATGCTTGCCTTCATCAGCTGGGGCATTGAGTACAGGAGTTGGGAAATCATGTTGCAGCTATATAAAACCTTGGTTAGGTCGCATTTGAAATATTGCGTGCAGTTCTGGTCACCACATTATCAGAAGGACATGGAAGCTTTGGAGAGAGTACAGAGAAAGTTCACCAGGATGTTGCCTGGTCTCGAGGGTGTTGGCTATGAGGAGAGGTTGAATAAACTAGGATTGTTTTCACTGGAAAGACAGGTGCTGAGGGAAGATCGGATAGAGGTGTACAAAACTATGAGAGGCAGAGACAGGGTGGATAGTCAGAGGCTTTTTCCAAGGTTGGAAGTGTCAATTACAAGGGGGCACAGGTTCAAGGTGAGAGGGGGAAATTTAAGGGAGATGTACAGGGTAAGTTTTTTACGCAGAGAGTGGTGGGTGCCTGGAACACGTTGCCAGAGGTGGAAGCAGGAACATTATCAACATTTAAGAAGCATCTGGATGGGTACATGAATAGGGAGGAAATAGAGGGATGCGGATCAAATAAGGGCATAAGTTTTTGTTTTTAGTTAGGGCATCATGATCGGCAAAGGATGGGGGGGGGGCCGAAGGGCCTGTTGCTGTGCTGTACTTTTCTTTATTCTTTGACCAGAATTTGTGGGAGTGGTTAGCTAGACCCACCTGACACCGCTAGCATCGGTCTTCCACCGACAGGTGAGGTCCCAGAGGACTGGAGAATAGCTAATGTAGTACCGCTGTTTAAGAAAAGTAGCAAGGATAATCCAGGAAACTATAGGCTGTTGAACATCACGTCGGTAGTAGGTAAATTATTGAAGAGAATTGTCAGGGACACGATTTATACCCATTTGGAAACAAATGGACGCATTAGCAATAGACAGCATGGTTTTGTGAAGGGGAGGTCGTGCCTCACTAACTTGATCGAGTTTTTTGAGGAGGTGACAAAGATGATTGATATGGGGAGGGCAGTGGATGTTGTTTACATGGACTTCAGTAAAGCCTTTGACAAGCTGCCTCATGGCAGACTGGTACAAAAGCTGAAGTCACATGGGATCAGAGGTGAGGTGGTAAGATGGATACAGAACTGGCTTTGTCGCAGAGGGTAGCAGTAGAAGGGTGTTTTTCTGAATGGAAGGTTGTGATTAGTGGTGTTCACAGTGATCTGTGCTGAGACTTCTGTTGTTTGTAGTGTACATAAGTGATTTGGAGGAAAATGTAGCTGGTCTAATTAGTAAGTTTGCAGATGACACCAAGGTTGGTGGAGTGGCAGATAGTGTTGAGGATTGTCAGAGGATACAGCAGGACATAGATAGGTTGGAGACTTGGGCAGAGAAATGCCAAATGGAGTTTAATCCGGACAAATGTTTGAAAGTGGCAACACAAATGGACAAGGCAGTCAAGAAATGCTTGCCTTCATTGGAAGGGGCATAGAGTATAAAAGTGACAAGTCATGTTACAGTTGTACAGAACCTTGATAAGGCCACACTTGGAATATTGTGCACAATTCTGGACACCACACTACCAGAAGGATGTGGAGGCTTTGGAGAGAGTGCAGGGGAGGTTTACTAGGATATTGCCTGGTCTGGAGGGTTTTAGCTATGCGGAGAGGCTGAATAGACTCGGACTGTTTTCATCAGAATGACGGAGATTGAGGGGCGACCTAATAGAGGTCTACAAGATTATGAGAGGCATGTATAGAATGGATAGGCAGGCACTCTTTCCCAGGGTGGAGGGGTCAGTCACTAGGGGGCATAGGATTAAGGTCCGTAGGGCAAAGTTTAGAGGAGATGTGCGAGGCAGGTTTTTTACTTAGAGGATGGTAGGAGCCTGGAAAGTGCTGGGAGGTTGTGGAAGCAAATACATGAACGGCGTTCAAAAGGCATCTCGACAATTACATGCATAGGATGGGTATAGAGGGATACGACACTAGGAAGTGCTGAGAGTTTTTGCCAAGGGTGGTATCATGACCAATACAGGCTTGGAAGGCTGAAGAACCTGTTCATGTGCTGTATTGTTCTTTGTTCTGGGAAGAACTCGCTCACACGTGTCCTGATCCAGTGTGCCCTGTGCACCACCTTTAGCTGTGCCAGTTCACCCCCGTGTAGTATCTCACTCCAGAGTTCCCCCCACCCCCATCTCAACATGCTTTCATTTTGTCCATTGGGGCCTTACCTCCTCTAGCAGTCGTCTGTATCTGTCCACACACTTAACCCCTTCCTAATTCGTCCTGTGCTAACACCCTGTCCAGCAGGGTGTGCCTGGGTAACTGGGGGAACGATGGTGCCTCCAAGCAAAGGAACTCCTGTATTTGAAGATATCGGAGCTTGTTCCCTTTCGGGAGCTGGAGCTTCTCTGTTAGTTTCCCCAGGTTTACTACTCTACTGTCTACGTATGGATCTATGACCCTCAACATTCCTTCCTCCCTTCTCCAGTTTTGTACGTGGTGTCCAGTTGCCCCAGGGTTGTGTGGTATTATAGGTATTACGGTACCTGAGAGGCTAAAGCACCATTGGTAGAACCTATATGCTTGCTATTGGCTAGAGTGTATAATAGCTCCGCCCTGATATGCGGGGTATAAGAATCCATGCCGCCCCAGCAGCCCTCATTCTGTACCTGAGCTGCTGGGGGAAACATCTAGCTTATTAAAGCCTTCAGTAAATCTCGCTTTAGTGGTCATTGATCGTGCATCAGGTTGCTAATCTACTGTCTACATATAGATCTCTGACCTTTCTCCAGGTTTTATGCATGGTGTCCATTTTGACCAGGTAAAACCTATGGTTTTTGCAGATGGGGCCTGCGATGGACATGTCTTTCAGTTTGAAGTGGTGTCTGAGCTGGTTCCAGGTTTTTAGTGTGGCTACCACCACTGGGATCGTCGAGGACTTGGCTGGGGGAAATGGGAGCGGGGCGGAGGCCAGTGCCCGCAAGAACATCCTAATACAGGAGGCCTCTTCCATCTGTGCCCATTTCGCCTCCGACTCTCCCAACCAACCCTGCACCTTTCTACATTCTCTGCCCAGTAGTAGAACAGGAGGTTCAGCAGTGCTAGCCCCCCCCCCCCCCCCCCCCTCTCTCTGTAGGATGGTTTTGCGGATCCTAGGGTTTTTTCCCACCCACACAAAGGCCGGGATTAGTTTGTCCACCTTGCTGCAGAAGGATTTGGGCATGAAGATCGGGAATTATCGAAATATGAAGAGGAACCTTAGCAGAACGTTCATCTTAATTATCTGCACTCTCCCGGGGAGTGGGAGTGAGTCCCACCTCTGCAGGTCCTTTTCCGCTAGGTTGGGCAGGTTCCACTTGTGGAGTAGGGTCCAGTTGTGGGCTGTCTGGATCCCCGAGTATCGGAACTTGGTTTTGGGCCAGTTTTAACGGCAATGTTCCTAGCTCCGCTTCTCCTCCATGGGGGTTCACCGGGAAGATTTTGCTCTTGCTCAGATTAAGTTTGTATCCCAAAAGGCTCCGAACTACCTCAGGAGTTCCATTATCTTACCTATGGCTGACTAGGGGTTCAAGATGTAGAGGAGCAGGTGATCCACGTAGAGAGAGACTCTGTGCTCCCTGTTTCCCCTCTGAATGACTCTCAACCCCTCTGCTGATCTGAGCGCGAAACCTAGTGGTTCAATTGCCAGAGCTAACAGCAGTGAAGACAATGGCCATCTCTTCCTCGTGCCTCTGTGCAGCCGGAAATAACCTGAGCTGGTGGTCTTTGTCCATGCACTTGCCATGGGTGCACTGTACAGTGGTTTAACTCATAAGGTGAACACTGGCCCAAACCCAAACCATTCCATTACCTCAATGAGGTACTTCCACTCCACCCAGTCAAAGGCTTCCCTCCAGGAAGATGATCACCTCTGGTGTCTCCTCCTGGGGACATGATCATGTTCAGCAGGCGTCTGATGCTCGCCGTCAGCTGTCTGCCCATGGCAAACACAGTCTGATCTTCCGCGATCACTTCTGGCAAACAAAACTCCAGTCATCTCGCCAGAACCTTCGCGAACACTTTAGCGTCAGTGTTCACAAGTGAGATAGGTCTGTATGACCCACACTCTGTTGTGTCTTTGCCTTTCGTTGGAATCAGTGAGATCGAGGCCTGTACAAGCATGGGTAGCAGAGCCCCCCCTCAACAGCAAGCCATAGAACATACAGTGCAGAAGGAGGCCATTCGGCCCATCGAGTCTGCACCGACCCACTTATGCCATCACTTCCACCCTAACACCATAAACCCTCCTAACTCGTTTGGACAATAAGGGCAATTTGTCATGGCCAATCCACCTAACCACATCTTTGGACTGTGGGAGGAAACCGGAGCACCCAGAGGAAACCCACGCAGACAGGGGGAGAATGTGCAGACTCCGCACCGACAGTGACTCAGCAGGGAATCGAACCAGGGATCTTGGTGCTGTGAAGCCACAGTGCTAACCACTATGCTACCGTGCTGCCCGAGTCATTGAACGTCTCCCGCAGGTAAGGGGCCAGTGCCGCTGCAAACATTTTGTAGAAGTCCACCAGGAACACATCGGTCCTGGTGCCTTTCCTGATTGCATGGATTGCATGGCATTCCATGACATCCTCCTGACCCAACGGTGCTTCCAGTTTCTGTCCCTGTTCCTCCCCCAGCTGGGATGTCCAGCCTGTCCAGGATCTGCTTCATCATCAAGTCGCCCTCCGGGGGCTTGTACAATGCCCAGAAGACCGCAAAGGCTCCTCTGATCTCCTCTGAGGCCGTAACCAACCGTCCCGTCCCTGATCTGCGCTATCTCTCGTGTTTCCTCAGCTAGTGTGCCAGTAGGCGGCTGGCCTTGTTCCCATGTTCATAAAAGGTCCCCCGTGTCTGGTGGAACTGGCTCACTGCTTTCCCAGTGGCGAGCAGGTCAAACTCCATTTGTAATTTTTTTCTCTCCGCCAGCAGCTTTATGGTTGGGGCTGTAGGGTACCACTGATCCACTTCCAGTATGGAGTCGATCAACCACTGCTTGGCCGCCATTTCCCCCCTGTCTCTATGAGCCCTATTTGCCATTTCTTCCCTGATCACTACCTCCGAGAATGTGGAGGGTGAGACCTCCCTATTCTGGTGGCAGATAACGTCTATTCCATGAATATGGTCAATTCTTTCACCATACATGATTTAGAGCTGGACCTATCTGCCTTTGGGTCCAATACACAGTTAAAGTCTCTCCCCCATGATTAGTCGGTGGGAGTCGAGGTCACGAATCTTTGCCATGGTCTTTTTGACAAACTCTGTGTCGTGCCGGTTTGCGGCATACACATTTACTAATGCCACTGGTGCCCCTTCTAGGACCCACTTATCATTATATACCGTCACCCTGGTCAGCCATCATGTTCATCACTGAGAAGGCTACCTTTTTATTGAATAGTATCGCCACCCCGCTCAACCCCATGTCGAAGCATGCCTGATAACCCTGTCCCACCCAGCTTTGCCTCACCCTCATTTGGTCTTTCACACTTGGGTGCTTCTCCTGGAGAAGTCCCCTCACGTTCCAGGGCACTATCCTGACAGAAATAGTGTCTGGTTTTTCTCTCTTACCCCCCCCCCCCCCCCCCCCCCCCGCCCCACCCCACCATGAGGTCAGTCATGTCCAGGTTCCCCTTTGTTCCTGGGTCGTCCAAGATGGATGCCGCCACCTTCCTATTTCTACCCATCTCCACGTCTGACCTGTGTGACCAGCAATCTACTCTCCTCCCCTCTCCCCTTTATGCTTCCCAGATCCCCTCACTGAACCTCTCCACTCGTGCGATTTCTCGGGATAAAAATTAGTTCAATGGCCCCATTGAACTCTGCCCGCTGCTTGGCCAGGTCGGCCCCAATATCCTGATAAATCTGGATGGTGGTTCCTGCCCATTTATATGACCGTGTGTTCCTCGCCCAACTCAGGACCTGCTCCTTATCTTGGGACATGTGGAGTCTTGCGATTATTTCCCGCGGTGGTTTCCCCGGATTTCAGTCTCTGGTGAAGCGACTTGTGGGTCCTATCTACTTCTGGAGATTTGGTGACGCCCTCCTCACCGACCAGTTTTTCGAGCATCTTCGTTATGAATTTGGGTGAGCTCCTACCTTCTGTGCTCTCTGGTAGTCTGACAATCCGGAGGTTTTGATGCTGGGACCTGTTCTCCTGGTCGTCTACTTTTCCCTTCAGCATCTTTTGCGTTGCCGCCAACCTCGTTACCTTGGCCTTGAGCGAGGCGATCCGCTCGTCGTGCTCAGTGGCCATCCGCTCGTCGTGCTCAGTGGCCATCCGCTCGTCGTGCTCAGTGGCCATCCGCTCATCGTGCTCAATGACCATCCGCTCATCGTGCTCAGTGGCGGCTTTCTCCAGGTCCCGGATCATCGTTCCTTGGTCTCCAGTTGTCGCTTAACCCTGTCCATCTGTCCCCCTTATGGGGCCTGAACGGTCTCGGTTGCCAACTTCATCGCCGACATGAGGTCCTCCTTTACCACCTCCCTATACTTTTGGAGTTCTGTGGAAATGAACACCATCAGCTTCTCCGTCGACGACTGGAATAGCATTGCCAACCCTGCTGGGTCCACCATGTTCAGGTTTGCATCGCCACAGGGGTATCCCCGCTCCGAGGTTGGGGTATTTCTTCCTCTGCTTTTACACCCCTTGCGGTTGGATTGTTGGCTCGCCGGCATCTCAAATCGGGTGGGCTATTGATGTGGGTCGGTTGATTTTGATTTTTGCTAGTTTGGTGTCCGTTTGACCATCTGGTCAAAAAGGTCCAAAAAAACGTTTCCAGGTGAGGGACACCTTTTCGTGCGCCATCTCAGCTCATGACCACGACTCGGAAGTTAAATTGGGATGGATAGCTAACCAGCCCTTAACCCACCATTTCCCCCCCACAATTGAAGACACCTTCTCCACTGAAAAGAATTTCAAAGCCCGATGGCAAGAAATCACCACCAGTAAGAGAATTCTCGGGAAATCAAAGATGTCTAAAATTTAAAACTTTGAAGAATGCTGTGCTAATTTTATTAATGTCGCATGCCACGCAATTTGGAGAAGGAGGACAAATGTCCAGCCCTTGATGCGAGTGAATTTATCTGACATTTGTTTTCAATTAGGTGGGTTGTAGGCATAGGCTCAAAGGAAGAGGTGGAAGCAGAAAAGCGAAATAATTTATTGAAGAAAAATTATATGAAGAAGCTGATGTCAGGTAATATGTGTTAGTGAAAATATTAAATTCTGTTCTGTGTCTATCAGTACCATCTTTACGTAAAAGGAGTTTTCGTAAAGTAAAACAGATCATTAGTAAGGGCGTAGGGGATATCCACTGAGCTTCCTGTTAAGTACCGCAGCTAGCCAGTCATGACTGGAGAATATATTTAGTTCAGTTACACTTCTTGCTGCCAAGCACAGGGTTCAAAATACATGGGCGGCAGATGGATTTGCCCTCAGAACCTGACAACCTTGCTAAATCAGACAGAACGAAAAAAGGTCACCCTCATCTTCCATGTTGGATCCTCTCCGGGAATCTTTGCACCCTCATAAGCAGATAATTGTACTGTGGTGCTGCTTTATATATTGCCCATTCCCTCCCATCCACTCCAAGTCGAGGCTGTTTATTCTTTCTCATGTTATTTTCATCTCTAGTATGAGCTGTTGATGGTTCACTCGCTCATTCTCTCTCTCTCTCTCTCCCTCCACTCTGTATCTCTCTAACTCGCGCTCTCTCTCTCTCTCTAGCTCAGTCTCTCTTTTTCTCTCTCTATTGTCAGGGCCTTGCAGATTACAGAAGATTAAATTAACATCACCTGTCAATCAAAATGCTGTTGCTTCCACCAGTGAAAATGCAGTTGGAGAGAGAGCGCACTCTTCCATTTATGAAAGAGTTTTCACAGGATGTGGCAGTGGCTGGCTAGGCCAGCAATTTATTACCCATCGTTCATTGCCCTCAAGAAAGGGATGGTGAGCCACCTTCTTGAGCCACTGAAGTCCATGTGGTGCGGGTACACTCAGTGCTGTTAGGGAGGAGGTTCCAGGATTTTGACCCAGCGACAGTGAAGGAATGGTGATATGGTTCTAAGTCAGATAGTGTGTGGTTTGGAGTGGAACTTGCAGTCGGTGGTGTTCCCAATCATCTGCTGCCCTGTCATTCCAGTTGGTAGAGGTCGCAGCTTGGAAGATGCTGTTAAAGCGGCCTTCATGAATTGCGGCAGTGCATCTTGTTTATGTGAATGCCGCTACTGTATGTTGGTGACGGCGGGCGTAAATGTTGAAGTTGGTGGCTAGGGTACTAGTCAGGCAAACTGCTGTGCCCTGGATGTTGTCAAGCTTCTCGAGTGTTGTTGGAGCTGCATTTTTCGAGGCAAGTTACATTCCTGACTTGTGACATGTAGATGGTGGACAGGCTTTGGGGAGTCAGGAGGTGAGTTACGCTCTGTAAAATTCACAGCTTCTAACCTGCTCTTGCTTCCATAGTATTTATATGGCTAGTCCAGTTCAGTTTCTGGTCAATGGTAACCCTCTCAGGATATTAATTGTGGAGGGTTCGGCAATGTTAATAGCGTCGAACGTCAAGGGGAGATGACTAGCATCTCTCTTGTTGAAAATAGTCATTGCCTGGTACTTGTGTGGCGTGAATGTTACTTTATAAGCATCTGAGGAGCCATAAATGGTGCTGAACATTGTGTAATCATCAGTGAACATCCCCACTTCTGATCTTATGATAGAGAGAAGGTCATTAATGAAGCAGCTGAAAATGATTGGGCTTGGAACACAACCCTGAGGAACTCCTGCAATGTTGTCCTGGAACTGAGATAACTGACCTCCAACCACCGCAACCATCTTCTTTTGTGCTAGATATGACTCCAACCAGTGGAGAGTTTTCCCTGATTCCCATTGATTAAGTTTTGCTGGGGCTCCTTGATGTTGCAATGTTACTTGGTCAATTACTGCCTTTGTTGTCCAGGGCAGTCACTCTCCCTTCACTTCTGGAGTTCAACTCATTTGTCCATGTTTGGACCAAGGCTGTAATGAGGTCAGGAGTTAAGTGGTCCTGGTGGAACCCAGATTGAGCATCAGTGAGCAGATTATTGCTGAGTAAGTGCCACTTGGTAGCACTTGATAGCCGAGAAACACAATGCTATCCATTGGCACTCAGGCCGAGGCCGCTTATAGCCTTGTTTTCTGCACTGAGGAGCTATGTGTAGCGAGAGATCGCCGTCTCGATCTCTGGAGCCCAGATGCAACCTCCGACACTCCCCCCAAACCCGAACTCACTATGAGGGGGGTCCCCCAGACCGCCCCGCACCCCCAACACCCGCGCAGGGCAGCCCCGGCCTGATTGGCATCACGTGAAAAATGTCAGCGTGCCATCTTGGCAGTGCCAACTTGGTACTCTGGCAGTGTCTCTTTCAGCTGGCGGTGACACCTGGGCACCTTGACAGTGCCACCTGGGTGCTAGTGTGTGGGCCTGGGTGCCAGGCTGGCACTGTCAGGGTGCCAGGGTGCACTGGCAGTGTCAGGGTGCCACCTGGAACAAAGGGCATGCACCTAGGGGCCTCCGACCCCCTGGGACACTCTCACGAGTACTGTTCCAACTGGTCCCCATTTGTTGGGACCAGTACTGAATGGCGCTTGCCTGAGGTCTCCGAGGCGAAGGGGAAAGATCCCAATGCTTTGGGTGCCTTGGTGAGACTAGTTGTCGTGCTCATTTGCAGATCTGCCAAATGTGATTCTGCCCACAATGGACCGGATTTACATTGCAACGCCTCACGGGATCACGTTAGATCTCACGAGGCATTGCGAGCCGGGTAGATCTGGGGAGCAGGATGTCTCAGCTTCTAATGGCACATTGCACCATTATGCAAAGCTTTTCGAGCACAGTAAAGCTGTTCAACTGTGCACGAGGACTCAGCCAGATATTGTAGAAATTAAAGAGTGATAAAGAGCATAAAAGAGGGTTAAACCACCAGGACCAGATGGTTTCCATTCGAGGATTTTAAGAATGTAAGAAATAAGAGCTGGAGTGGGCATTTGGTCATTTCTGAACCTGCTTCATCATTCAACAAGATAACTGATCTTCTACGTAAACCTCACCTTCTCATTGTTCCCGTAGCCTTTAATTCCCTTGATGCCCAAAAATCTATTGACTTGGATCTTGACTATTATGACTACATCTCCCTAGGGTGGCAAATTCCAACGATCCACCCCCAATGGCCTCACACTCCTGTGCCAACTAAGTGTCCCTCCACTCACCTCGCATTCCCCAAGTCAACCTCGTCCCAACTGCCAACCAATTTCCCCTACCCACCACTCTTTGCCCTTGCTCCCATCGATGCCTACCTGCCTATTATCCTTGGATAGTCCTTGATATGTTTGACACTTCCTGGACAGCTTTGACACTTCCTGGACAGCTTTGACACTTTCTGGACAGCTTTGACACTTTCTGGACAGCTTTGACACTTTCTGGACTTCACCCCACTAAGATGGGAAATGTCCGGTTCAGGAGTGGGTTTTAGTATTTTCAGCAATCCCCTGAATTTTCATCCAACAAAGAGCCCGCTGTGGCCAAAATAGAACAAAGAAAAGTACAGCACAGGAACAGGCCCTTGGGCCCTCCAAGCGTGCGCTGACCATACTGCCCACCTAACTGAAAACCTTTTACACTTTTGGGGCCCATATTGCTCTATTCCCATCCTATTCATGTATTTGTCAAGATGCCTCTTAAATGTCACTAGCGTACCTGCTTCCACCACCTCCTCTTGCAGTGAGTTCCAGGCACCCACTACCCTCTGTGTAAAAAAAACTTGCCTCGTATATCGACTCTAAACCTTGCCCCTCTCACCGTAAACCTATGCCCCCTAGTAATTGACCCCTCTACCCCGGGGAAAAGCCTCTGACTATCCACTCTGTCTATGCCCCTCATAATTTTGTAGACCTCTATCAGGTCACCCCTCAACCTCCTTTGTTCCAGTGAGAACAAACCAAGATTATCCAATCTCTCTTCATAGCTATTGCTTTTCATACCAGGCAACATCTGGTAAACCTCTTCTGTACCCTCTCCAAAGCCCCCATATCCTTCTGGTAGTGTTGGGACCAGAATTGAACACTATATTCAAAGTGTGGCCTAATTAAGATTCTATACAGCTGCAACATGACTTGACAATTTTTATACTCAATGCCCCGGCCAAAGAAGGCATGGATGCTGTATGTCTTCTTTTTTTTTTATTAAATATTTTATTGAAAATTTTTGGTCAACCAACACAGTACATTGTGCATCCTTTACACAATATTATAACAACACAAATAACAATGACCTATTTTATAAACAAAAAATGAATAAATAATAAATAACAAAAATAAAAACTAGCCCTAATTGGCAACTGCCTTGTCACAAGTAACACTCTCCAAAAATATAATTTAACAGTCCAATATATAATTATCTGTAGCAACGACCTATACATACTATACAGTATATATTAACAACCCTGAGAGTCCTTCTGGTTCCTCCCCCCCCCCCCCCCCCCCCCCCCCGATCCTGGGCTGCTACTGCTGCCTTCTTTTTCCCATTCCGTCTATCTTTCTGCGAGGTATTCGACGAACGGTTGCCACCGCCTGGTGAACCCTTGAGCCGACCCCCTTAGGACGAACTTAATCCGCTCTAGCTTTATAAACCCCGCCATGTCATTTATCCAGGTCTCCACCCCCGGGGGCTTGGCTTCTTTCCACATTAGCAATATCCTGCGCCGGGCTACTAGGGACGCAAAGGCCAAAACATCGGCCTCTCTCGCCTCCTGCACTCCCAGCTCTTGTGCAACCCCAAATATAGCCAACCCCCAGCTTGGTTCGACCCGGACTCCTACTACTTTTGAAAGCACCTTTGTCACCCCCATCCAAAACCCCTGTAGTGCCGGGCATGACCAAAACATATGGGTATGATTCGCTGGGCTTCTCGAGCACCTCGCACACCTATCCTCCACCCCAAAAAATTTACTGAGCCGTGCTCCAGTCATATGTGCCCTGTGTAATACCTTAAACTGAATCAGGCTTAGCCTGGCACACGAGGACGACGAGTTTACCCTGCTTAGGGCATCTGCCCACAGCCCCTCCTCGATCTCCTCCCCCAGCTCTTCTTCCCATTTCCCTTTTAGTTCATCTACCATAGTCTCCCCTTCGTCCCTCATTTCCCTATATATATCTGACACCTTACCATCCCCCACCCATGTCTTTGAGATCACTCTGTCCTGCACCTCTTGTGTCGGGAGCTGCGGGAATTCCCTCACCTGTTGCCTCGCAAAAGCCCTCAGTTGCATATACCTGAATGCATTCCCTTGGGGCAACCCATATTTCTCGGTCAGCGCTCCCAGACTCGCGAACTTCCCATCCACAAACAGATCTTTCAGTTGCGTTATTCCTGCTCTTTGCCACATTCCATATCCCCCATCCATTCCCCCCGGGGCAAACCTATGGTTGTTTCTTATCGGGGACCCCCCCAAGGCTCCAGTCTTTCCCCTATGCCGTCTCCACTGTCCCCAAATCTTCAGTGTAGCCACCACCACCGGACTTGTGGTGTAGTTCCTCGGTGAGGACGGCAATGGGGCTGTCACCATAGCCTGTAGGCTAGTCCCCCTACAGGACGCCCTCTCTAATCTCTTCCACGCCGCTCCCTCCTCCTCTCCCATCCACTTACTCACCATTGAAATATTAGCGGCCCAATAATACTCACTTAGGCTTGGTAGTGCCAGCCCCCCCCTATCCCTGCTACGCTGTAAGAATCCCTTCCTCACTCTCGGGGTCTTCCCGGCCCACACAAAACCCATGATGCTCTTTTCAATCCTTTTTTAAAATGCCTTCGTGGTCACCACCGGGACGCACTGAAACACAAAGAGGAATCTCGGGAGGACCACCATCTTAACCGCCTGCACCCTCCCTGCCATTGACAGGGATACCATATCCCATCTCTTGAAATCCTCCTCCATCTGTTCCACCAACCGCGTTAAATTTAACCTATGCAATGTGCCCCAATTCTTAGCTATCTGGATCCCCAGGTAACGATAAGTCCCTTGTTACCTTCCTCAACGGTAGGTCCTCTATTTCTCTACTCTGCTCCCCTGGATGCACCACAAACAACTCACTTTCCCCATGTTCAATTTATACCCTGAAAAATCCCCAAACTCCCCAAGTATCCGCATTATTTCTGGCATCCCCTCCGCCGGGTCCGCCACGTATAGTAGCAAATCGTCCGCATACAAAGATACCCGGTGCTCTTCTCCTCCCCTAAGTACTCCCCTCCACTTCTTGGAACCCCTCAACGCTATCGCCAGGGGCTCAATCGCCAGTGCAAACAATAATGGGGACAGAGGGCATCCCTGCCTTGTCCCTCTATGGAGCCGAAAATATGCAGATCCCTGTCCATTCGTGACCACGCTCGCCACTGGGGCCCTATACAACAGCTGCACCCATCTAACATACCCCTCTCCAAAACCAAATCTCCTCAACACCTCCCACAAATAATCCCACTCCACTCTATCAAATGCTTTCTCGGCATCCATCGCCACTACTATCTCCGTTTCTCCCTCTGATGGGGCCATCATCATTACCCCTAACAATCTCCGTATATTCGTGTTCAGCTGTCTCCCCTTCACAAACCCAGTTTGGTCCTCGTGGACCACCCCCGGGACACATTCCTCTATTCTCATTGCCATTACCTTGGCCAGGACCTTGGCATCTACATTTAGGAGGGAAATAGGTCTATAGGACCCGCATTGTAGCAGGTCCTTTTCCTTCTTTAAGAGAAGCAATATCGTTGCTTCAGACATAGTCGGGGGCAGTTGTCCCCTTTCCTTTGCCTCATTAAAAGTCCTCGTCAGTACCGGGGCGAGCAAGTCCACATATTTTCTATAGAATTCGACTGGGAATCCATCCGGTCCCGGGGCCTTTCCTGCCTGCATGCTCCTAATTCCTTTCACCACTTCTTCTACCTCGATCTGTGCTCCCAGTCCCACCCTTTCCTGCTCTTCCACCTTGGGAAATTCCAGCCGATCCAAGAAGCCCATCATTCTCTCCCTCCCATCCGGGGGTTGAGCTTCATATAATTTTTTATAAAATGTCTTGAACACTCCATTCACTCTCTCCGCTCCCCGCTCCATCTCTCCTTCCTCATCCCTCACTCCCCCTATTTCCCTCGCTGCTCCCCTTTTCCTCAATTGGTGTGCCAGCAACCTGCTCGTCTTCTCCCCATATTCGTACTGTACACCCTGTGCCTTCCTCCATTGTGCCTCTGCAGTGCCTGTAGTCAGCAAGTCAAATTCTACATGTAGCCTTTGCCTTTCCCTGTGCAGTCCCTCCTCCGGTGCTTCCGCATATTGTCTGTCCACCCTCAAAAGTTCTTGCAGCAACCGCTCCCGTTCCTTACTCTCCTGCTTCCCTTTATGTGCCCTTAATGATATCAGCTCCCCTCTAACCACCGCCTTCAACGCCTCCCAGACCACTCCCACCTGGACCTCCCCATTATCATTGAGTTCCAAGTACTTTTCAATGCACCCCCTCACCCTTAGACACACCCCCTCATCTGCCATTAGTCCCATGTCCATTCTCCAGGGTGGGCGCCCTCCTGTTTCCTCCCCTATCTCCAAGTCCACCCAGTGTGGAGCGTGATCCGAAATGGCTATAGCCGTATACTCCGTTCCCCTCACCTTCGGGATCAATGCCCTACCCAGCACAAAAAAGTCTATTCGCGAGTAGACTTTATGGACGTAGGAGAAAAACGAGAACTCCTTACTCCTAGGTCTGCTAAATCTCCACGGGTCTACACCTCCCATCTGCTCCATAAAATCTTTAAGTACCTTGGCTGCTGCCGGCCTCCTTCCAGTCCTGGACTTCGACCTATCCAGCCCTGGTTCCAACACCGTATTAAAATCTCCTCCCATTATCAGCTTTCCCATCTCTAGGTCCGGAATGCGTCCTAGCATCCGCCTCATAAAATTGGCATCATCCCAGTTCGGGGCATATACGTTTACCAAAACCACCGTCTCCCCCTGTAGTTTGCCACTCACCATCACGTATCTGCCCCCGTTATCCGCCACTATAGTCTTTGCCTCGAACATTACCCGCTTCCCCACTAATATAGCCACCCCCCTGTTTTTCGCATCTAGCCCCGAATGGAACACCTGCCCCACCCATCCTTTGCGTAGCCTAACCTGGTCTATCAGTTTCAGGTGCGTTTCCTGTAACATAACCACATCTGCCTTAAGTTTCTTAAGGTGTGCGAGTACCCGTGCCCTCTTTATCGGCCCGTTCAGCCCTCTCACGTTCCACGTGATCAGCCGAGTTGGGGGGCTTCCTACCCCCCCCCCTTGTCGATTAGCCATCACCTTTTTCCAGCTCCTCACCCGGTTCCCACGCAGCTGTATCTCCCCCAGGCGGTGCCCCCCCGCCCATCCCCTCCCATACCAGCTCCCCCCTCTCCCCAGCAGCAGCAACCCAGTAATTCCCCCCTCCCACCCCCCCCCCCCCGCTGGATCCCCCGCTAGCGTAATTACGCCCCCCATGTTGCTCCCAGAAGTCAGCAAACTCTGGCTGACCTCAGCTTCCCCCCGTGACCTCGGCTCGCACCGTGCGACGCCCCCTCCTTCCTGCTTCTCTATTCCCGCCATGATTATCATAGCGCGGGAACCAAGCCCGCGCTTCTCCCTTGGCCCCGCCCCCAATGGCCAACGCCCCATCTCCTCCACCTCCCCTCCTCCCCCCATCACCACCTGTGGGAGAGAGAAAAGTTACCACATCGCAGGATTAGTACATAAAACCCCTCTTTGCCCCCCACATTCGCCCCACCACTTTGTTCGAACGTTCTTTTTAATAACCCGCTCATTCCAGTTTTTCTTCCACAATAAAAGTCCACGCTTCATCCGCCGTCTCAAAGTAGTGGTGCCTCCCTCGATATGTGACCCACAGCCTTGCCGGTTGCAGCATTCCAAATTTTATCTTCTTTTTATGAAGCACCGCCTTGGCCCGATTAAAGCTCGCCCTCCTTCTCGCCACCTCCGCACTCCAGTCTTGATAAACGCGGATCACCGCGTTCTCCCATTTACTGCTCCGAGTTTTCTTCGCCCATCTAAGGACCATTTCTCTATCCTTAAAACGGAGGAATCTCACCACTATGGCTCTGGGAATTTCTCCTGCTCTCGGTCCTCGCGCCATCACTCGGTATGCTCCCTCCACCTCCAACGGACCCGCCGGGGCCTCCGCTCCCATTAACGAGTGCAGCATCGTGCTCACATATGCCCCGACGTCCGCTCCCTCCACACCTTCAGGAAGACCAAGAATCCTCAGGTTGTTCCTCCTTGCGTTGTTTTCCAGTGCCTCCAACCTTTCCACACATCGTTTCTGATGTGCCTCCTGCGTTTCCGTCTTCACCACCAGGCCCTGTATATCGTCCTCATTCTCGGCTGCCTTTGCCTTCACGACCCGAAGCTCCCGCTCCTGGGTCTTTTGTTCCTCCTTTAGCCCTTCGATCGCCTGTAGTATCGGGGCCAACCAGCTCTTTCTTCATTTCCTTTTTGACCTCTTCCACACAGCATTTCAAGAACTCTTGTTGTTCAGGGCCCCATGTTAAACTGCCACCTTCCGACGCCATCTTGGTTTTTGCTTGCCTTCCTTGCCGCTGTTCTAAAGGATCCACTGCAATCTGGCCACTCTCTCCTCCTTTTTCCATCCGTATCCAGGGGGGATTCCCTTCTGGTTTACCGCACAGTGTTTTTAGCCGTCAAAATTGCCGTTGGGGCTCCTATCAAGAGCCCAAAAGTCCGTTTCACAGGGAGCTGCCGAAACGTGCGACTCAGCTGGTCATCGCCGCACCCGGAAGTCCGCTGTATGTCTTCTTGACTATCTTCTTCACCTATGTTGCCACTTTGAGTGACCTGTGGACCTGTCCACCCAGATCCCTCTGCCTGTCAATAATCTTAGAGTTCTGCCATCTACTGTATATTTCCCACCTGTATTAGACCTTCCAAAATGCATTACCTTGCATTTGTCATATTAAACTCCACCTGCCATCTCTCCACCCAAGTCTTTAACCAATCTTTACCTTACCTGCATTAGACCTTCCAAAATGCATTACCTCACATTTGTCCGTATTAAACTCCATCTGCCATCTCTCCGCCCAAGTCTTCAAACAATGTAAATCCTGCAGTATCCTCTGACAGTCCTCATCGCTATCTGCAATTCCACCAACCTTTGGGTTGTCCACAAACTTAATAATCAGTCCAGTTACATTTTCCTCCAAATCATTTATATATACGACAAACCGAAACTGTCGCAGTACTGATCCCTGTGGAACACCAGTAGTCACAGCCCTCCATTCAGAAAAACACCCTTCCACTGCTACCCTCTGGCTTCTATGACCGAGCCAATTCTGCATCCATCTCGCCAGTTCACCTCTGATCCTATGTGTCTTCACCTTCTGTACCAGTCTGTCATGAGGGACCGTGTCAAAGGCCTTCCTGAAGTCCATGTAGACAACATCTAGTACCCTACCTTCAGCAATCACCTTCGTCCCTTCCTCTAAAAACTCGATCAAGTTGGGGAGACACAAGCTTCCTTTCACAAAACCATGCTGCCCCTTGCCAATATGTCCACCTGATTCCAAGTGGGAGTAAATCGTGTCTCGAAGAACCCACTCCAATAATTTCCCTACCACTGACGTAAGGCTAACCAGCCTGTAATTTCCTGGATTATCCTTGCTACCCTTCTTAAACAAGGGAACAACATCAGCTATTCTCCAGTCTTCTGGGACCTCACCTGTAGCCAGTGAGGATACAAAGATTTCTGTCAAGGCCCCAGCAATTTCCTCTCTTGCCTCCCTCAGTACTCTGGGTAGATCACATTGGCCCTGGGGACTTATCTGCCATAATGTTTTTCAAGAATCTCAACATCTTTTTTATCTCAATGTGACCCAGACTGCCTACATACCCTTCCCGAGACTCATCATCCACCAAGTCCTGCTCTTTGGTGAATACTGATTCAAAGTACTCATTTAGTACCTTTCCTGTTTCTTGTGGATGATGAGTCTCGGGAAGGGTATGTAGGCAGTACATACTGCCTACAGATTCCCTCCCCTGTCCTTGAGTGGGCCAACCTTTTCACTTTCTCTTGCTCTTTATATACGGGCTGCACGGTAGCGCAGTGGTTAGCACTGTTGCTTCACAGCGCCAGGGTCCCAGGTTCGATTCCCGGCTTGGGTCACTGTCTGTGCGGAGTCTGCACATTCTCCCTGTGTCTGCACGGGTTTGCTCCGGGTGCTCCAGTTTCCTCCCACACGTCCCGAAAGACATGCTGTTAGGTAATTTGGACATTCTGAATTTTCCCTCCGTGTACTCGAACAGGCGCCAGAATGTGGCGACTAGGGGCTTTACACAGAAACTTAGTTGCAGTGTTAATGTAAGCCTACTTGTGATAATAAAGATTATTATTATTATAAAACTCTTCAGGATTTTCCTTAATCCTGTTTGCCGATGATTTTTCCTGACCCTTTTAGCCCTCCTAACTCATTGTTTAAGTTCCTTCCTACTTATATTCCTCATGGGCTTCATCTGTCCCCAGTCTTCTACCCCTTACAAGTGCTTCCTTTTTCTTTTTGACTAGGCTCTCAATATCCCTTGCTATCCGGGGTCCCCAAACTTGCCATACTTATCCTTCTTCCTCACAGGAACATGTCAATTCTGAATTCCTATCAGCTGCCATTTGAAAGCCTCCCACATGCCAGATGTTGATATAGCCTCCGACATCTACCCCAATCGGGACTTCCGGTGGCGGCGTGTAGTAGGAGGTCGCACATTGGATGGCTCCTGATCAAGGCTTGATTATTTTAGAATTTAATGCCCGGTCCCAGTGGCAGTTTTTGATTAAATAAGTGCAGGAAGACATAAGGAAGAAAGATGTCCAAAACCCAAAGGAAAGCTGCCGTGAAGAAGGGAGAATGAAGATTCGCCATTGAGTAGAAGGTTCGGCTCTGGAAGGATAGGGGAGGCTGGGTCGCTGGGTGGGGCCACACTGTTCACGGCAGAAAAGATGACCGAGGTGATGGTTATGGAACAGTTCGCAAAGCACATGGAGGTGATGAGGAAGGAGATGATGACAGCATTGAAGGTGCTGGTGGAGGAGGGGATTTCCTCGGTTGAAGGCGGCGGTGTCGAGCGCATCGTCCGAGGTGCGGGAACAGGGTGGAAGAGACCTTGTCGCAACACCGTGATCAACTCACCTCGATGGGTGAGGAGCTGCAGAGGGTGGTGGAGGCCAACAAGGGTCTGGTGGAGGCCAACAAGGGCCAACAACGAGCCAAAGTGGAGGACTTGAAAAACAGATCTAGACGGCAAAATCTGAGGATAGTGGGCCTGCCTGAAGGGGTGGAGGGCCCAAGGCTGGCGGAGTATTTTGCAAGATGTTGGCGGAGCTGTTGGGGGAGGGGGAGATCCCTCTTGGTATGAACCGGATCGGACTCATAGGGCGTGGAGGCCTAAACCAAAGGCGAATGAGCCGCCAAGAGCAATGATTATTTGTTTCCATAGGTACCGTGTGAAGGAGAAGGTCCTGTGTTAGGCAAAGCAGAGGCGGGCGGTGCAGTGGGCTGGAGCTGGTATAGGTATATACCAGGACTTTATGTGGAGTTGGCGAGGAGGTGGGCGGCCTTCGGCCGAGTGAAGACGGCACTGTATAACAGCAGGGTGCGGTTCGGCATAGTGTACCCAGCTAAGTTGCGGGTGACCTACAACTCCAAAGACTTTTACTTCAAGACGGTGGAAGCGGCGGAGGCGTTTGTGAAGGCAGAAGGACTGGGGCAGAAGTGAGAAATGGGACTGAGGATTGGTCTTGGACTGAGGGTGGCGGAGGGGGGGGGGGGGGGGGGTGGAGGAGTATATGTAGCTCTATTTTTCACTGCATGTTATATGTGCTAATGGAGTTGAAGTTGGACAAGGTAAGAGTTGGGATTTTCTTTTGTAATTATGGTTCTTTGGGGTTTGTGTGTTTACACTGGGGTTGTGTGTTGAAGGCAATTTCTTTGTTTTCTTGTCCCAGGCAGGGGGGTGGGGAATGGAGGGGAGTGAGGCCTGGCCAGGGGCCTCCACACTGGCTAGCTCAAGCTGGCCAGTGAATGGGAATGTGGTGGGGTGAGTGTCTGCAGCCATCAGAGCCTGGTAGAACAGGTTTTGATGTGCCTAGGAGGTGTAAAAAGATGGGGGAGGGGACTGATACTGGGTGAGGTGTTTTCGAGAGGAAGTGAGTGGGGGGAGGAGCTCGATGGTAACAATGGGACTGGGGCGGGCCAAGCCCAGTGGGCAGGGCCTGGAGTTATGAGGATGGTGGATTGGGGGGGGGGGAGGGGGAGGTGAGAGACGCCGGGTTAGAATAGTTACATGGAATGTGAGGGGTTTGTTGGAGAGAGATTTTTCAGGGTCATCTCGGGATAGTGCTCGTGAACTTGGAACCAGGGCCCCTAGAAGCCTTTTTCGGGGGTCGGACCAGCTCGGACGGCAGGAGGGTGCGGGGGCAGATGTTAGCCTTCGCCTTGCTGATTTCCCAGAGGTGGGTCCTGTTGGGGTGGAGGTCAGCTTCTCCACCCTGTGACACGGCTTGGCGGGGGGAGGGGGACCTATTTGAATTTGTTTGACTCTCGGGAAGGTGAAGTCTCAGCTGAAGGGGATGAAGGAAAGGTTTCACACTTCATGGGAGATGTTTATTATACACTTCCGGGAATTGGATGCCATTGAACATTATAGCGGGGCGGGAGGGGAGGCTGGCGGTATTGTTGTCTTTGGTTATACTGTTTACAGCTTGTTAATTTGTGTTTTTTTTTTACCTGGAATGTATGGGTGGATGGTTTGGCCTGTGTGTTGTGCGGGGGCCGGTTTGTGTGTGGGAGATTGCTATTGTATTTGTTTTTTTTTCTTTGGTTGTTTATTGTTGAAAATGTTGAAAATGAGGAGAATAAAAAGATTTTTCAAAAAAACATTTATCCCAATCTAGATTCTTCAGTTCCTACCTAATGTTATTATTAGCCTTCCCCCAATTTAGCACTTTTACCCAAGGACTATTCATCTTTATCCAACAATACCTTAAAACTTACTGAATTATGGTCACTGTTCCCAAAATGCTCCCCCTACTGAGACTTCGACCACCTGGTCGGGCTGATTCCCCAATACCAGGTCCAGTGCAGCCCCTTCTCCAGTTGGACTATTTACATGTTGTTTCAAGACGTCCTCCTGGATGCTCCTTACAAACACTGCCCCATCCAAGCCTCTAGCACTAAGTGAGTCCCAATCAATATAGGGAAGTTAAAATCACCCACCACAACAACCCTGTTGCTTTTACATCTTTCCAAAATCTGCCTACATATCTGCCCCTCTATCTTTTGCTGGCTGTTGGGAGGCCTATAAGAAAACCCCCAACATTGTGACAGCGCCCTACCTATTCCTGAGCTCTACCCATATTGTCACGCTGCATGAGCCTCCTGAGATGTCCTCCCACAGTACAGCTGTGATATTCACCTTAATCAGTAGTGTAATCCCCCACCCCTTTTACATCCCCCTCTATGCCATCTGAAACATCTAAATCCTGGAACGTTTAGCTGCCAATCCTGTCCCTCCCTCAACCAAGTCTTTGGCATGGCACCAACATCATAGTTACAAAATCTAATCCAAGTTCTAAGTTCATCTGCCTTACCTGTTATACTTCTCGCATTTAAACAAATGCACTTCAGACCATCAGTCCTGCTATATTCAGCAACATCTCCCTGCCTGCTCTTCCTCTGAGTCTTACTGGCCCTATTCTTTAGTTCCCCTCAGTTATTTCACCTTCTGCCCTATTGCTCTGGTTCCCATTCCCTTGCCACACTAATTTTTTAAAAGTTTAAATTTTTTTTAATAACCCTTATTGTCACAAGTAGGCTTACATTAACACTGCAATGAAGTTACTGTGAAAAGCCCCCAGTCGACACATTCTGGCGCCTGTTCGGGTACACTGAGGGAGAATCCAGAATGCCCAAATTACCTAACAAGCACATCTTTTGGGCTTGTGGGAGGAAACCGGAACACCCGGAGGAAACTCACGCAGTTGATCTCTATGTGTGCATGTACACAAGGGGTTAATGTGTCATCAGTAGCACCACATGATCACTAAAGGGCCGGACCGACAGGGGTATAAAAGGCAACCACATTTACGGGCAGCACGGTAGCATAGTGGATAGCACAATTGCTTCACAGTTCCAGGGTCCCAGGTTCGATTCCTGGCTTGGGTCACTGTCTGTGCGGAGTCTGCACGTCCTCCCCGTGTGTGCGTGGGTTTCCTCCGGGTGCTCCGGTTTCTTCCCACAGTCCAAAGATGTGCAGGTTAGGTGGATTGGCCATGTTACATTGTCCTTAGTGTCGAAAATTGCCCTTCGTGTTGGGTGTGGTTACTGGGTTAAGGGGTTATGGGGATAGGGTGGAGGTGTGGGCCTCGGTAGGGTGCTCTTTCCAAGAGCCGGTGCAGACTCGATGGGCCGAATGGCCTCCTTCTGCACTGTAAATTCTATGAAATGAAATGAAATTGGGGCTCTCTCTCTCTCTTGGGTGCACTGTGATGAAAGCAACAGCAGACTAGTTTAGATGGCCAGTGGAGTTACGTATAGTTACCATAGTTAGATCTTGTTAACCTTATCACTAGTATCAAAGTTAAAGTAAAGAACTCATGTAAAGAACTGATGAAAATATTGTTGTAGTTACTCAATTAACCTTTTGTTACTACTGGAAGAGTTTGAACCACCTTCATCGGGATTTGGAATACCTCATCACTAACCAAGGATTGAGTAGCACATGTTACCTACCACACCGGTAACAAAACATGGTACCAGTCGAGTGGCTTTAACAGAACTCGTTAGATTAGGTTAGATAAAAAGAGAAGAAAAAGAGAAGACTGGACATTCAACTGTGGAAGACTTCGCAGCAAATGGATCCTCGACGACTAACTATGGGACTCATTGGACCTCTACGGCAGCTGGAAACAACTGGTAATTTAAGTTATGACTGGAAAAGATTTGAACAGATATTCCAAATATTTATCGCAGCTAATGGTTTTAGCACGGTCTCTAACGCAACGAAAATGGCACTACTACTCTCAATATGAGGGCATGAAGCTAGAGAAATATATAATTGCTTTAATTACTTAGAAGGTGAAAATGACACCAAAATAGAAGTAATACTCAAAAAATTTGATGAGCACTGTAAGAGTCACTCTGGTGAGATGCTGGAAAGATTTAACAATTGTCATAAATGCCAGAGAAACGGACGGCCCACCACTGATTTTATTACAAATCTCAAGTTAATACCACAAGGCTGTGATTATGCTGATTTCAGAGACACTGTGATAATGAATCAATTAATTTCTGGACTATCTGATAAACATTTGAGGGAAGAACTAACACAAAATACATATCTAACTCTAGAAGCTGCTATACAAAAATGCCTTGCTTATGAACAAAAACAAATTCAATACTGTGAGTCTTTACAAACACAGAATCAGTGTCCAGAAAACAAAATCGGGAAAAACGGCACCTAAACTTACCCCGAGACAGAGGCAGGGTTGAAACAGAAGAAGACGGAAGTTGTGAGCGGCAGCCATCTTAAGAAAGGAGCCGCACATGCGCAGTTGTGCAAAAAGCGCACAGTAAAGGAAACTCGAATTGCGCATGCACAATCGAGTCATACGCTTGCCGTTACGAGCGTCATGATGTCAGAGGACCAGGACCACGCCCACTTAAAAGTGAAATGCACGGAAATTAACAAAAATAAATTTAACGCTGCAAAACCCAATTTTCTTACCTCAAAAGACAGAACAATGCCCGAACTTACACCAGCAGTTGAAAATAACTTTCACAACACCTTGGAACAAACAGTCTGCACCACCCAAAGTGAAGAGCACAATAAAAAATCCAAAACCAAAGAAGATGATTTGTTCATTGACAATGAAGAGAACAATAAGAACTCAGAAACAAAAAGGGATGATTTGTCTATCGAACAATACACACAATATTACTCCGACATGGCTGAGTTATTCGGAGATCCTGATCACAGCATCAGCAACATGGTTGAAAAGCTCAACACGACTCTTCTCATGGTAGATGAATCCAATACCATGGTGCCATGGCAGATCATCGATACATTGGATGACAGCAATACTCAAGACAAAGACGACGCCACACAGAGAGCACAGAACGACTCCGTTGAGAGAGCACAGATCGACTCTACAGCGAGAACACTGCACAACTCCATGGAGAGAGCGATGACAGACTCCACGGAGAGAGCGATGACAGAATCCACGGAGAGAGCGATGACAGACTCCACGGAGAGAGCGATGACAGACTCCACAGAGAAATCTTCGAGACAGGATCTACTCCCATTTGGAAGCAAATGGACGTATTAGTGAGAGGCAGCATGGTTTTGTGAAGGGGAGGTCGTGTCTCACTAACTTGATAGAGTTTTTCGAGGAGGTCACAAAGATGATTGATGCAGGTAGGGCAGTGGATGTTGTCTATATGGACTTCAGTAAGGCCTTTGACAAGGTCCCTCATGGTAGACTAGTACAAAAAGTGAAGTCACACGGGATCAGGGGTGAGCTGGCAAGGTGGATACAGAACTGGCTAGGTCATAGAAGGCAGAGAGTAGCAATGGAAGGATGCTTTTCTAATTGGAGGGCTGTGACCAGTGGTGTTCCGCAGGGATCAGTGCTGGGACCTTTGCTGTTTGTAGTATATATAAATGATTTGGAGGAAAATGTAACTGGTCTGATTAGTAAGTTTGCAGACGACACAAAGGTTAGTGGAATTGCGGATAGCGATGAGGACTGTCAGAGGATACAGCAGGATTTAGATTGTTTGGAGACTTGGGCGGAGAGATGACAGATGGAGTTTGATCCGGACAAATGTGAGGTAATGCATTTTGGAAGGTCTAATGCAGGTAGGGAATATACAGTGAATGGTAGAACCCTCAAGAGTATTGAAAGTCAGAGAGATCTAGGTGTACAGGTCCACAGGTCACTGAAAGGGGCAACACAGGTGGAGAAGGTAGTCAAGAAGGCATACGGCATGCTTGCCTTCATTGGCCGGGTCATTGAATATAAGAATTGGCAAGTCATGTTGCAGCTGTATAGAACCTTAGTTAGGCCACACTTGGAGTATTGTGTTCAATTCTGGTCGCCACACTACCAGAAGGATGTGGAGGCTTTAGAGAGGGTGCAGAAGAGATTTACCAGATTGTTGCCTGGTATGGAGGGCATTAGCTATGAGGAGCGGTTCAATAAACTCGGTTTGTTCTCACTGGAACGATGGAGGTTGAGGGGCGACCTGATAGAGGTCTACAAAATTATGGGGGGCATAGACAGAGTGGATAGTCAGAGGCTTTTCCCCAGGGTAGAGGGGTCAATTACTAGGGAGCATAGGTTTAAGGTGAGAGGGGCAAGGTTTAGAGTAGATGTACGAGGCAAGTTTTTTTACACAGAGGGTGGAAGCAGGGACGATAGTGACATTTAAGGGGCATTTTGACAAATATATGAATAGGATGGGAATAGAGGGATACGGACCCAGGAAGTGTGGAAGATTGTAGTTTAGTCGGGCAGCACGGGCTTGGAGGGCCGAAGGGCCTGTTCCTGTGCCGTACATTTCTTTGTTCTTTGAGAGAGCGATGACGGACTCCACGGAGAGAGCAATGAAGGACTCCACAGAGAGAGCGATGACAGACTCCACGGAGAGAGCAATGAAGGACTCCACAGAGCGGGCGATGAAAGACTCCACAAAGAGAGCGACACAAGCCTCCACAGACAGCTCGGTGGCAGACTCAAAAATGGAAGCAAGCAAACACTCCATAGCGAACGCCATGCATGAATACGACCGTGAAGATCTATCAACCTTATTTGAGCCACCAGAAGAAGACTATGAAAGTCTATCCAGTTCATTTAACGAACAAGAAGACACTGAATGTCTACCCATTGTATGTGAGACAAGTGACGAAGAAATCACAATTCCCATACAGGATGTGCAGGATCACAGCGAGACTGACATATATCTCAGCTCATCTGCACAGAAGCACTCAATAATCAGAGGACGGCTACTCATGAGTCCAGAGAGACCACATCAAATGAAATTGTGAAGTTTTTGACTCCAGAAGAGGAGCACCAAGAGTCCAGAGAGACCACGTCAATAGAAATCCTGAAGATTTTGACTCCAGAAGAGGAGCACCAAGAGTCCAGAGAGACCACGTTAATAGAAATCTTGAAGATTTTGACTCCAGAAGAGGAGCACAAATAGATCACAGATGATTCAAGTGAACCAGAAATGACTCTAGAAGAGGAGTATCAAGGAAGCAAAGCAGAGGAATCAAATCCACCACAAATGACTGATGTCACCAACATCAATGCAACATCAGATCATTCTCATAATTCTCAAGAAGAAACGCTCAATGTAACAGATACCACAAAGGACACTGACACCAATAACTGTGACAATGACTCACATCATCCAAACGGAACACTCACTGAGCGCAACAGCAACAACGAAAACAACATGCAGTGCAACAAGAGCAACAACAACAACACGAAGCGCTGCAGAAACAAGAACGACAGCAACATCAAAAACTACAAGCACAACAACAAAAACTACAAGAACAACAAAAACACAAGAAGCATAACTAAAACAGAAACAATGAGCACGAGGAGAAAAACAACAAGAACAACAACGAAAACAACAAAAACAGAAACAGCAAGCATGACGAAAACAACAACGAAAACGACCAAGACAGAAACGACAACAATGAAACAACGACCTGTACATCATGGAACAACTCTGCACATGAAGGACAATGCCACAGCACACTGCAAAACAATGGTAAGCTTACAAACATGCCATAGCATGGCAAAAAATCTCACAAATTCACATTTGCTCCACAACAAACAAGCAAACCAGCTGTCAAGAAAGATGACATACAGAATCAACACCACAAACACAGGAAAATGTCCAGGTCAGACAACAAAGATGTAACACCGAATCAATACCACAAGCATATAAAAAAAAAAGCATAAATCAGACAACAAAAGTGATTCGACCATTCAAATACCTCATTGATGACTTCTTGGCTACTCAAACACAAGAACACTGACGACGTTCACAAAGAAATAATATCAACATCACCGCTTCAACGACAGAAGAAGAAAGCAACTCGACCGAACAAACTCAAAGTATGGACCCATGAAAAAAAGTTTTTTTTTATTACAACTGGACTCCTAAATAATAATTGGTTTTGTATAATCGTCAAGATCATCACAATTTGTACATAACATCATTTGTCTACCTATTTTACGCAAGCAAAAAAAAACAAAACTTAGACTAAATGTATTAACATTTGACAGACTAACTCATTGATTTTCTGTAATGCTTTTGCAAGCTGCATCCATTATGTTTTGTTCAATTTTCTTTTCAACATACAGAAAATATGTAACACAAAAAAAGGGGGAATGTGGTGATCTCTATGTGTGCATGTACACAAGGGGTTAATGTGTCATCAGTAGCACCACATGATCACTAGAGGGCTGGACCAACAGGGGTATAAAAGGCAGCCACATTGGGGCTCTCTCTCTCTCTTGGGTGCACTGTGATGAAAGCAACAGCAGACTAGTTTATATGGCCAGTGGAGTTATGTTTAGTTACCATAGTTAGATCTTGTTAACCATATCACTAGTATCAAAGTTAAAATAAAGAACTCATGTAAATATTGTTGTAGTTACTCAATAAACCTTTTGTTACTACTGGAAGAGTTCGAATCTTCTTCATCAGGATTCAGAATACCTCATCACTAACCAAGGATTGAGTAGCACATGTTACCTACCACACCTGTAACAAAACAGCAGACACTGGGAGAACTTGCAAACTCCGCACAGACAGTGACCCAAGCCGGGAATTGAACCTTGGACCCGGGCGCTGTGAAGCAACAGTGCTAACCACTGTGCTACCGTGCCGCTTGTTTGAAGCCTCCCGTGTGACACTAGCAAACCACGCGGCCAGGATATTTATGCCCCTCCAGTTCAGATGCAACCCGTCCTTCTTATACAGATGCCACCTGCCGCGGAAGAGATCCCAATGATCCAGATATCTGAAACCCTCCCTCATAAGCCAGCTGTTTAGCCACGTGTTTAACTGTACTATCTTCTTATTTCTAGCCTCACTTGTATGTGGCACAGGGCGCAACCCCGAGATTAAAACCCTAGAGGTCCTGTTTTTTTAACTTTCTACCTAACTCCCTGAACTCCTGCTACAGGACCTCGTCACTTTTCCTGCCTATTTCATTAATCACGACCTCTGACCTTTGTCTTTCCTTAGGTAAGTTGTCCAAAGCTGCATGCAGTACTCTAGGTGTGGATTCAACAATGCGCTGATAATTGTAGTAAGACATGTTTACTCTCCTATTCAGTAATAATCACCTTTATTATTGTCATAAGTAGGCTTACATTAACACTGCAATAAAGTTACTGTGAAAAGCCCTTAGTCGCAACAGTCCGGCGCCTGTCCGGGTACACAAAGGTGTTGCTATCTTTATTAACAAACCACAAGCTGCGAGTATGTTTCTTGTATTGACCAAATGACCAGACAACCAGTATGTTAGTTCAAAAGACAGTTTATTATTAAACACAAGACTTATCTCTCTGTGCAATGATACACGCGGCTACGCATTAACCTACACCTATCAACTAAGATGACCTTTGCTTAACTCCTGGATGACCGGCTCTGTGCAGGTAGATAAGGCCTTTATCTGAATCTCCACGTGTGTCGGCTGGAAGTCGTCAGATTCGTCTCGGCTGCGGCTCGTCTCCCTCAGGTAGCGATCGCGGGTCTTGAACTTGGTTGGTCGTTATGCTGCAGTTGGTGTGGGCACAGGCCGGTCCCAAAAGAGACCAATCCCTAGTTGCGCAGCAGTGCCTCTTATCCTTCTCCTTTTTCGCGCCCTTTTGGGCGGTGCTAACTCAGGATCCAATGGATCGATAGGGTCTCGATTACCCTAATTGATTCTGGCCAATTAGGGGCGGGTACCTCAATGGCTGGGCGGGTCCTAGTTATCATTGTCCCAAGTATGTAAGCCTTTCCAAATAAAGGGAAGCGGCGCCGGTGAGTCTGCTACTGTGGCTATTACTTGATTTGAGTCTATTGTCCTGGGGAAATCGGTGATTGACCTTTAACAGGTGCAAGTTTCAGTTCGGTCTGGTTTTCCTTTGCACAATACACAGAGGCTGTGTCCCAACTTGAGCACAATTCCCATTATCCTTTGCGGGCGGCCATTTTAGATGACCACAGAGGGAGAATTCAGAATGTGCAATTCACCTAACAACACGTCTTTCAGGCCTTGTGGAAGGAAACCGGAGCACCCGGAAGAACCCTACACAGACACAGGGAGAATGTGCAGACTCCGCACAGACAGTGACCCAAGGCAGGAATCGAATCTGGGACTCTGGCACTGTAAAGCAGCAGTGCTAACTATTGTGCTACCATGCCGCCCATATTCCAATCCCTTTGTAAGGAAACTAGCATACCATTTGCCTTCTGAGCATTTTGAGTGATGTAAGATTATTTGAGTTCTTTGTCCTGCAGGTTGTCACCCTTAGTGATAATAGGTGCAAAGTCTCAGTATCCAATGGGTCTATTCATAAAAGATTGAACCAAGTTTTCGACTGTATAATCTGACTGCAATAAAAGCAGAAAGTGCGAGAGCAGATCTGGTAGCATCTGTGGTGAGAGAAACAGAGTTGACATTTTGAGTCCAATATGACTCTTCTTTGAAACTGAAGGGGTAGAAATGTGATGGATTTTATGTGATTGAGAAGGGGGTTGGGGTGGGGGGGTGCGGATGTCAGACAAATGGGAAGGGCTAGGGGATCTCCAGCAGTATTTGCAGATTTTGCTTTTTTAATATGACTGCAGTTGGCCAGAAAAATCTCTGAATGTTATTTATTATTTAAAGAACAATTTTGCATTTGGAGAAAGCTCTGGATGAAATGCCAACAGTGGAAATGTGAATTTGCCTCAGCTTGTTGGCAGGATCTGGAAACGCTGCACCTTTTATGAATGTCACTGCATTGCTTTTGTTCAGAGATCTTTGCTGGTAAAGCTTTTGAATTGCATTTGGTGAAATCCTGGTTTATAAAAATTTACAATTTTGAAAAGAAAAAAGGGCATTTTAAATTAATTTTTAGATGTTAAAGGATGATTCCTTTTGAGTTTTGATTGAGAAATTTGAATTATATCAATTTGAAAGGGAATGTAAAAGAACGTGGTTAAAAACTCAGTTCATGGAACTAATACAAGACTGTAACCTTATGATGGTGAGGTTATGCATACCACCACACATCTCTTGACCTACATGGCTGTGTATTTAAGGGTTCTTCAAGCTGTCCAGGCAGCGGAATCGTTATTTCAGCATGCCAGTGCTCTGCTCGATCACATTTTGTCTATTAGCATTGTTTTCATTGTATGCATGCAGTCCACGTGTGCGTAGGTTGCTAATTTTAGTCATTAGCTATGCGGTCAACAGCTATTCTTTGGTTTGCTGTGAGATGGCTGAAGTACAGCTCGTACTGTGTACTGCTGCAGAAATAAGGTATCATGCTTCTGGTAACATATCAGCTGGATGTTAAGGAAGTGGAATCTATTTCTTTTTATATTAAATATATTTTATTACAAACATGTATTAAAACAGATTGCAACACATAACCACGGGAAACATATTTCCCAGCAATCAACTATACAGTCTGTGCGAATTCTCCCACCCCCCGTGACAAACAGCCCCTCAAACTCAGTCACAAACATCCCCCACCTTTTCTCAAACCCCTCTGCAGAGCTCCTTAACTCATATTTAATCTCCAACTGCAGGAAGTCGTGCTGGTCACCCAACCAAGCCTCCACCCCCAGTGGCGATGCCGACTGCCACCCCATGAAAATTCGTCGCCGTGCAATCAGAGAGGTTGAAGGCTACGGCATTGGCCTTCCTCCTCTCCATTAGCTCCGGCATCTCTGAAACCCCAAATATTGCCACCAAAGGGTCCGGGTCCACCTCCTCCTCCACTATCCTGGCTAAGACCGCGAACACAGGACGGTGTCTGGGCAGAAGCCCTGAGCAGAGTAAACACGACCGCAACATGCGCCAGGCGCAGCCTGATCCAGTTTAAGGTCGTGCACCGGGCCCACATGACGGTGGCCTGGATGAGCAAATTCTTCGGGCTGGAGGACAAGTGTACTAGATGCGCAGGAGGGCCGGCTAACCATGTATACATGTTCTGGTCGTGCCCTAAACTCGGGGGGTATTGGCCGGGATTCGCAGATGCCATGTCCTGGGTATTGAAAACTGGGGTGGTAATGAGCCCTGAGGTGGCAATCTTTGGGGTTTCGGAGGACCCGGGAGTCCAGGAAGAGAGGGAGGCCGACGTTCTGGCCTTTGCTTCCCTGGTAGCCCGGCGACGAATACTGTTAGCATGGAGGGACCCAAAGCCCCCGAGGGCTGAAGTATGGCTATCGGACATGGCGAGCTTTCATGGCCAGGAGAAAGTCAAGTTCGCCTTGAGAGGTTCGCTACTCGTGTGTGCCATTTATTGACTTCTTCGCAGAGGAGTTAGCGTCAGCATGGTGGGGGGGAGGGTAGAGTAGAGTAGGGGGATATTGAGGCAGGTCCTTGCGTGAACAGGGCCTTGGTTTGCACTATGTTTAATTTGTGTCTTGATTTTTTATTTGTACTGTACAATGTCACTTTTTCGATATGCCTAAAATACCTCAATAAAATTGTTTGTTTAAAAAAAAAAAGACCGTGAACACTCCCACCCAGAATCTTCCCAATTTTTCACAACCCCCAAAACATGTGCGTGCTTTTTGCTGGTCCCCGCCCACACCTCTCTCACTCATCTGCTACTCCCTGGGAGAACCCACTCATTCTCGCCCGAGTCATATGCACCTTGTGCACCATCTTAAACTGTATGAGGCTCATCCTTGCGGGAGATCCCGTTTACCCTACGCAGTGCCTTATTCCATACTCTCCAATTAATCTACCCTGAAGGAAGAATATGCCATCACCATAGTCCTCAAACGGGACCCCTTACAAGATTCCCCCTCCATTCTGACCCACTCTACCCCTTCTCTTTCCCACCATCGCCATACCTTATCCACATTCGCCGCCCAACAATAATGAAGCATGTTCGGCAACACCAACCCCCCCTGCTGCCTCTGTAGCAGGGCCCTCCCCATCATCGGCACCTTCCCCGCCCATACAAAGTCCGAAATGATCGTGTCCAATTTCCGAAAAAATGCCTTTGGTATGAAGATCGGGAGAGCCTGAAAGATAAACAAGAACCTCGGCAGAATATTCATTTTCACCACTTGGACCCTTCCCACCATCGTCAACTGCAGTGTATCCCACCTCTTAAGATCCTCCCTGGCTTCCTCATCCATCGTTAAGTTCCACTTATGGAGCGTCGTCCATTCCCTTGCTACCTGAATCCCTAAATACCTAAACCTATCCCTCTCTACAGTAAATGCCATCCCTCCTAAATTTGCCCGCCATCTACTCTCCAACGGATCTGAAACATACAGCAACAGGTTATCGGCCGAGAGCGACACCCGATGCTCCCTCTGTCCCCTCATAATCCCCCGCCACTCCGCCGACCCCTTGAGAGCAATCGCAAATGGCTCTATGGCCAGCGCAAACAGTAACGGCGACAACGGGCACCCCTGCCTTGTACCCCTGTGTAAGTCAAAACTCCGCAAACTCATATTATTCGTCCTCGCACATGCCCTTGGTGCCACTGCTTCAGTGTTTCCCACAAAATGGCCGCTGACACCTCCCCATTCTGATACAACTCCACATACTTCTTAATTGCCGCCCACACCTTATCACAAAAACCTCCATCCGCCAACAACCCCGAATCAAACCTCCACCCCGGCCTCTGCTCTCGTCCCAACCTAAACCGAATCTTCAGCGAGTGGGGCGCATGGTCCGAGATAACTATCCCTGCACACTCTGCTCTCTCCATCCCAACCAAAATCCCCCGGCTCACTACAAAGTAATCAATCCTCGAATACACCCTATAGATGTGTGAAAAGAAAGAATGCTGCCTTCCCCCTGGGTTCTGAAAGTGGCATGGATCCACCATACCCATCCTCTCCATAAACCCCCCCAGCTTCCTTGCCATTCGTACCTACCCATCGACTTGGGGCTCGACCTAACCACCCTCAGCTCTAGGACACGGGTAAAATCTCCTCCCATGGACTGGTGCAAACTCGATGGGCCGAAGGGCCTCCTTCTGCACAGTAAATTCTATGATGATCAACTGGTGTGTGGCCAAATCCAGGATCGCTGCCAGCAATCCCCTCATAAAACCTACATCATCCCAATTTGGGGCACACACATTTACCAACACCACCAGCCCCCCTTACAATACCCCACTCTCAATCACATATCTTCCACCTGGATCCCTCACCTCCTTCGCACTTATAAATCCAATTGTTTTGCTCCTTAAAATCGCCGCTCCCTCTGATTTCAAATCAAACCCCGAGTGAAAAACCTGCTCGACTCACCCTCTCCTTAACCTAACCTGGTCCTTCACGGAGGTGCATCTCCTGCAGAAAGACCACCTCCTCTTTCAAGCTCCTGAGGTGCACGAACACCCGCGACCTTTTAACCGGCCTATTCAGTCCCCGGACATTCCACGTTTCCAGCATTACAGACAACAAACCTAAAAAAGGACCCCCTCCAAACTGGAGGGGACAAGAATCCCCCAATCCCGACCCCACTTTGAATATGTTCCCAACCATTACGAAGTGCCTGCTCCCTGGTTCCCAAGCATTGTCCACTCAGTTCTCCCCCAGCATATGCTCCTTAATGAAGTATTTGGCCACTTCTGAGGTCTCTAAATAATACTCCCAGCCTCCGAACGCCACCCATAATTTTGCCAGGTAGAGCCCCCCTAATCTGATCTGCCACTGGTGCAGCACAGCCTTGGCCTCGTTGAACCCTGCGCGCCACTTTACCAACTCGGCTCCAATGCCTTGATGAATTGTACCTTGTTCCCTTCCCACTCACAGGTATGTTTCTCCCTTGCCCAATGCAAAATCTTCTCTTTCTCCACAAATTTGTGGAGTCCCACGATCACCGTCCATGGCGGCTCCTAGTTCTAGGATTCTGCCTCGGGGACCTAGGCACCCGGTCCGCTTCAGGGGCCTTATCCAGCATCCATTCCGCCACCAGCCCCGCCAGCATCTTCAAGACGTACCTCGTGGTACTCACACCTTCCACTCCTTCAGGCAGGCCCACTATTTGCAGGTTCTGCCTTCTCAAGGTATTCTCCTGCTCCTCCACCTTTGCCCTCAACGTTTTACACAGGTAACCTAGGAGCCCCACTTCCGCCTCTAGAGCCACCACACGATCACTGTGGTCCGAGATCAGTCCTTCGATCTCCCAAATCTGCGGCCCCTGCACCTCCATACACTTCCAACGAACTCTTCAGGGATGCTACAGCTCCTTTGATGGCCTCCGAACGATCCTCCCGCATTTCCTTCCTCTGTTGGCGGAATTCCTCCATAATAACAGCCATCAATTGCTCCAGCTGGGGCCTTCCATCTTGCACCAGCCCTTCCCCCTCAGCCACCCTTACACTGGCTGCTGCAGCACAGATTTCCTGCAAATCTTTGGTCAGGTCTCTCACCGTCTTCTGCCTGGATTGGTAAACAGCGGACATACCACTCCCGGGAGAAACTGCTCGCTCCTCCAACCTTCACCTGTGCCTTTTCATCAAAATTCCACCCAGTAGAGGGTGAAAAGAGCTCTTTCCTGTGCTTTCAAGCAGGAACTATCCTGTGTGCGACTACTCACACCATAGCCGCCACCAGAAGTCGTGGAATCTCTTTCAATTCTAGTACAAGGCAAAATTGAAATGCAACATCTGAGATGCAGTCGGTCGCACCCTGAACTATGGGAAAACTTTGTCTGTGGCGTGAGGGAATTAAATCAAATTATTTCTCTTTGAATAAAAATCCTCAGTGACATCACTTGTGTATCAATGGACTGTAAGATGTTGTTGATATATTCAGCATTAGCCTGGAAGGGGCTAGATGAATAAATACACATCACCGTGGTGGTCACCTTCACACTCATTGGCAATACAGCTGTTGCCCTGCTCGGAAGTTGGAGTTATGGCTGCCGCAGTTGGCAGATTTTAGTCATGACCTCCTTCGTGAAGCACAGGCATCTCAAATATTGGGTTGCTGCTGAAGTTCAGGTAGAAGAGTTTCCTCAGGAAAACTCTGGGTGGATATACCCTACGCCCCCCCCCCCCCTGTTCCCCCAGTAGAATGTCTTGTTCTGAGTCGTCCCTGATTATTCTACTGGTCATGTTCTATTTCAAGAGAAAAGCCAAATAAAGCACTCCTGTCTGGGAAAAACAAGTTGCACAGAAACCATGAATTCAGCAACCTCCCACACCATCCTGAAGTCTTTTGAAACTGGAAACTACTATGTTGAGCATCAAAATGTGTATAGTTGGAAAATAATTCAACCGGAAACTAACCTGTAGTTAGTTGATAATCCATCTAAATAGACTGATATGGGGACAGGAAAGGGTCCCCCGTGGTGCTGAATGTGTATTCAACTGTGCAAGAATAAGAGAAGATGTTAGTTGGAGCAGAGTTCTAAAGCAACAATGCCGATGTCACATCATTATTGCGTCATAAGTATGGACACAAACTTCAGACAGTAGCCAAAATTTTAAGCTCCCGTCCCGGTGGGTTTTGAGGCAGTGGGGCGAAATAACATGGAAGGGATTTACTCTGACATCCCACACGCCCTGACCCATAAATGGCCACTTAAGGCCTTAACTCAAAATTACAATTTTACGATGGGGCGGACAGGGACTCTGATGAGAATCCTATCCATGCTCCAGTTAAGGCCCTTAAGTGGAGGCCTTTTCCCACCCAGTCTAAATTTCTAACCCAAGCAAACACGGGGAGAATGTGCAAACGTCACACAAACAGTTGCCAGAGCCGGTATTGAACCTGGGACCTCGGCGCCGTGAGACAGCAGTGTCAACCACTGCATCACCGTGCTGCCCACTACGTTTTGGAACCCTCGTGGCATTTATAATTGGTCACTTTAGGACCTCTGAGTGAGGAAACAGTCCTTGACCATTTCAGTCCTGTCTTAATTGACGAGAGTTAGGAAGACTGAGGACTCTCCATTCCCTGCCTTCCCACCCATCTATATGGACCCCCACCCCTTCCTCTGTAATCTACATGAACGGATGATTAGTGCCCAAATAATGAAAATATGCCAAAGCATCTTGGTCTGTAATTGACCATACTTTATCCATAATACTACTCCGGGTTAAGAAAACAGTGACAAACCTGAGTGAGCATTACAAGTGACATTAAAACTTATCTGATTTTCTTTCAGTGGATGTTGGTGACTCATGTTTTCTTTATATGGGGTAGCACATACTTTTCCATTTTTAAAACTTCAAAGGTATCAGTAAGCTGTGTTTAATGTCAGTTTCCTCCATTCCCTTTCTAATTTTCAGACCTGCACAACTGTGTATAGTATGTTACATATATCTCATTTCAACCAAGAGTGTAGCAAGTATATCTCCATCAGAGATGTTTATTTATCGTGATCAAATAAAACAGGATGCCCTGAAGTTCTCAGTATGTTATTAGAACGTTTAACAAACACTTTAAGGGTGGCACGGTGGTGCAGTGGTTAGCACAGTGGCACAGTGGTTAGCACTGCTATCTCACAGCGCCAAGGACCCGGGTTCGATCCCAGCCCTGGGTTACTGTCCGTGTGTAGTTTGCACATTCTACCAGTGTCTGCAAGGGTCTCATCCCCACAACCCAAATATGTGCAGGGTAGGTAAATTGCCCCTTAAATGGAATTTTTAAAAAAATGTATGTTTTGCTAAATAATAATGGATATAACTTTCAGCTTTAATCAGTCTGTGCAACCTGTCATCTGAAGAGCAGTTGGGGACTCTGGGTCTGTACTCGTTGGAGTTTAGAAGGATGAGTGGGGATCTTATTGAATCTTACAGAATACTGAGAGGCCTTGATAGAATGCATGTGGAGAGGATGTTTCCATTAGTAGGAAATCTAAAACCCGAGGGCACGCCTCAAACTGAGATGAGGAGGAATTTCTTCAGCAGAGGGTGGTGGAGGCCAAATCACAGAGTGCCTTTAAGACAGAGATAGATAGGCTCTTGATTAATAAGGGGATCAGGGGTTATGGGGAGAAGGCAGGAGAATGGGGAGGAGAAGCATATCAGCCATGATTGAATGGCAGAGCAGACTTGATGGGCCAAATGGCCTAATTCTGTTCCTATGTTTCTGGTGTTATGGCTTTATAACAATGACTGCCTGTTTCGTTCATGGCTATGTTACCTCTATTCCAACACACTCGTGACTTGCTTCCCACATTCTTTCTTCTGTAAACCTGAGGTCATCCAAAACTCTGCTGCCAGTGTCCTACTTCACAGCAAATTATATTCACTATTAGACTGGGTTTCTGGACTGGCGACATTACCACTATGCCACCACCTCCCCAACTTTTGCCACAGTCATAGAGAATGAAAATTGTGACTTTGATAAGAGTCATTTGGTACCTGATTGGAGGGATTCAAACATGGATTTCTGGGCAAGATTGGCACAGATTTGGGCAGCAACAACATGTTCCAAAATTTTGGAGAGGACAGAGTTGGAGTTGAGGCAGTGGCGTCGGATCAAAGGTTGTTTTTTTGAGGAGGGTATGATGACACCTGACACAACACCTGAAGAGAAAACTGTTCATAATATTGGCTAACATGGGGACCAGGAAGGGAATCTGGGTGGTCAGAAAATTATGGTAAATGTGAGGAGGCAGTGGCACAGTGGTATTGTCACTGGGCTAGTAATCCAGAGACCCAGGGCAAGATCTGGGGACCCTAGTTCAACTTCCACCACGCAGATGGTGAAATTTGAATTCAATAAAATTCTGGAACTAAAAGTCTAATGGTGTCCTTGAAACCATTGTCAATTATCGTAAAACACATCTGGTTCACTAATGTCTGTTAGGGAATGTTATGGGCCAGGGTTTAGAGAACCCCAAAGTGTATCATGAAGTTCACCTGACCCACAACTTTTACTAGATTGTGGTATGGGGAGCACACGGCCCACTCTACAGGTGTGGTACAGCAGGAATGGAAAAGTATTTTTTAAGCAAACCAATGTTTATTCTATGAACTCAAGTTAACCTGTTTAAAACATACAGTGAACATCTTAGCAACCATCAATTCAAATACAACCCCCCAAAAATACAACACTAAGTAATCCTTAATAACTTTCCAAACAACATCCAGAAGACAAAAGAAACACCTTTTAACAGAAGTGAGCTCAGCTCCACCCACACTCTGACATCACTGCAGTAACATGAGCAGCCAAACATTTCTTAAAGCGACATTCTCATGACACCTCTCTCCCCCCCCCCCCCCAGAAAAATAAATAAACCATCAACTTCAAGATGGTTTCATTTTTCACCTTCTCACTATCCTTTAAGAAATGCACACAGTAAATATACTTTTTTGTTTCAAAAAACAACACACGCAAACAGGTATAATAATATAGTCCATTTTCTTTTTGTTCTTCTTCCTCCAACTGAATCCTTCTCGATTGACATTCTCTTTGACCAAGAAGGTCTCTGCATGATCCGTCCATTTCTCTACGCCTCGGCATGTCTCTTTTAAAGTCAGATACTTTAGTTCAATCTGATCGCAGAGTCCCTTGTAATTCTCCAACACAGGAGCATTGGTTATCACAGCTTTCAGGCAGTCAAATGCCTGTTGAAACTCCGCTGTCCATCAGTGGAGCAATCATGCTACAAAACCTTTGCACAAATGTTCGATCAAATCCATTCTTTTTTCTCATGCCAAGAAATCACATTATTTCCCTTTGTCTTGGGGGTATTGAAAACTCCTCAATAACTGTTGGTTTCACATCTCGTGTGACCATTCGACCCTGTCCGATTGTATGGCTAAGAAAGTGACTTGGGCTTTTCCAAATTCACTTTTGGCTAGGTTTATCACCAAACCTGCCTCCTGAAGTCGATCGAATAATTTCATCAGATGTTTTAAATGTTCTTTCCATGTCTGGCTGAAAATTATCAGGTGGTCGATGTATACCACACAATTGGGTGATCCTGAAACGACTTTAAAAAAAAAAATATTTTATTGAAAATTTTTGGCCAACCATCACAGTACATTGTGTATCCTTTACACAGTAATATAACAATATAAATAACAATGGCCAGTTTTATAAACAAAAAATAAATAATATATAAACAAAAACAAAACTAAATGGCAACTGCCTTGTCCCAGATAAATATTCTCCAAAAATATGTTTTAACAGTCCAATACACAATTATCTATAACAACAACCTGTACATATTATACTTGTATATTAACATCCCTGAGAATCCCTCTGGTTTCTCCCGTTTTGTTAACCTGTGCCAATTTTAAAGGGTTCAGACCATATGGATGTTGTTTAATTGGAACAGTGTTTCCCAGATCTACATCATGTATCGCCATTTTAGTACTTCCCAATTTATCTCTACAAACTTGCCCACGTGATATCAATAACTCTTTCAGGTCAGTCCATTTTTCCTCTGGAAGGTAACTCAACAATTTATCCCAATTTTTAAGAACATCCTCGTTTTCCAATTTAATTTGAGGTATGTCAAATTCCAAGTCATCTGGATTTGATTCGTCACTTTGAGTTAGAATCATTAAAACCTCCTCCATTTCCTCTCCTTCCCTTTCAAAGTGCCTTTTAAGCATATTCACATGACACACTCGGTGAGTCTTCCTTCTATCTGGTGTTTTTTACCACATAATTCTCCTCACATAATTTCCTTTCAATCTGATAAGGTCCACAAAACCTTGCTTTTAAAGGTTCACCTACCACTGGTGACAATACTAAAACTTTAGCTCCATGGGCAAAACTACAAACTTTGGATTTCTTGTCCGCTACCCGTTTCATCACATTTTGTGAAACTTTTAAATGTTGTCTAGCCAATTCACCTACTCTATTTAATCGTTCCCTAAAATCTGACACATAATCCAATAAGGTAATTTCCGATTTCTCAGTCACCAATTTTTCCTTAATCAATTTAAGTGGTCCTCTTACCTCATGACCAAAAATTAGTTCAAAAGGACTGAATTTGGTTGAATCATTAGGTGCATCCCTAATTGCAAACAGTACGAATGGAATTCCTTTATCCCAATCCTCTGGATAATCATGACTATAAGCCCTCAACATTGCCTTTAATGTCTGATGCCACCTTTCTAACGCTCCCTGCGATTCTGGATGGTATGCAGTTGATTTAAATTGTTTTATTCTTAAGCTATCCATAACTTATTTGAATAACCTGAAGATAAAATTCGATCCTTTATCTGATTGTATTTCTGTGGGTAAAAGAATTCAAGTACTCCTCCACAATATTTTTAGCTGCAATATTGCGTACTGGAATGGCCTCTGGAAACCTAGTAGACACATCCATTATAGTCAAAAGATATTGAGTCCCACTTTTCGTTTTAGGAAGCGGTCCTACGGGGGAAGCACGGTGGCGCAGTGGTTAGCATGGCTGCCTCATGGCGCCGAGGTCCCAGGTTCGATCCCGGCTCTGGGTCACTGTCCTTGTGGAGTTCACACATTCTCCCTGTGTCTGTGTGGGTTTCACCCCCACAACGCAAAAGATATGCAGGGTAGGTGAATTGGCCACGCTAAATTGCCCCTTAATTGGAAAAAATTAATTGGGTACTCTAAATTTATTTATTTTTTTAAAAGGAAGCGGTCCTACGCAATCAAATAGGACCCTTGGAAAAGGTTCCTCAAATGCTGGAATGGGTATTAAGGGCGCTGGTTTTATCGCTGCTCGAGGTTTCCCTATCACTTGACATGTGTGACATGATTGACAAAATGTAACTACATTTTTATGTAGTCCAGGCCAATAAAAGTGATTTTGTATTTTAGCTTGTGTTTTCCTTATTCCCAAATGACCTCCCACTGGTACCTCATGTGCAACTCGCAACACCTCCTTTCTATATCCTCCCGGCAATACTACTTGATGAACTTCTGCCCACTTTCTATCCGCCTGCATATGTAAAGGTCTCCATTTTCTCATCAAGACATCACTTTTACGGTAATAACACTCTGGTATACTTTCAGATTCCTCTTCCATATATGCTTTCTGATACATCCATTTGATTTCGACATCTTTCTGTTGTAACTCCGCCAATTTTCCTGAACTAAAAATATCCGCCTCATCCACCACCTGTTCTTGTTCTTTTTCAACCATCTGATCAAAAATCGTTTCTGATAATTGCACCTCAACGTCATCTTCGATCTTTGATTTCCCCTCTTGTCTTAACCTGTGACTTTGCGACCTTGTTACTGCACAATCCGGAAAATGAATTCCACATATTACCACCTTTTCTGGCAACATTCTTCCTAAACTACATAACTCCTCGTCTCTTACCATTAAAGAGTGACGAGCTCCCGTATCTCTTAAAATTGTGACTTCTTTACCTCCTCCTCCTGATACACATGAGTAAACTTCACTTTACCCACACAAGTAAATTCTTTAAAGAGATCTGGCACCTTCTTATCAATCACCTCTTGATTAGGCTGTACAATCTTTTGCACCTCCTTCGCTTCACTTGGGCTTTCCTTTACCAGTTTAACAAACCCCACCATCAGATCACCTTGATCTACCATCAGATCACCTTTACCTTTACCACTTGAGTATTTCTCACAGGCTGAAACTGATGTCGGAAACCAAACTTTGATTTATGAACTAATTCATAATCATCTGCCATTTCTGCTGCTAACCTCACAGTTTTAACCCTCTGCTCTTCCACATGAGTTCTCACTACATCAGAATTGAATTTTTAAACTCCTCCAAAAGTATAATTTCTCTGAGAGCTTCATACGTTTGGTCTATTTTCAAAGACCTTATCCACCTATCAAAATTACTCTGTTTGAGCCTTTCAAACTCCATGTATGTTTGACCAAATTCTTTCCTTAAATTTCTTAACCTTTGTCTGTAGGTTCAGGCACTAGTCCATATGCACCTAAGATGGATTTTTTCACCTCCTCGTACATCCCAGATACCTCCTCTGGTAGTGATGCAAACACTTCACTAGCCCTACCTATCAGCTTTGTTTGAATCAGTAATACCCACATGTCCTGTGGCCATTTCATTTGTTTAGCTACCTTCTCAAATGAAATGAAAAAGGCTTCTACCTCCTTCTCGTCAAACCTTGGCAATGCTTGGACATATTTAAATAGATCCCCACCAAGCCTTTGACTATGATACTCTTTCTCACTATCCTCATCACTATCATCCAACTGTATGTTTTCCTTTACGTCTGCCAATTTTAACTGACTATCATGTTTCATGGCCATTTTCTGAAGTTCAAACTCTCTCTCTTTATTTTTCTCCCTGATCTGTATTTCCCTTTCTCTTTCATTTTGTCCTGCTAGGGCTATTCTTTCTTTTCTTCTTTCTTCTCTCTCTCTTTCTTTTTCCTCTCTATCTCTTTCATATTAAAGCTGCTTTAATTCTTTCTCATGTTCCATTTGTTTAAGTTGTAACTGAATTTTTGCCATTTCCAATGAGTCACACTGTATCTCAGGCAACTTTAAATGCTTAGCCACCGCCATAATTACCTCACCTTTTCACATTTTGTCAGGTAATGTTAACAAAATGTTTTTGCCAAATCTATCAGTCTGTTTTTAGTCTCTGTCCGTAAGGTACTGCGTGTGACCGTCTCCACCCCCAAAAACTTCAGAGCCTCTGAAAAAGCCATTGTCCACAACACACTCCCCACTTAAACTAAAATACCACACCTGAAAAGCAACCATAATATGCTCACCCCTCACTGTCTTTAAGTTCACTAAGCCAATCCAATAGATAGACTTTTATCGCTCTCGAGTCCCCAATTTGTTATGGGCCAGGGTTTAGAGAACCCCAAAGTGTATCATTGAGTTCACCTGACCCACAACTTTTAATAGATTGTGGTATGGGGAGCACACGGCCCACTCTACAGGTGTGGTAGAGCAGAAATGGAAAAGTATTTTTTAAAGCAAAACAATGTTTATTCTATGAACTCAAGTTAACCTTTTTAAAACATACAGTGAACATCTTAGCAACCATCAATTCAAATACAACCCCCAAAGAATACAACACTAAATAATCCTTAATAACATCCCAAACAACACCCAGAAGACAAAAGAAACACCTTTTAACAGAAGCACATTAGGTTTACATTCACTACTGAAAACATTTATAATTCCGAATTCATCAAATGATGAAGAGATGGTCTTTTCATGGCAGAGAGATCAACAGTACACCTGGATTGTCTGGCTTCAGCTCCAACACTGAAAACAAAACCAAAAAAACACAGACACGCCCAAGCTTTCCTCAAAGTGAAACTAAAAAGCAGAGCCAGAGCTCAGCTCCATCCACACTCTGACATCACTGCAGTAACATGAGCAGCCAAACATTTCTTAAAGCAACATTCTCATGACAGGGAAGATAACTTGCCATCCTAACCTGGTCTGATCTGCATGTTATTCCAGATCCACAGCAATGTGATTAACTCTTAAATTCTCTCTGAAATGGAGGGCAGTTAGGGATCATTGCCCACATCCCATGAATTAATTTTTGAAGAAGGATGATGGCTCATTCATATAATGTCAAAAATAATGAACTGAGCTGTACATTATACAAGAATCTAAATTTACAGATTTGGCAAAGGTGACTGCTTGCCCCTAGGCTAAAAAATTCATGAAATTTTAATCATCTAATAACTGTTGTCCGATTTCATGCAAATGTTTGTGGATCAGCCTGGAGAATGGTACAGAACTCTTCCAGAGCTTTCGGTGTGAATCACATCCTTTTGGATAATTTCAGGGAGATGTTCAAATAGGATGTGGGGTGTCCATGACTGTGTATCTGTGAGGAGGAGGTCTGAATCTCCTACAGTTTTTCAGCTGTGGTTCAATGGTAGTACACTCACCTCTGAGTCAGTGTTTACTTCCCATTCACAGAGATCCTCCATTACAATGTTGAGGGAGTGCTGCAGTGGTGGAGGTACTGTCTTTTGAATGAGACCCCTGTCCTGGATATTGTTAATTCCTCCACCAACATCACTGATGAAAAGTAATTGACCTGAAATGTTCATCTGTTTGCCTCTTCGCAGATACTGCCAGACCTGCTGAGTATTTCCAGCATTTTCTGGTTTTATTTGACTTGGTCATCTCCAGATTTTGCTTTTGTAACACTAAAAAACAGATTATCTGGTCATTACCAGAGTGCTGTTGTGGGACCACAATGCGATGGGCATAAATTGGCCATTGTGTTTCCTACATTACAACAGTGACTACACTTCAAAATGTCCTTCATTAGTTGCAAAACCCTTTAAGATGTCCTGAGTTCATGAGTGACACTATACAACTGTATGTTTTATTTTTCTTTCCAACAGTACTGCCATATGAAGGTGGCCTCGTGGTTTCCTCCTCACAGCCTTCCAAAGTATATATTTTAAAAAGGAGAATCTTCATTGGAAAACCCTCACTATCATCTAGTATGAGTTATTTGAAATGTCTTAAATCTAAAACCCTCTATAAAGATTTGACAAAAGACCAATCCAAAGTTCTGTTTGAAGTCAATTTATTTATTTTTTAAATAAAAACTTTGAGTACCCAATTCATTTTTTCCAATTAAGGGCCAATTTAGCGTGGTCAATCCATCTATCCTGCACATCTTTGGGCTGTGTGGGCAAAACCCACGCAAACATGGGGAGAATGTGTAAACTCCACACGGACTGTGACCCAGAGCGGGATCGAACCTGGGACCTTGGTGCCGTGAGGCAGCTGTGCTAACCACTGCGCCACCATGCTGCCCCTTTGAAGTCAATTTCTAACAGCACACTGATGTCAAACAAGATCTGCACAATGAGATAGAAGGGTTTGTCATTCCTGTGTGCAAGTCCAATTCAAGCTTGTTAGTTTTAATTGTGAACCTATTGTCCTGCAAATAGAGTAGTTAGTTGTAAGAAATTGCAAGCTGAAGAAGCGCATGCACATTGCTGTCTATTCTGTGTGTCACTAAATTAATAAATATTAGATTGTGTTGGAAGGATTTGCTTTAAAATGTCAATGTGACAGCAATTTCAAAGTAAATTGCAGCTTGAAGTTGTGTTGTACTGAAATATGGCCATGAATTGCAAACAAGCCGTAGAAATGTTTTGGATGGCATAGGACTAAAAATTAACAACACCTAAGGAAACACTTTTTGATATTTATAATTGGGTAAGTCACTTACCTGAGAAAGCAACGCGGGTGCCTGACCTTGACAGCTTCATTCAGAACTTCCATTGCCTTATGCGGTTGAAAAATGCCCTTTGCATATTGCATTCACACCGTCAGCTGTTGGCTGCTGAGTTTGCGGTATCAGTAATATTTTGAAGAGTGTGGAATGCATTTACCCTCACACCCAGTAGCATGAGCTCAGGTCCAACGTTCTAGCTGGGCATGACCATCGATCAGGAATTTCTTTTTAGCTCCGAATCCATTACACGTCTTATTACATGTAAGAGTATAGCAATTTGAATGGCTCCAGGAGTATTTAAATGTGTATCATGTGGAAGCTACAGTAAGCAACTTGATGTGCTGGTGGACATTCGTGCAATAAACAAAATGTGCTATTTGCAGATATCAAATGTGACCATGTGTTCACAGGAAATAGTCACAACCCATTAATACTCCCAGTTTACATGTAACAGGAATTTTTATTATCAGAAAACTATCTCAGGAAATGTATAGTTGAGGCACTTGTGATGTCAATCCACCGCCCATTGATCTATCCAGCCCTTTTAGTTGGATATAAAACAATTGATACAAAATGCATCCTGGGGAATTTGAACCTTTGTTTAACTGGTGCCAAACACCAACTTTATTTCACCTCAAAAGGCGAATAAGTTCCATTTTCTATCTATGAATTTTTTTGCACAACAAAATTGCAGTGTGTTGCATTTCCAGAGAACATTTGTCAGTTTTATCGCTATGTTGAACACTGTGGCAGATGTTTCCTGTACAAGACAAGCATCTCCCTTTGTGGTCAGCCAGTTTGGCTTACTAGTGTTTCAAAAAATAATGTAAATTCTTACTATTCACACTGCTTCGCTTAATTTTAACTATTAAGATCTAAGATTTATTTAAATAGCATTCGATTTTAATGAAACCCAGCATGTTTTTCTGTCCACTTGGCAAAGGACTAGGTTTGGTGCTCCGTTCACCCATTTGAACTATGTCCGAGGGAAGTTCCGACTACAGGAGCTCCCGCAGAGTTTAAGGCCTTTTATTTAATTTCCAGCTCCAAAATTATGAATTGCATTCCTATTGAGCAGGAATGTAAGTCAAAGAATTAAATGGTTTTAGGCAGACGCAAATGCAGCAGAAATGCAGTTGGAAAGGGATATATGTGCTGGCGGATACAAGGAAGTAGTTAAGGGTGGTCTTGTTAGCGATCAAGACCATGGGATTAGAGAGGTCACAGAGTATTGCAATTTCTGGGATAGTAGCCATAAGGATATAGGAGAGTTGTGGAGGGCATCAGAATGTAGGATAGTTTATGTGGCAGGAGAGATTTAGGGAGAACAGTTAGGTAGTGAATTTAACAGAGCAAGGGCTAGCTGGACTGAGATTGAGATAATCACAAAGGATGAAGAGTCATGCAGTTTCTTTGAAAACAAAGAAGAAAGATGCACTAACATATTTCATGTGGTTATCCAAATCTCCGTTTGTTACCCGTGTTTTAACTCTCAGCAAGTCCCACTCCCCTATCGCCGCTTTGCTCGCTGACTTACATTGGCTCCTGGAATTTTCCCTGCTCTTTGAATTGTACAATAAGATCATTAATATCCACCTGTGCAAGCAGTCGGAGCCGAGTTTAATGGCTCAGCCTCAACATTAAAGCAGTTGCTTGCTCAGCACTGCAGTTCCAGCCAAGGTCATGATCTTCAGTTCTGGAATGTGGCCAAAACTCTCAACGTACTGACTTAGGCAGGACAGTATTATTATTTGAGCCAAGAAAAGATTTAGCAAATGTTAGAACCTTTGTTCTGTATAATTTGTATTTTTTCATTTCATTAATAGGTCTTTTCTGAGAGTTTGAGACTGGCTCTTTTGTTTTGGGAAACAATATTTGTGACCAAACAAACTTGGGGGGCGATTCTCCGAGCCCCGCGCCGAGCCGGAGAATCGCCGCAACCGCGCCACGACACAGCGCGCGATTCTCCGAGGTGCGGAGAATCGGCGCCATTTGCGCTGGCGCGTTTGATGCGCCGCGGGCCGAGCGTCCGTGCAGATACGACAGAGTCCCGCCGGCGCCGTTCACCCCTGGTCGCTGCCGGCGGGAACTCTGCGCGAAGGGTTCGGGGGGGGGGGGCAGCCTGTGGGGCGTAGAAAAGGATCCTTCACAGGTGGGGTCCTCCGATGGGGTCTGGCCCGCGATCGGGGCCCACCAGTCAGTGGGCAAGCCTCTTCCCCCCCCCCCCCCCCCCCCCCATGGCCTACTTTGTTGCGCAGCCGGCCCCTGAACACCGAAGCCATGTTGAGTCGGGGCCGGCGCGCTGAAGAAGTCCCCCGCGCATGCGCATGTTGGCGTGGCCCAACTGCGCATGCGCGGGTTGGCGCGGCGCCCGTTTGGCGCTGGGAAAGGAGGTTGGAGCGGCGTGAACGGCTCCAGCGCCATGCTGGCCCCCTGTGGGGGACAGAATCGGTCGTACCCGGGCCCGTTTCGCGCCGTTGTGAAACGCGATGGCGTTCACGACGGCACGAACACTTGGTCTCCATTTTGGAGAATCGCCCCCTTGGTTTCTTTGCTAATTTACAGTAAGTAGCACATTTTCCTGATTATCTTCCGTATGTTTGTGTTGAAATCCATGTCCGTTTTTCAAAGATTTTTATCCGAAAGCTATTAACTGAGAAAATGTTGGTTAAAAGGTCTTCCTTTTAACGTTAATCGCAGATACAGGCTTCAAACTTTAAATTAGTGTTGAATTGACACATTCCAGACTTGAACTTTTATCCGCAATATGTATTGCTATTGGCTTGTGTCTGGCTTGTGTTGCACTTGCCTACTATTCAATGTACTGTGGATTACAAACCTAATGATCTGTGTATAATCCAACGTGTGAAGATACAAACCCGCCATGTATAGAATCCACATGCAAATCTTACATATTTGCAATGCAAGTGTGATGGTAGTTCTGCATTTCCATCTTCAAAAACTGGGCCAGAATTTTTGATTGCTCAGGCGGGCCTGAGATGCCATTGCGATATTTCGGTCAGTGGGCCCACGCGAGGGCTAGAAGCTCGCCGTCCTACAATCAAACAGGCAATTCAGCCCATTGACGAAGGGACCTATTGACCTCAATTTTACGTGGCCCGTCTGCTTTTAAACCTGGCGGGCGGGCCAATTGGCAAGGCAACTTTTACGTTTTTGCAGCAACCTCGCTCCAGGGGGGTGTTGCAATTTTGGGGCTGAAATCAAAATTAAAATCGCCTCTGGGCACTGAGGTTTGTGTTTGAATGCGCTGCCTAGACACTCTTTGTGACATTTTTTCCAGCGTGATTTTTCTGTTACAGGTCTATTGCTCCCCGAGACAGTTCCGCAGCAGCTGTGGGGAAACATATTAGAATCGCCAACCCGCATCCTCCCTTTTCAAATGCACGTGCCCCCAGGCAAAACATTCAGGCCTTGCTGTAAGTCTCTACAACATCACAGAATAGTATGGGGTGGTGCAATAGGTACGTGTCAATAAATTATGCCACATCCAGCTGGATGGTATCCAATACCTGACAGTAAAATGAGAAGCAAAATAAAATGCTGGAAGTAGATGGAACTGACCTATCATGCATGTTTTAATAAATGCTGGAACAACCAAAAAACCAACCCCCCATTGTCCCACACTCACCTTCTAGTCATGTATTATCTTCCGTTTCAAATACTTATCACATTTTTCTCAGCCACTTCCGACAAGGAAATCATTCCGTGCACCAACATGTAATAAAAGAAAATTCTCTTAACCTCTCCAGTCATTCTCTTTGAGAGGACCCTCATCACTGACATCCAACTAGATGAAATCGGCTTCCCATATTCATTCTATAAAAACCTTATGATTTCAAAAAAATTATTAAATCTCCATTTAGCCTTCTTTGTTTCAATGGAAATAAGCACAGCCTCTGATCCCATAACAGTACCTCATTATTCCTGACTTCATTGTGGTGATTCTATATGAATTGTCTACGGCTAATGGACGGCTCGGTAGCACAGTAGTTAGCACTGTTGCTTCACAGCGCCAGGGTCCCAGGTTCGATTCCCAGCTTGGGTCACTGTGCAGAGTCTGCACGTTCTGCCTGTGTCTGCGTGGGTTTCCTCCGGGTGCTCCAGTTTCCTCCCACAAGTCCCGAAAGATGTGCTTGTTAGGTGAATTGGACATTCTGAATTCTCCCTCTGTGTACCAGAACAGGCATCGGAATGTGGCGACTAGGGGATTTTCACAGTAACTTCATTGCAGTGTTAATGTAAGCCTACTTGTGACAATAAAGATTGTCATTAAGTAATTTCCAATATGAAGAACCAAAGCTGAACACAGCACTTACTGTGGCCTAATCTACTGTGGTTCTGTACAAATGTAATCATTTCTTTAATATTTGTAAACTGCTATTGATAAAAGTCTGTGAAAAATATCACAGGCAATAATTTTGTGAACAATAAATCCCAGTTAAAAGTAATCCATGAGAGTGAGGGTTAAAATTTACAAAGTTATTTTGAAGCATGTAGGTTTTACATTTGAAATGTCAGAACAGAATTTGCTGCAATCAGAGATTGATTCAAGGAATGATTCAAGGAAATTAAACAAAATTTGAACTTGTGGCTTAAAACCAGCAATCGTTAATAAACTGTACATTTTAAACATTCTGCAAAACAACTGGAATTTACCACCTAAAACAAACATGGAATTAAAGTAACTCTGTTTGAGATAAGCTAGTGTGAACTTGAGGGAAATTATACACAAATACGGTAAACAGATCTGAAGAGGAAATGTCCCCAGCCCATTGAACGTAGCCAGTGGTTGGCTGGGGGAGGTTTTAAGAACTGTTAGTTTACGATTGAGAATAAGATCAGATGCATGGCACCCCATCCACCCACTGAGTGCTTAATTATGGAAAGAGCTCAGTTACGTATAAGTGAAATTTCAACTAAAGTCCGACAAGCTGAACCATTTGTGGAAAAAGTATGATTCTAAACCACCGCTAAATTTTCGTATTGCCATTTATTAAATTATGGCAGATAATTTACAATAGGTAACAGAATAAGCTTTCACAAGGTTGTGGAGGCAGAAGATGACTATTACTTTTAATTTCACAAAGAGCTCTGTTGAAAGTGTTCTGTAAATATGACTGGCTTCAATTCACTTTTTAGAAAAGAAGACATTTGTAAAATGAACATGCCACTGACAGTCAAACTAAATCAACTTTTAGGATTCTTTAGGAAAATAACCACAAAAAAGATTTGATTTTAGTGGAAACATAGCAGGTAGCTGCTTTTAATTTATAGAATGAAAATTTATTTTGCTGTTCCAGTTAAAATTGCCACTTAAAAAAAAAAATCAATAAATTAACAACACAAAGTATAGAAGTTGCTTAGTGCAAAAATATTGATATTATGACTTTGTTGGACTAATATTCCTTAGTACACTACTATGAACAACAAAGCTTTAGTTTTCAAACAATATACTGTATTAATATACCATTCCATTACCTTAAATGGTGCAAATGAATAAAACCATTTTATGTCCAAATAGCTGCATGCAAGAGGGCTATATATGCACATTTAACTGCAGCGAAGAGCTAATTTGAGGTGAAAAATACATCTTGAGTTGGATTTTCATCCTCAAGACAGATAAGGAGAGTTGGGGAAATTCCTCTTGGAAGAAAGTGCCCACAAGGATTTGATTATCATTGTAGGGCCATGGGTTGTAGTCAGGCCAGCTAACCCAGGAAGAAGTTCAGAGACACCCACAGGGGTTATTGGGTATGGAGGTTGGCTGTTTAAAAGGTGTGTCTTTGTCCAATGGGACTTCTTCACAGTTATAATAAAGTGACAACGGCCCTCCAGTCCTCACCACTCACACCCCCTCACCACTCCACACACTTCCCATGCCACGTCTTGCCCCCATGCCAAGCTATGCCTCCAAATTACTCGCAGCACCTGTGATGTTGTGAACCACAGTTGGCATGAAAAGACCTGGTGAACTTACCATTTGAAAGGTTCCCTCATGCAGACTATGGTTCGCGACGCACTGCCTGTGTGGAGTTTGCACATTCTCCCTGTGTCTGCATGGGTTTCCTCTGGGTGCTCCGGTTTCCTCCCACAAGTCCCAAAAGATGTGCTTGTTAGGTGAATTGGACATTCTGAATTCTCCGCCAATGTACCCGAACAGGCGCCGGAGTGTGGCAACTAGGGGGTTTTCACAGTAACTTCATTGCAGTGTTAATGTAAGCCTACTTGTGACACTAAAAGATTATTATAAACATCTGTGAGGTGCCATGAGCCACAACATCTTTGAAAAGCAGCTCCAATCCATGAAATTTGCGGAGGATTAGAACATGCCGATTCCCGCAATGGAGCAGTTCAGGTAAGGAATGCAGGGTGTCAGTTCATAACCAAAACCCATCCATAACCATAAAAGGCACTCCCAAAAATGGAAACTCCAAGAATGAGTCGTGAATCTCAGAATCATGACCTACTCCCCATTTTTACAGGACTCCCAAATCATCCCGACTCAGTGGGAATTCAGACTTTTGAATCACTTTATCCTCTATATTAAAGTGCAGCTTATGGAAGGTAACTTCAAATACTCCATTTCAAATGCAGAAAAATGACATTTACAGATCCCTGCTTTCCTGGGTGCTATGCAAACACTGTTTGAAATTATGAATAACATTTACTTATCACATAAAATTACATAGAAATAACAGCACCGATTCAGACCAACTGGTCTATGCTGGAGTTTATGCTCCACTTGAGCTGTGTCCCATCCTACTTCATCTAAACAATTTGTATAATTTGCCTGCACAGGACTTGGAAATTAACCTCATTCTGCAGACTCCAAGGAAAGCAGCTGATACAGAAACCCTTCCACTTAATAATTCCTAAGCTGGAAACTGACAGCCTCAAGATAAATATTAATTTTAATTCTCCATGCATTTTTCAATATCCTTGCATTGATACATTGTATGACATTTTAAATAATACATTTAACTTTTGTGCCTACTCAAACATTCTACCATTGTATAGTATTGATCTTCATGCTATGAGAATTTTAGTTAAATAAATTCTTATTAAATAGAAACTAAAAATTGCATCAGCACTCATGAGTATATCTAATGTATAATTAAACTACTCAAATTTATATACATATAAATACTTTATCAAAAATAATATTCTCACAAAATAGTTTGTTGCACAAATCAAGGCCATGTACAGGTGTTGCTCAGGCTGTTTGCTAATCATAGAATCATACAGCACAGAAGAAGGACATGCTGACCATCATACCTGCACTGGCTCTTTGAAAGAGCTGTCCATTTTATTCCCACTCCTGTACACTGACCCCACAGCCCTGCACATGTTTCCTTTTCAAGTACATATCCAACTCCATTGTGAAAGTAAATCTGCTTCCAATATTCTTTCAGGCAGTGCATTCCCGATCATAGCAACTCACAGAGACAAGAAATCTCTTAATTCCTTTGAAGTTATTTTGCCAATTGGTGCTAACCATCTATAGCTTTCAGGTTAATGAAGTATCCTAATTATTTATGCTATCTTTAAAAAAATTGAAAATGCTAATGTCTTTGAAATATATTAAAGAAAGAGTAGGTGTTCAGATTATCCATATTTTACTTCTAGAAGCTAAATTGAATCTTGTCCAGAGTTTATATCATTAATGATGATCACTTAGTTACCACATTATTGACAGACCGTAGCTATTTATAATGTGATGTACAAAATAAAATATAATTAAATATATAAATTTCTAAGTATGAGATATAAGCATATGACCAGCACTTGAGCTGCCCTTCATTATATGCATTGTTCAAAAATACAATCAGACTTTGTATATCCTCCGATTCCATCCGGTCTACATTGAAATCTGAAATTTCAGCCAAAACAGATCACTATATTGAAACAAGAACTTCTTCAGAAACATAGCAGTGTTACTGTGGTGAAGAAGGAATAATGTTACCAAAAACTTGATTGGCTCGCAAAAGACTTCAATGAGGTCTTGTTTTTATTACAATTTATCACCTTTTAAAAGATGCAAAACTATGTATTTAAATATAGAATAACTTTAGTTTGGTGGAGTACATTGTCAGGAGATTAGATAAATATTGAAATTATTGAAAGATGATTAATGAAATATGCCTAAGAGCATACACAATATTTTTCACAAGCCCGACTTTCTTTCCACCCAAACATTCATTTGGTCTGCATTATGTTGATTTTTAAAGCAATTTAGCATTGTAATTTAAAGTTATTCTTGTTACAACATGTTGAAAAATATTCACAGTGAGGCACTTCAGATGCCAACGTTGTTTTTTTAACTGCTTTCGTTATGATATAAGAACATATTAAAAGATTGTTTTGTGAAATAAAAATTTTGTCAAACAAAATTCATGCTAATTTTATTTTATTTTCTTACAATGAATTCAACCCACCTACAGCAAATTCTGAGCAAATTTTCTTAAGTTTCAGTGCACTATTAAATGGTATTGAACTGAGCATTAAGCCAAAGTGCAGTCTACGTATCCAGGACCGATAGGCTGAAAGCCGAAAATGTAGCAAAATAGCATGATCGGTTCTAATTTCATACGATAACTACAGCACAGTGTAGCAGTGAACGGAACAAGAGAGTATTACAGCAGGGGAAGATGACACACAATCTAGTACTTACAAGGAGGAGGCTTCATAAAGACAGAGTATAGTCCAGAAAAGTATTGCAATAACATCGAACTAAGATAGATTTGCGTATCCAATTGAGATTTGTTTTAAATTAAATTACAGTAAAAGAAAATAATACTTGAGAAAAAACAGACAGGACCACAATCTGTTGAATACACTTAACTCCGTAAAAGGAAATTGCAGAAAACTCGGGGGGAGGGCAGATGGTGGTGAATTCATGTAGGGCTTGTGATTTTCAAGGCCTGTAGCACAGGAGCATAGTGCTGTTTAAAGGTTTTTTGAAATGTTGGGGCTCCCCAAAAGAATTCAATCATTAATACATTTCCATTACAATTTTTGTTTGCATGTTGAGCTTACACAAGACATAACCCAACTACATTTTATGAGTCCATTGATTTTATTACTTTGTCCAATCATTATCAGCTTTTAGATCTAAAAGAAACTACTGAATTGGGCAATAATAGGCATCCTGGTCAGTTTTTTAGATTTTGAACAGCTGAAAGAAGGTCACAGTAATTCTACTGACGCAATACCAGACTTCTCTTTAGAGTTCAACACTTACCAAAGTCAACTCACCCTATAATTCTGGGACTCCTTGTGGAGGATTGCACTGAAGCCAGTGGAAAATATGCACAACACACAAAAACAGGTTTGCAAAGTTCCCAGAAATTCCTTCCCAGGAGGCAAAGCTCCATGCTGGAAGTTTGGTCTTCACCCCTTAGCTGGAGAAGTCCTGCACTCATTGCAAAACCAAATAAACCTGAGGCATAAAACCGCATAGTTTTGAGCACATTGGCTGGCGTGGTGTGTGAAGAGCTGACATGCAGAATGTTGGAAAAGTAGAACATCATTGTGATGATGGCATGGGTGAGATTTTCAACTGTGGTGGGGGTGAGACAATAATGGTGATAAATAGGATTTTTTCTGTGGGATTCACAGGATGCGGGCATTGTTAGCTGGGTCAGCATTTCTTATTGATGCTTAATTGTCCTTGAGAAGGTGGTGAGCCGTCTGATTGAACTTCTGCAGTCTATGTGGCATAGGGACACCCAAAATGCTGTAGGAAGGAAGTTCCAGGATTTTGACCAGCAACGGTGAGGGAACGGTGATATAGTTCCAAGTCAGGATGGTACGTAACTTATAGGGGGACATGCAGGTGGCAGTGTTCCCATGCATTTGCTATCTTGTCCATCTAGATTGGATTGGAATGGATTTTATTGTCACTGTGGTGATATGCATCACTGTATATACAAAAAGGGTCCAATTCTATGTGTTCATTAGCTGCATGTCATGACATCTCCGGTGCTCCCTCGAGTGTTTATACACTATATATACACTACATATATACTGTATATACACAAAGGGTTAATGTAAATACACTACAACTAAGTAAACACTAGAGGGAGCACCGGCGATGTCATGACATGCAGACATACAGCTAATGAACACATAGAATAGGACATGACCAATGGGCAGTCAAGACACTCAGAGGTGACACTACCACAAGGGGGCATTACACAACCCATATAAAAGGACAGGGCACAAATGCCCTGTCTCTTTCCACAGACGACACTTAGAGAGTAGGACAGGGGCAGATCAGAAGCATCACACCCACCACGTGGCTTAGAGCAGACTGGTTAGTTAGACTGAGTTACTATAGCAAGATTAGCAGGAGAGTCGAACTCCTAGAGAACTGTGCTAATGGTTCAATAAATCACATTGAACTTACTTCAAAGTCTGGAGTATCCTTTGGTCAAAGCTGCATCGAGTTGCAGCCTGTGTTATCCCAGAATACATAACACATCATGGTACCAGTAGTGCCTGTTGAATCTATATAGTTCACCTCAGCAAGATCCATGACTACCAGCAACAGCACCCAGGCAAGATGATCGAGATTCCGGTTCCTCAGCAGCTCGGGTACCCCGGCAATCTCAGTGCCAACTGGCGTGCATTCAAGCAGAGATTTGAGATTTACATGGTAGCATCCGACCTAGATGGCGTGGCCGATGCTGAGAAGATAGATCTTCTACACACCATTGCGGGTGAAAGTACAACAGAAATCTTCAAATCCTTCACGTACTCCAAAGGGCAGGACAAGAGAGACTTCCAGACAGTCCTGGACAAGTTTGAAAACTACTGTGAGGTGAACACAACAGAAATCAGTAAAACTGGCGGCTATACTCACCATGAGGCAAAGGTAGGCTTGCAACAGAAGCAAACGGCAATCTTGATTGGCAGACATCTTGCGCAAGGAGCAGCACATGCGCAGTTCCCGAGAAGACACGAACTGGCAAAACAGTGTTTTGCACATTTGTGAGAAGCCGCGCATGCGCAGTTGCGAAAAGAGCGCACAGTAAAGGAAAAGCGATCTGCGCATGCGCAGTCCATTCCAATGCTATACATCACAAGTGGCATGACGTCAGAGGCCTGGACCATGCCCACTTGAAGGGTAAATGTCCAAAAATAGTGAAAAAACAATTTAAAGCCAGAAAACACAATTCTTTCACCTGGAACGACAGCACATTGCCTGAACTTCGACCAGTAGCTGATAGTAACCTCCGCAGAACCCTGCAACAAGCAATTAGCACCGCCCTAAGAGATGATTTGGTCCTTGAAGACTACGACTCAGACGTTGATTTCATCATTGGACATGGCGACCTCAGGACCAAATCCGAACCACAACGAGATGTGTTGTACATTGAAGCATCCGACACAGTCATGGATGAGTTCTACGGATCTGATGATCCTCGGCCCAGCATAGACGACATCCCCACCCATGAGTTCAGGATTCTGCTGCAGCCTGACGCCAAGAGACAGAGAGCGGTGCAAGCCCACAGAGAGCGGCCTGACGCCACACAGAGAGTGGTCCACGCACCACGAAGTGTCCCCGACTCCCCACAGAGGGTGGTCCACGCACCACAGAGTCCCTGCCTCCACACAGACAGCGATTAAAGACTCCACAGCGAGACCACTGCACGACTCCACCCAGGGAACAATGCCAGACTCCACAGAGAGAGCAATACAAGCCTCCACAGCGAGCTCATTGACAGACACCACGATGGAAGCAACGCAAGACTCCAGAGCGCAGTCCTTGCATGAACAAGGCCATGAAGGTCTATCCACCTTATCTGAGCAACCAGCAGCAGACGATGCAAGTCTGCCACGCTCAAGTGCACAGCAAGACGACTATGACAGTCTACCACGCTCACGTGAACAACAAAAAGGACTATGACAGTCTATCCAGATTATTTGAGCCACCAGAAGAAGACTCTGACAGTCTACCCAGCTCATCTAACCGACAAGAAGCACTGAAGGTCTACCCACTGTATGTGCAACAAGTGACAAAGGCTTCACAATTCCCATACAAGATGTGCGACATCTCAGCGAGACTGACAGATCTCAGCTAGTATGTACAGAGGCACTCGACAATCAAAGTGAGGTTACTAGTGACTCCAGTGACATCACGTTAATTCAAACCTCATCTACTCGAGCCTCTCCACAAGAACCTGAAATGACTCCAGACGGGGAGCATCAAAAAACCAAAGGTGATTCAGGTGAACCAGAAAGGGCTCCAGACGGGGAGCATCGACAAGCCGAAGATGATTCCAGTGAACCGGACATGACTCCAGACGGGGACGCCGAGGAATCAGAGACGGCACGCTCAATGAAACAGCAGATGCCACAAAGGACACTGACACAAGTAACTTTGTGAAGGACTCAAATTGTCCACTCATTGTGGTCATTGAGCGCAACAAGCACAACAACAAAACCTACAAAAATAACAACACTGACAACAACAAGAAGCGTACCAAAGGCACCAACGTCAACAACAAGCATGACAAAAACAACGACAATGGAGCAAAGACTGGTACGACATGGTACAATTCTGCCAATGCAGGACACTGAGACAGCACAGCTCAAGACAATGGCAAGTGTGCAGACATACCATGGCATGATGACGCATCTTACAAATTCATGTTTGATACACTACAAACAAGCAGACCAGCTTTCAAGGCAGCTGACATGCGGCATCAATACCGCAAACACAGACACCAGTCCAGGTCAGACAGGAAAGATGACATCAAGAATCGCTACCACAAGCATCGGAGAAAAAATAAGTCCAAATCAGACAATGAAGTGATTTGAACACCTCCTGATGACTTCTTGGTTCCTTAAGCACAGGGACAGTGACGGCGTTCACAAGGAAATGACAACATCAACATCGACACTCCAATACCAAAACAAGAAAGCCACTCGACCATATAGATTCATGAACTTTGGACTCATAAATATTATTTGGCATCGTATAATCATCACTGTCATCATGACTTGTACATGTCATCACTTATCTACCTATTTTGTTCAGTTTTCTTTAACCTAATGGTTCAATAAATCACATTAAACTTACTTCAAAGTCTGTAGTATCTTTTGGTCAAAACTGCATCGAGTTGCAGCCTGTGTTATCCCAGAGTACATAACACATCAGTCACGTGTACCGAGGTACAGTGTAAAGTATTTTTCTGCATGCAGCTCAAATAGATCATGAAGTACATGAAAAGAAAATACGTAATAAGGCAACACAAGGTACACAATGTAAATACATAGACACCGGCATCGGGTGAAGCATATAGGCGTGTAGTATTAATCAAGTCAGTCCATAAGAGGGTTGGTTGTTCCTGAGTCTAGTAACACTCGTTTGCACTGAGTGCTGAATTTGGTGCGTTTGAGTGCTATAGTGAGAGTTTGGTGACTGAGGGAGTATAAGGGTTCATTTTTATCTGAAGACTAGTCTTTCTTTTATTTAGTTAATTAACTAAAAAGTTGCTGTTTGGTTCAGAAGAAGGTGAATTTTCTTTTTTTTTTAAAATATGTTCATTCAAAGTTTTTCCAACAAAGATTTTCAACCAATTAAACCCCCCCCCCCCCCCCCCCCCCCCCGTAACAGAAAAGAAAAAGAGAAGGAACAGAACAAGACATAAGCATATCAATCCAACATAACACAGAACTTGTACAGTGAGTTCCCCCCGCACATATTGACTCTCACATATGTTTATGTTTTTCCTTTTTCATGTGCCCCTAGGAAAACCATCTTCCCTGCCCACCCATACAACCCCCCCCCGAAAGAGACCCCCCCTCCCCTTCCCCCCTCCCTCCCTGGGTTGCTGCTGCTGCTGACCGACCTCATTCTCACGCTCTGCGAGATAGTCTAGGAACGGTTACCACCGCCTGAAGAACCCCTGCGCAGACCCTCTCAAGGCAAACTTTATCCTCTCCAGCTTGATAAACCCTGCCATATCATTTATCCAGGCTTCCACACTGGGGGGGCTTCGCGTCTTTCCATAATAACAAGATCCTCCGCCGGGCTACCAGGGACGCAAAGGCCAGAATACCGGCCTCTTTCGCCTCCTGCACTCCCGGCTCGTCCGTTACCCCAAATAGTGGCAACCCCCAACTCGGCTTGACTGGACTTTCACCACCTTGGACATCGTCCTCGCGAAACCCCTCCAGAACCCATCCAGTGCCGGGCACGACCAGAACATGTGGGCGTGATTCGTCGGGCTTACTGAGCACCTCCCACATCTGTCCTCCACCCCAAAGAACCTACTCAGCCTCGCCCCTGTCATATGTGCTCTGTGAATAACATTAAACTGTATCATGCTAAGCCTGGCACACGAGGAAGAGGAATTAACCCTACTCAGGGCATCAGCCACAGACCCTCTTCAATCTCCTCCCCCAACTCCTCCTCCCATTTGCCCTTCAGCTCCTCTACTGAAACCGCCTCCTCTTCTTTCATCTCCTGATATATCGCCGAAACCTTGCCTTCTCTGACCCATACACCCGATATCACCCCGTCCTGAATCCCCTGTGCCGGGAGCAACGGGAATTCCCTCACCTGCCGCCTCACAAACACCCTCACCTGCATTTACCTGAACGCATTTCCCGGGGGTATCCCAAACTTCTCCTCCAGCGCCCCTAGGCTCGCAAACGTCCCGTCTATAAACAGGTCGCCCATCCTTCTGATCCCTGCCTGATGCCAGCTCCGAAACCCCCCGTCCATCCTTCCTGGGATGAACCGATGGTTATCTCTGATCGGAGACCACACCGAGGCTCCCATCTCACCCCTGTGTCGTCTCCACTGCCCCCAGATCTTTAGTGTTGCCGCCACCACTGGACTCGTGGTGTACCTTGTCGGCGAGAGCGGCAGCGGTGCCGTCACCAGCGCCCTCAGGCTCGTTCCTTTGCAGGACGCCATCTCGAGCCTCTTCCATGCTGCCCCCTCCCTCTATTACCCACTTACGGATCATCGCCACATTGACTGCCCAATAGTAGCCACCCAGATTCGGCAACGCCAGCCCTCCTCTGTCCCTACTACACTCCAGAAACCCCCTCCTTACCCTCGGGGTCTTGTTTGCCCACACATAACCCATGATGCTCCTACCTACCCGCTTAAAAAAGGCCTTGGTAATCATAATAGGAAGGCACTGGAATACAAAAAGAAACCTCGGGAGGACCATCATTTTAGTCGACTGTACCCTGCCCGCTAGCGAGAGTGGCAACACATCCCATCGTTTGAAGTCCTCCATCTGCTCCACCAGCCGCGTCAAATTAAGTTTGTGCAGGGCCCCCCAACTCCTAGCTACTTGGATCCCCAAGTACCGAAAGCTCCTTTCCGCCCTCCTCAACGGTAGGTCATCTATCCCTCTTCCCTGGTCCCCTGGATGCACCACGAAGAGCTCACTTTTCCCTACATTGAGCTTATAGCCCGAGAAGTCCCCAAACTCCCTTAGGATCCGCATGACCTCCACCATCCCCTCCACTGGATCTGCCACATACAGCAACAGGTCGTCCGCATCCAGCGACACCCGATGCTCCTCCCCCCCTCGGACCAGCCCCTCCATTTCCTGGACTCCCTTAATGCTATGGCCAAAGGCTCAATTGCTAATGCAAACAACAGGAGGGACAGGGGGCACCTCTGCCTCGTCCCTCGATACAGCCGAAAATACTCCGACCTCCGCCGATTCATAACCACACTCGCCACCGGGGCTCTATATAGGAGCTTAACCCAACTGATAAACCCCTCCCCAAACCCAAACCTCCGCAACACTTCCCAGAGATACTCCCACTCCAGTCGGTCAAAGGCCTTCTCCGTGTCCATAGCTGCCACTATCTCCGCCTCTGCCTCCACCGATGGCATCATAATCACGTTTAGGAGCCTCCGCACACTGGTGTTTAGCTGCCTGCCCATTACAAATCCCGTCTGGTCCTCGTGAATCACCCCCGGGACACAGTCCTCGTAGCCAGCACTTTTGCCAGCAACTTAGCATCCACATTAAGGAGCGAAATCGGCCTGTACGACCCACATTGCAGTGGGTCCTTGTCCCGCTTCAGGATCAGAGAAATCAGCGCCCCGGACATTGTCGGGGGCAGGGGCCCCCCCTCCCTTGCCTCATTGAAAGTCCTCACCAGCAACGGGGCTAATAGGTCCACATACTTCCTGTAGAACTCAACCGGGAACCCATCTGGCCCCGGGGCCTTCCCCGCCTGCATGCTCCCCAGTCCTTTAATCAGCTCCTCCAACCCAATTGGTGCCCCCAAACCAGCCACCTCCTGCTCCTCCACCCTCGGGAACCTCAGTTGATCCAGAAATCGTCGCATCCCCTCTTCCCCCGCTGGGGGCAGAGATCTGTACAGCTCCTCATAAAAGGCCTTAAATGCCTCATTTACTTTCACCGCACTCCGCACCGTAGTTCCCCTGCCATCCTTGACTCCACCTATCTCCCTCGCTGCCATCCTCTTATGGAGCTGATGTGCCAGCATCCGGCTCGCCTTCTCCCCATACTTGTACGTCGCCCCCTGTGCTTTCCTCCACTGTGCCTCTGCCTTCCCTGTGGTCAACAGGTCGAATTCCATCTGGAGACTTCGCCGCTCCCTAAGTAGTCCCTCTTCAGGGGCCTCTGCATATCTCCTGTCCACCCTTAGGATCTCCCCCACTAACCTCTCCCTTTCCTTGCCCTCTCTCTTCTCCCTGTGAGCCCTGATGGAGATTAACTCTCCCCTGACCACCGCCTCCCATACTACCCCCACCTGCACCTTCCCGTTGTTGTTGGTCTCCAAATAACTTTCAATGCACCCTCGTATCCTCCCGCACACCTCCTCATCTGCCAGTAATCCCACATCCAGATGCCACAGCGGGCGTTGGTCCCTCTCCTCTTTCCAGCTCCACCCAGTGCGGGCGTGGTCTGAGATGGCTATGGCCGAGTACTCAGCGCCCTGCTCAGAACAAAAAAATCTATCCGGGAGTAGGCTTTGTGTACGTGGGAAAAAAAAGAAAATTCCCTGGCATGGGGCCTAGCAAATCTCCACGGATCTACTCCCCCCATCTGGTCCATAAACCCACTAAGCACCGCAGCCGGCCTCTTCCCCATCCTAGATCTGGAGCGATCTAATGCTGGGTCCAACCGAATAGATCCGTGGAGATTTGCTAGGCCCCTGGCCAGGGAATTTTCTTTTTTTCCCCCACGTACACAAAGCCTACTCCGGGCAGCACGGTAGCATTGTGGATAGCACAATTGCTTCACAGCTCCAGGGTCCCAGGTTCAATTCCGGCTTCGGTCACTGTCTGTGCGGAGTCTGCACATCCTCCCCGTGTGTGCATGGGTTTCCTCCGGGTGCTCCCACAGTCCAAAGATGTGCAGGTTAGGTGGATTGGCCATGATAAATTGCCCTTAGTGTCCAAAATTGCCCTTAGTGTTGGGTGGGGTTTATGGGTTATGGGGATAGGGTGGAGGTGTTGACCTTGGGTAGGGTGCTCTTTCCAAGAGCAGGTGCAGACTCGATGGGCCGAATGGCCTCCTTCTGCACTGTAAATTCTGTGATAAATCCCCCCCCCCATTATCAAGCTTCCTACCTCCAGGTCCGGAATGTGCCCCAACATATGCTTCATAAATCCAGCATCGTCCCAGTTTGTGGCGTACACGTTTACCAATACCACCCACGCCCCCTGCAGCCTACCGCTCACCATCACGTATCGACCTCCATTGTCCACTACTATATTCTTGGCCTCAAACGACACCACCAGTATTGCCACCCCTCTATTCTTCGCATCCAGCCCCGAATGGAATACCTATCCTACCCATCCCTTTCTTAACCTAACCTGATCTGCCACCTTCAAATGTGTCTCCTGAAGCATGACCACGTCTGCCTTCAGTCCTTTTAAGTGCGCGAACACTCGAGCCCTCTTAACCGGCCCATTCAGGCCCCTCACATTCCAGGTTATCAGCCGGATTGGGGGGCTTCTTCCCCCCTCCCCCCCCCCCCCCCCCCCCCCCCCCCCCCCCGCCGACTAGCCATCTCCTATTCTAGGCCAGTCCCGTGCCCGCGCCTCCCGCACCCTCCAGTCCCCCAGACGGGGGACCCCCGCCTCGACCACCTCTTCTGTTTCCAGTTCCCTCTCGGCCAGTGCAGCAGCAACCCTATTTCCCCGCCCTCCCCCCACCTCCCCCTCCCCGCTAGATCCATATCTAGTTCTTTTGCTCCCCCCATAACACTCCCGTAAGCCAGCTGACACCTGCTGACCCCGGCCTCCCCCGCCATCCCGTTGACCCCCCCCCCCCCCCGGTGTGGAAATCCCCCCTCCTCCTCCTCCCCAGCAATCAGTGTGCACTCTTCCATTCCCCCCCTCCGTCCTTCCCTAGCACGGGAAAAAGCCCGCGCTTTCCTGAGCCAGCCCCGCCCCCTCTGGCACAGCTCCTGTTGCGGCCTTATCCCAATTCCTCCATCCCCGGGCCTCCCTCCAGCACCAGCGCCCACATTCTCTCACAGTCTCCCCATCAGATCTCTTCTCCCATCCCTATCCATCGCCCAACCCGTGGAACATTCCCTACGCATAGTTAAAACCCTGTATGCAACCGACATTCCCCCCCATAACCACAGACCCTCAGTTTGAGTCCAACTTTTCAGTTTGTATAAAGGTCCAAGCCTCTTCAGGCGTTTCAAAGTAGTGGTGTCGATCCTGAAATGTGACCCACAATCGCGCTGGCTGCAGCATTCTGAATCTCACCCCCTTCCGATGGAGCACCGCCTTGGCCCGATTAAAACCAGCTCTCTTCTTTGCCACCTCCGTGCTCCAGTCCTGATAGATTCAGATCACCGTATTCTCCCACCTGCTGCTCCGCTCTTTCTTGGCCCATCTCAAGACACACTCTCTGTCCACGAAACGATGAAACCTCACCACTACCGCCCTTGGCGGCTCGTTGGCCTTGGGTCTCCGCGCCAGAACCCGATGAGCCCCATCTAGCTCCAGGGGACTCGGAGAGGCCCCCATACCCATCAGCGAATTGAGCATCGTGCTCACATATGCCCCGACATCGGCCCCCTCCACCCCTTCAGGGAGACCCAGAATCCGAAGATTCTTCCTCCTCGACCTGTTCTCCAGGTCCTCAAATCTTTCCACCCATCTCTTGTGCAGCGCCTCGTGCGCCTCCATCTTCACCACCAAGCCCAAGATCTCGTCCTCGTTCTCTGCGGCTTTTTCCCGCACCTCCCGGATCTCTACCCCGTGGGTCTTCTGGGTCTCCTTTAGTCCCTCGATCGCCGTCAGCAGTGGCGCCAACACCTCTTTCTTAAGCTCCTCCACGCAGCGCCTGAGAAACTCCTGCTGCTCCGGCCCCCATGCCGCTCGATCTCCGCCCTCCGCCATCTTGTTTCTTCTCCCTCGCTTCTTTCGCTGCTCCAAAACCGCTTTTTTGACCGCTCCACTTCTGGTCCACTCCACTTCTGGTCCACTCCATATACTATGGAAGGGGGACCTTGCTCTCACCTTCCCAAACGGGAAGTCGTCGGAAAATCGCCGTTGGGGCTCCTCTGGAGAGGCCAAATGTCCGTTCTAGCGGGAGCCGCCGAAATGTGCGGCTTAGCTCCGCATAGCCGCAACCGGAAGTCATGAGAAGGTGAATTTTCAATCCGCTTTAAACAAAGGTTCTACTTGTAGGTACTTGCAGCTGGAGCTTGTTAATTAGTTAATTGGATTCGGCCAGTTTTCAGAGGCGAGATTCACAGTATAAAAGTGATCCAGCTACAGTGCAGACTTTGCCTGCATTGAATGCTGAATTTGGTGCATTTGAGTGCTATAGTGAGAGTTTGGTGACTGAGGGAGTTAGGTGAGGAGGGAGTACGGTGCTCCTTTCATTTCATTTCTGCAAAGAGCGAGAAGGGAGCCAGGAGTTTACAGAGTGCGCAGCTGACTGGGAGCAGAGTCGGAGGGCGGAGGTCCAGTTGGTCCACAGGGAGCTGTATTCTGTAAGGTACGAGGGGGTGGAGGCTAGGGCAATTGCATGCTCCTCCTGTAGGATGTGGGTGGTGAGGGATACCACCGGTGTCCCCGCTGACTATACCTGCGGAAAGTGCACCCAACTCCAGCTCCTCAGAGACCGTGTTAGGGAACTGGAGCTGGAGCTGGATGAACTTCGGATCATCCGGGAAGCAGAGGGGGTTATAGAGAAGAGTTACAGGGAGGTAACCACACCCAAGGTACAGGACAAGAGCAGCTGGGTTACAGTCAGGGGAAAGAAAACAAACAGGCAGACAGTGCAAGGATCCCTCGTGGCCGTTTCCCTTCAAAACAAGTATACCGTTTTGGATGCTGTTGGGCGGGATGACCTACCGGGGGAAGGCCCGAGCGGCCAGCTCTCTGGCATTGAGTCTGGCTCTGGGGCTCAGAAGGGAAGGGGGGAGACTAGAAAAGCAATAGTAATAGGAGATTCAATGGTGAGGGGAATAGATAGGAGATTCTGTGGTCGCGAGCGAGACTCCCAGAAGGTATGTTGCCTCCCGGGTGCCGGGGCCAGGGATGTCTCGGATTTTGTCTTCAGGATCCTTGAGGGGGAGGGGGGGCGCAGACAGAAGTCGTGGTGCACATTGGTACCAACGACATAGGTAGGAAAAGGGGTGTGAAGGTAATAAACGAGTTTAGGGAGTTAGGCTGGAAGTTAAAAGCCAGGACAGACAGAGTTGTCATCTCTGGTTTGTTGCCGGTGCCATGTGATAGTGGAGCTAGGAATAGGGAAAGAGTGCAGTTGAACACGTGGCTGCAGGAATGGTGTAGGATGGAGGGCTTCAGGTACTTGGATAATTGGAGCGCATTCTGGGGAAGGTGGGACCTGTACAAGCAGGACGGGTTGCATCTGAACCAGAGGGGCACCAATATCCTGGGAGGGAGGTTTTCTAGTACTATTTGGGAGGGTTTAAACTAATTTGGCAGGGGAATGGGAACCGGATTTGTAGTCCAGCAACTAAGGTAGCCGATATTCAGGCGGTGGGGAAGGGAACACTGACAAAGGAGAGTACTCGCAGGCACGGAGATGGGTTCAAGTGTGCATATTTCAACGCAAGAAGCATCAGGAATAAGGTGGGTGAACTTAAGGCATGGATCGGTACTTGGGACAACGATGTGGTGGCCATCACGGAAACTTGGATAGAAGAAGGGCAGAAATGGTTGTTGGAGGTCCCTGGTTATAGATGTTTCAATAAGATATGGGAGGGTGGTAAAAGAAGCGGGGGGGAGGGGATGGCATTGTTAATTAGAGATAGTATAACAGCTGCAGAAAGGCAGTTCGAGGAGGATCTGCCTACTGAGGTAGTATGGGTTGAAGTCAGAAATAGGAAAGAAGCAGTCACCTTGTTGGGAGTTTTCTATAGGCCTCCCAATAATGGATTTGGTACTTGGTAATGAACCAGGGCAAGTGATAGATTTGTTCGTGGGGGAGCATTTTGGAGATAGTGACCACAATTCTGTGATTTTCACTTTAGTAATGGAGAGGGGTAGGTGCGTGCAACAGGGCAAGGTTTACAATTGGGGGAAGGGTAAATACGATGTTGTCAGACAAGCATTGAAGTGCATAGGTCGGGAACATAGGCTGTCAGGGAAGGACACAAGTGAAATGTGGAACTTGTTCAAGGAACAAGTACTACGTGCCCTTGATATGTATGTCCCTGTCAGGCAGGGAAGAGATGGTCGAGTGAGGGAACCATGGTTGACAAGAGAGGTTGAATGTCTTGTTAAGAGGAAGAAGGAGACTTATGTAAGGCTGAGGAAACAAGGTTCAGACAGGGCGCTGGAGGGATACAAGATAGCCAGGAGGGAACTGAAGAAAGGGATTAGGAGAGCTAAGAGAGGGCATGAAAAATCTTTGGCGGGGAGGATCAAGGAAAACTCCAAGGCCTTTTGCATATATGTGAGAAGTATGAGAATGACTAGAGTGAGGGTAGGTCGGATCAAGGACAGATAGATTGTGTATTGAGTCTGAAGAGAAAGGAGAGGTCTCGAACGAGTACTTTTCTTCAGTATTTAAAAATGAGAGGGGCCATAATGTTGGAGAGGACAGTGTGAAACAGACTGGTAAGCTTGAGGAAATATTTGTTAGGAAGGAAGATGTGTTGGGCATTTTGAAATACTTGAGGATAGACAAGTCCCCCGGATCTGACGGGATATATCCAAGGATTCTATGGGAAGCAAGAGATGAAATTGCAGAGCCGTTGGCAATGATCTTTTCATCCTCACTGTCAACAGGGGTGGTACCAGGGGATTGGAGAGTGGCGAATGTCACGCCCCTGTTCAAAAAAGGGAATAGGGATAACCCTGGGAATTACAGGTCAGTTAGTCTTACTTCAGTGGTAGGCAAAGTAATGGAAAGGGTACTGAGGGATAGTATTTCTGAGCATCTGGAAAGACACTACTTGATTAGGGATAGTCAGCACGGATTTGTGAGGGGTAGGGCTTGCCTTTCAAGACTTATTGAATTCTTTGAGGAGGTGGCCAAGCATGTGGATGAAGGTAAAGCAGTGGATGTACTGTACATGGATTTTAGTAAGACATTTGATAAGGTTCCCCATGGTAGGCTTATGCAGAAAGTAAGGAGGCATGGGATAGTGGGACATTTGGCCAGTTCGATAATGAACTGGCTAACCGATAGAAGTCAGAGAGTGGTGGTGGATGGCAAATATTCAGCCTGGATCCCAGTTACCAGTGACATACCGCAGGGATCAGTTCTGGGTCCTCTGCTGTTTGTGATTTTCATTAATGACTTGGATGAGGGAGTTGAAGGGTGGGTCAGTAAATTTGCAGACGATACGAAGATTGGTGGAGTTGTGGATAGTGAGGAGGGCTGTTGTCGGCTGCAAAGAGACATAGATAGGATGCAGAGCTGGGCTGAGAAGTGGCAGATGGAGTTTAACCCTGAAAAGTGTGAGGTCCATTTTGGAAGGACAAATATGAATGCGGAATACAGGGTTAACGGTAGGGTTCTTGGCAATGTGGAGGAGCAGAGAGATCTTGGGGTCTATGTTCATACATCTTTGAAAGTTGCCGCTCAAGTGGATAGAGCTGTGAAGAAGGCCTATGGTGTGCTGGCATCATTAACAGAGGGATTGAATTTAAGAGCCGTGAGGAGATGATGCAGCTGTACAAAACCTTGGTGAGGCCACAGTTGGAGTACTGTGTGCAGTTCTGGTCGCCTCATTTTAGGAAGGATGTGGAAGCTTTGGAAAAGGTGCAAAGGAGATTTACCAGGATGTTGCCTGGAATGGAGAGTAGGTCTTATGAGGAAAGGTTGAGGGTGCTAGGCCTTTTCTCATTAGAACGGAGAAGGATGAGGGATGACTTGATAGAGGTTTATAAGATGATCAGGGGAATAGATAGAGTAGACAGTTAGAGACTTTTTCCCCGGGTGGAACAAACCATTACAAGGGGACATAAATTTAAGGTGAATGGTGGAAAATATAGGGAGGATGTCAGAGGTAGGTTCTTTACCCAGCGAGTAGTGGGGGCATGGAATGCACTGCCTGTGGAAGTAGTTGAGTCGGAAACATTAGGGACCTTCGAGAGGCTATTGGATAGGTACATGGATTATGGTAGAATGATATAGTGTAGATTAATTTGTTATTAAGGGCAGCATGGTAGCATTGTGGATAACACAATTGCTTCACAGCTCCAGGGTCCCAGGTTTGATTCCGGCTTGGGTCACTGTCTGTGCGGAGTCTGCACATCCTCCCCGTGTGTGCGTGCGTTTCCTCCGGGTGCTCCCACAGTCCAAAGATGTGCAGGTTAGGTGGATTGGCCATGATAAATTTCCCTTAGTGTCCAAAATTGTCCTTAGTGTTGGGTGGGGTTACTGGGTTATTGGGATAGGCTGGAGGTGTTGACCTTGGGTAGGTGCTCTTTCCAAGATGTGGTGCAGACTTGATGGGCCGAATGGCCTCCTTCTGCACTGTAAATTCTACGATAATCTCTGATTAATCTAGGACAAAGGTTCGGCACAACATCGTGAGCCGAAGGGCCTGTTCTGTGCTGTATTTTTCTATGTTCAATGTTCTAAGACGCTGTTTTTGAGTCTCTTTGTGCGTGTTCTCAGACTTTTGTATCTCCTGCCCGATGGAAGAAGTTGGAAGAGTGAGTTAGCCGGGTGGGAGGGGTCTTTGATTATGCTGCCCGGGGATTAGGCAGCGGGAGGTGTAGTTGGAGTCAATGGATGGGAGGCAGATTCGTGTGACGGACTGGGCTGTGTTCACAACTCTCTGAAGTTTCTTGCGGTCTTGGGCCGAGCAGTTGCCATACCAGGCTGTGATGCAGCCAGATAGGATGCTTTCTATGGTGCATCTGTAAAAGTTGGTAAGAGTTAATGTGGACATGCCGAATTTCCTTAGTTTCCTAAGGATGTATAGGTGCTGTTGTGCTTTCCTGATGGTAGCGTCGATGTGGGTGGACCAGGACAGATTTTTTTGGTGATGTACACCCCTAGGAATTTGAAACTGCGAACGATCTCCACCTCAGCCCCGTTGATGCTGACAGGGGTGTGTACAGTACTTTGCTTCCTAAAGTCAATGACCAGCTCTTTAATTTTGCTGGCATTGAGGGATAGATGGTTGTCGTTGCACCACTCCAGTAGGTTCTCTAACTCCCTCCTGCATTCTGACTCGTCGTTATTCGAGATCCGGCCCACTATGGTCGTATCGTCACCAAACTTGTAGATGGAGTTGGAATCAAATTATGCCACACAGTCGTGTGTGTACAGGGAGTATAGTAGGGGGCTAAGTACACAGCCTTGCGGGGTCCCGGTATTGAGAACTATTGTGGAGGAGATGTTGTTGTTTATTCTTACTGATTGTGAGATGGTAAAGGTCATGCATTTGAAAGGTGCTGTCAAGGAGCCTTGGTCAGTTTCTGCAATGCATCTTGTAAATGTTGCACACTGCTGGCAAATGTACTGGTAGTGGAGGGAGTAAATGTTTAAGGAGTGCTGTTCTAGTGGGTTATCTGACAGAATGGCAAATAAGATATGGGAGGGTTTATAAGGTTGATAGTGGGTGATTCAACAATGGTAATGCCATTGAATATTAAGGGAAGATAGTTAGACTCTCGTTAGTTGGAGATGGTTGTTGCCTGGTATTTGTGTGGCAATAATGTCATTTGCCATTTAACATCCCAGGCCTGAAAATTGTCCAGGTCTTGCTGCACATGGACACAGACTGCTTCACTATCTGAGGAGTTGCGAATGGTACTAAACATTGTGCAATCATTGGTGAACATCCACACTTCTGAAAGAGCCGAAGATGGTTGGGCAGAGGACATTTTCCTGAGGAACTCCAGCAGTGATGTCCTGGAACTGAGATGAGTGGTTTCCAACAACCATAACTAGGGGTGGTGTTTGCTAGAGCTGTTGGGGAGAGTTTAAACTAATGTGGCAGGGGGATGGGAACCGATGCAGGAAGTTGGAAGGTAGTAAAACAGGGACAGAAATAAAAGGCAGTAAGGGGGAAAGTGTAAGGCAGAGAAGCCATAGTCAAAAATCAAAAAGGGCGACAGTACAAGGTACAGTGACTGAGGGGAGCTCAGTGAATAGGACCAGGAATACTAAAAGAAATAAAACGGGAAGTGAAAACATTAATGGTAAGCGATGCGGCAGGTTGTTACAGGAAGATGTGGGTCCGACGACAAGGAAAATTAGGAGAAAGGTTAAGAGGAAATATAACTTAGGAGAGGTTACTGATCGAGGTGTTAAGATTAAGAACAGAGGTAAAAAAGCCAACATAAGTGTACTTTACCTGAATGCTCGTAGTATTCGGAATAAGGTAAATGAGTTGATGGCGCAAATCATCGTGAATGTCTATGATTTAGTGGCCATTACTGAAACATGGTTAAAGGATGGTCACGACTGGGAGTTAAATATCCGAGGGTATCAAACTTTTCGGAAGGACAGAGTGGATGGTAAGGGAGGTGGTGTAGCTCTGTTATTTAAGGATGACATCCGGGCAACAGTAAGGGATGACATCGGTGCTATGGAGGATAAGGTTGAATCCATTTGGGTGGAAATCAGGAATAGTAAGGCGAAAAAGTCACTGATAGGAGTAATCTATAGGCCACCAAATAGTAACATTATGGTGGGGCAGGCTATAAACAAAGAAATAACAGATGCATGTAGAAATGGTACAGCAGTTATCATGGGGGATTTTAATCTACATGTTGATTGGTTTAACCAGGTCGGTCAAGGCAGCCTTGAGGAGGAGTTTATAGAATGTATCCGCGATAGTTTCCTCGAACAGTATGTAATGGAACCTACGAGGGAACAAGCGTTCCTAGATCTGGTCCTGTGTAATGGGACAGGATTGATTCAGGATCTCATAGTTAGGGATCCTCTCGGAAGGAGCGATCACAATATGGTGGAATTTAAAATACAGATGGAGGGTGAGAAGGTAAAATCAAGCACTAGTGTTTTGTGCTTAAACAAAGGAGATTACAATGGGATGAGAGAAGAACTAGCTAAGGTAGACTGGGAGCAAAGACTTTATGGTGAAACAGTTGAGGAACAGTGGAGACCCTTCCAAGTGATTTTTCACAGTGCCCAGCAAAGGTTTATACCAACAAAAAGGAAGGACGGTAAAAAGAGGGACAATCGACCGTGGATATCTAAGGAAATAAGGGAGAGTATCAAATTGAAGGAAAAAGCATACAAAGTAGCAAAGATCAGTGGGAGACGAGAGGACTGGGAAATCTTTAGGGGGCAACAGAAAGCTACTAAAAAAGCTATAAAGAAGAGTAAGATAGATTATGAGAGTAAACTTGCTCAGAATATAAAAACAGATAGTAAAAGTTTCTACAAATACATAAAACAAAAAAGAGTGGCTAAGGTAAATATTGGTCCTTTAGAGGATGAGAAGGGAGATTTAATAATGGGAGATGAGGAAATGGCTGAGGAACTGAACAGGTTTTTTGGGTCGGTCTTCACAGTGGAAGACACAAATAACATGCCAGTGACTGATGGAAATGAGGCTATGACAGGTGAGGACCTTGAGAGGATTGATATCACCAAGGAGGTAGTGATGGGCAAGCTAATGGGGCTAAAGGTAGACAAGTCTCCTGGCATGATTGAATGCATCCCAGAGTGCTAAAAGAGATGGCTCGGGAAATTGCAAATGCACTAGTGATAATTTACCAAAATTCACTAGACTCTGGGGTGGTCCTGGCGGATTGGAAATTAGCAAACGTGACACCACTGTTTAAAAAAGGAGGTAGGCAGAAAGTGGGTAATTATAGGCCAGTGAGCTTAACTTCGGTAGTAGGGAAGATGCTGGAATCTATCATCAAGGAAGAAATAGCGAGGCATCTGGATGGAAATTGTCCCATTGGACAGACGCAGCATGGGTTCATAAAGGGCAGGTCGTGCCTAACTAATTTAGTGGAATTTTTTGAGGACATTAACAGTGCGGTAGATAACGGGGAGCCAATGGATGTGGTATATCTGGATTTCCAGAAAGCCTTTGACAAGGTGCCACACAAAAGGTTGATCCATAAGATAAAGATGCATGGCATTAAGGGGAAAATAGGAGCATGGATAGAGGATTGGTTAATTAATAGAAAGCAAAGAGTGGGGATTAATGGGTGTTTCTCTGGTTGGCAATCAGTAGCTAGTGGTGTCCCTCAGGGATCAGTGTTGGGCCCACAACTGTTCACAATTTACATAGATGATTTGGAGTTGGGGACCAAGGGCAATGTGTGCAAGTTTGCAGACGACACTAAGATAAGTGGTAAAGCAAAAAGTGCAGAGGATACTGGAAGTCTGCAGAGGGATTTGGACAGGCTAAGTGAATGGGCTAGGGTCTGGCAGATTGAATACAATGTTGACAAATGTGAGGTTATCCATTTTGGTAAGAATAATGGCAAAAGGGATTATTATTTAAATGATAAAATATTAAAACATGCTGCTGTGCAGAGAGACCTGGGTGTGCTCGTGCATGAGTCGCAGAAAGTTGGTTTTCAGGTGCAACAGGTGATTAATAAGGCAAATGGAATTTTGTCCTTCATTGCTAGAGGGATGGAGTTTAAGACTAGGGAGGTTCTGCTGCAATTGTATAAGGTGTTAGTGAGGCCACACCTGGAGTATTGTGTTCAGTTTAGGTCTCCTTACTTGAGAAAGGATGTACTGGCACTGGAGGGTGTGCAGAGGAGATTCACTAGGTTAATCCCAGAGCTGAAGGGGTTGGATTACGAGGAGAGGTTGAGTAGACTGGGACTGTACTCGTTGGAATTTAGAAGGATGAGGGGGGATCTTATAGAAACATATAAGATTATGAAGGGAATCGATAGGATAGATGCGGGCAGGTTGTTTCCACTGGCGGGTGAAAGCAGAACTAGGGGGCATAGCCTCAAAATAAGGGGAAGTAGATTTAGGACTGAGTTTAGGAGGAACTTCTTCACCCAAAGGGTTGTGAATCTATGGAATTCCTTGCCCAGTGAAGCAGTAGAGGCTCCTTCATTAAATGTTTTTAAGATAAAGATAGATAGTTTTTTGAAGAATAAAGGGATTAAGGGTTATGGTGTTCGGGCCGGAAAGTGGAGCTGAGTCCACAAAAGATCAGCCATGATCTCATTGAATGGCGGAGCAGGCTCGAGGGGCCAGATGGCCTACTCCTGCTCCTAGTTCTTATGTTCTTAACTACCAGTGGCTTGCTGACTCATGCCCCTGCCATTGAAAAATGCCACATATGTTGTTGACCAACAACATTTGCAGATGGTGGGCTTCTGTGGTAATGTGACAGAGGGTAGGCTTCATGGACCACGTGACAGGCTCAAAGCTAAGCACCTGGGAGCACGCGGTCCCAGGCCAATAGGGAGTTTGTGCGGGGCCTTGGGCACAGGACCCTGGGCAGTGTGTACCAAGGAGCTGAAGTGTTCTGTGCCTGTTATCTAACTGCCCTTGCCTTTCACCAATAAACCCTTTTGTTTGAAGCCTCCAGTGTACTGTTCGAGCCACCACAACATCACAGTCAATGAACAGGCTGTCACCTGGAAGGAGGTCCCGGCCACTCATATGGTGCTGTGGCAAGAGGCGAATACATTTATTCTTCATAATTATGATTGCTTTTACTGTGGGAAAATTCAGGACCATTGATACGAATGCAGCTGAACCATGATACTGATGAACATGAACTGTGAATAAAGATATGACGCATAGATCTGTTAACTCTCTGCCTCTCTCCACAGATGCCAGGGAGTAGTGAACCAAGGGAGTGCAAGAATTCCAGGATGACCCTAAGGTTCAAGGATGATTCCCTGCGAGCCCTCCTTCAGGCTGTAAGTGACAGGTGGGAGGTCCTCGTGCCTGCTGACATAAAATGGGACCTCCCAGTCTGACCAAAGCAACATTAAAAGATCAAAGCAGAGGTCAGCGGCTTTGGGGTCATCCAAAGAACATGGACATAGTGCCTCAAATGCTTAAATGAACTTGTGAATTCTGCAAGGGTGAGTGCATTACCATTATAGATATGTAGATGCATGAAAGACTTTCTGAAGGCTCCATTAGCGGATTGTCTGCTGTGCTCTCTAAAGGTGTGAGGCAATATGATACGCAAATGCCACTCAACATTGCAACAATGTCTGTGAAGGGGCTTTGAGAGGTGGGGTGAGTAAGGTGGGGAGGGAAAGTCTGAAAGGCTGACCGGTTAGTGTGTGCAAATCATTGTGAAAATTGTGCAGTTTTTAGAGTTCTCCTAGGCCATATATAGGAAGGATTGATTGTACATGCTATCAAAATTCATTAAAATGTTACACTTTAATTGCAGGAGAAGAGGGTGCACAACATTAGGAAGAGAAGCAAGAGAGGAGGTCTTGTTGCAAACCTGGCCATCCACACACCCATAGAGGAGTTGGTGCTGTAGCTTCAGCGAATTAGTGCAACCAGTCCATTGGAAGAGGTGAGATACGAGGAAGGTCTCAAATGGTAAGATTGCAAGGGATATTATTTACAATGGGAAACAGATGTGTTAAGAGGGCTGGGGATGGGAGGTTGCTTAATATCCTGTCTGCTGTTAGGAAAGAGGCTTTGAATGGTTTTTAATTTTGAAGGCTCTTGTGCATCGGGGAGTAAAGAGTGAGTGCGAGTTGAAAGTCGTAAAATGCAAGCAATGAGTAACATTTCACAATGTTTACAGCAATGTCAATGAGGAAGTTTGACTCTACATAGTCACCTCAAAGTTAGAACATGGCCTTAACTATCCCTATTTCTGCCTCCTACATAGGCGCAACATCGACCACTAGTAAAACAAGCCCAAGGGTCCCATTTGACATCTGAGGAGGAAGAGGAAGCACCAGAGGATGCAGCATCACATCTTTACACTGCACTCAGCGCCAGCGCAGATGCCAGCACATTGGTGAGTGAAAGTCGCCATCGTCTTAGAGGACCATTGGCTGCTCTTCCTTTTGAGAAAGAGACATGACTGATGGTAATTTAATCTGAGGGTCACCACACCTCAGATGAGGGACAAGGCTGAGAAGGCAGGGCCTTCATGAATATCCCCAGCTGGGACAAGGACTTCCAGTGGCGGCTATGCCTATGTGGTGAGCAGTTGCACACGCAGTGGCGTTCTTGGTTTGGGCCCTTTTTGTCCGGTTTATGGGCGACTTTTTGGAGGAACTTTGTGTAGTTTGATGGCATAAGATCTCCTCGTACGAGTAATGTCTGGTAAATATAACACAAGGCAGAAGTCGGGCAAGGGATCGTCGTCAGACTCCAAAGTCTTTTGCGCCTGAGCAGGAGGGAATGTGGAAAAGGCTTCTGCGGTGCCATTGGCCCCTCAGTGGATGACTGAGAAATTGGTTAGCTTCTTGACCAACAAATTTAAGAAGCAGTGGCAGGCAGTCACTGATAATCTGGCAATGGTGGGGGCGTTGTCCCCAATTCGGGCTGTCATGGACAAGATGGACCAGCGGCTAGAGTTACAAGGGGCGACATTGCAGAAGGTAGAGGTTGAACTCTCTGACCAAGGTGATCGGACTGTCTCTCTGGAGGCAGAGTTGGCGTTGCTGGCTGAGGAGCGAATGACTTAAAGGCCAAGGTCAACAATCTGGAGAATCGCTCCAGACAACAAAACTTAAGAATCATTGAGCTGCCAGAGGGCCTGGAAGGCTTAAACTCCACGGGCAATGTGTCCAAGATGTTCAGAAAGTTGGTGGGAGAGGGGGTCTTTCCAACCCCTCCTGAGTTAGACCGGGCTCAACAATCGCTGAAGCAGAAGCCCAGATCTGGGGAGCGACTATGGGCGATCGTAGTCAGGTTTCATCAATAACTGGATGCAGAGTGGGTTCTGAGGTGGACGAAGGACCATCAAGACTGTAGATGGGAGGGCCATGCCATCATAATATACCAAGATGTCACGGCAGAGCTGGTGAGAAGGCGTGCGGCATTTAATAAGGCCAAAGCCAAGCTGTACAAGAGCAACATTGTGGTTTGGTATGGTATAACCGGCTCGTCTTTGGGTGACTTCCTTTTTAAAAAAAATATTTTTATCCGGACTTCCAGTGGTAGCTATGAGGTGAGTAGTCACACATGAGGTGGCTCCTGCCTGGGGATTTGGTTTTTGGCCCTTTTTACCCATTTAACGGGTGGAAGAAATTGGTACAGAGTGACAGAATTAGATCCCCTCTGTCAAGTGATGTCTAAGAGGTGTAATACTAGGAATAAATCAGGCAAGGAATCTTCATCTGATTCGGAAGTCTCTCGAGACTCCGAAAGGGAGAAAATGGCGGAGGTCTCTGTGACGTCGTTGCCCCTCAGTGGACAACCGAGACATTGGTGAAATTCTTGTTGTGGGAGTTTAAGAAACAGTGACAAGCGGTTGCTGAAGATCTGATGAAGGCGATTCGAGAGCGAAATGGCTGCAGCTGATTACCTATGGCGGGCTTTCTTTTCTTTCTTAAGGGAACAAGCTTAGATTTCAGGTATTTGTTTCGTTGGGTAGGGGAGGGGGTATTTTGGTTTATGGTGGGCTATTTGTCTGGCGTTCGGGAGGGGTAGGCTGAGTGGGAGGAGGGGGAATCATCGAGTATGCCAGGATAAAGATGTCGTGCACACTGTGCGGGTATTGGGCGCAGACATGCATGATGCTCATCTGATAGTCATACACCAGCTACACGTTCATTGAGTGGAGTCCCTTTTGGTTTGTGTAGAGCGGCCTGTCATCGGCAGATGCTTGCAGGGCAACAAGCATCCTGTTGATCAACCCTGGATCCGGGGCATCTTTTTTTTTCCTTTTAAATGCATTTTATTCAAACTTGTATCAAAGTAGGTTACAGCAAATAAACACCACGGGAGGATCCGGGGCATCTTGGCAATGATAGCGAACCCCGCTGCCCGGACATCCTGATGGCCTTGGTCCACATTGAAATGGGTGTATTGTGCCAACTGGGCATATAGGGCTTCCGTGACGACGAGGATGCACCTGCAACAAGCTCTGGGAGATCCCGGAGAGATCCCCACAAAGGAGAAAGTGCTAGAGAAACTAAGAGGTCTAAAAATTGATAAATCTCCGGGCCCAGATGGACTACATCCTAGAGTTCTAAAGGAGATAGCTGAAGAAATAGTGGAGGCGTTAGTTATGATCTTTCAAAAGTCACTGGAGTCCGGGAAAGTCCCAGAGGATTGGAAAATCGCTGTTGTAACCCCCCTGTTCAAGAAGGGAACAAGGAAATAGATGGAAAATTATAGGCCAATTAGCCTAACCTCGGTTGTTGGCACGATTCTAGAATCCATTGTTAAGGATGAGATTTCTAAATTCTTGGAAGTGCAGGGTCAGATTAGGACAAGTCAGCATGGATTTAGTAAGGGGAGGTCGTGCCTGACAAACCTGTTAGAGTTCTTTGAAGAGATAACAAATAGGTTAGACCAAGGAGAGCCAATGGATGTTATCTATCTTGGCTTCCAAAAGGCCTTTGATAAGGTGCCTCACGGGAGACTGCTGAGTAAAATAAGGGCCCATGGTATTCGAGGCAAGGTACTAACATGGATTGACGATTGGCTGTCAGGCAGAAGGCAGAGAGTTGGGATAAAAGGTTCTTTTTCGGAATGGCAACCGGTGACGAGTGGTGTCCCGCAGGGTTCAGTGTTGGGGCTACAGCTGTTCTCTTTATATATTAACGATCTAGATGACAGATCGTGGGCAGCACGGTAGCACAAGTGATTAGCACTGTGGCTTCACAGCGCCAGGGTCCCAGGTTCGATTCCCTGCTGGGTCACTGTCTGTGCGGAGTTTGCACGTTCTCCCCGTGGGTTTCCTCCGGGTGCTCCGGTTTCCTCCCACAGTCCAAAGACGTGCAGGTTAGGTGGATTGGCCATGCTTAATTACCCGTAGTGTCCATAAGGGTTGGGAGGGGTTATTGGGTTGCGGGGATAAGGTGGAAGTGAGGGATTAATGTGGGTCGGTGCAGACTCGATGGGCCGAATGGCCTCCTTCTGCACTGTATGTTCTATGTAATCTATGTAATCTATGACGGGACTGGGGGCATTCTGGCTAAGTTTGCCGATGATACAAAGATAGGTGGAGGGGCAGGTAGAATGGAGGAGGTGGGGAGGCTGCAGAAAGATTTAGACAGTTTAGGAGAGTGGTCCAAGAAATGGCTGATGAAATTCAACGTGGGCAAGTGCGAGGTCTTGCACTTTGGAAAAAAGAATAGAGGCATGGACTATTTTCTAAACGGTGACAAAATTCATAATGCTGAAGTGCAAAGGGACTTGGGAGTCCTAGTCCAGGATTCTCTAAAGGTAAACTTGCAGGTTGAGTCCGTAATTAAGAAAGCAAATGCAATGTTGTCATTCATCTCAAGCTTGGAATATGACTTCCGGGTGCGGCGATGACCAGCTGAGTCGCACATTTCGGCAGCTCCCTGTGAAACGGACTTTTGGGCTCTTGATAGGAGCCCCAACGGCAATTTTGACGGCTAAAAACACTGTGCGGTAAACCAGAAGGGAATCCCCCCTGGATACGGATGGAAAAAGGAGAGGGAAGTGGCCAGATTGCAGTGGATCCTTTAGAACAGCGGCAAGGAAGGCAAGCAAAAACCAAGATGGCGTCGGAAGGTGGCAGTTTAACATGGGGCCCTGAACAACAAGAGTTCTTGAAATGCTGTGTGGAAGAGATCAAAAAGGAAATGAAGAAAGAGCTGTTGGCCCCGATACTACAGGCGATCGAAGGGCTAAAGGAGGAACAAAAGACCCAGGAGCGGGAGCTTCGGGTCGTGAAGGCAAAGGCAGCCGAGAATAAGGACGATATACAGGGCCTGGTGGTGAAGACGGAGACGCAGGAGGCACATCAGAAACGATGTGTGGAAAGGTTGGAGGCACTGGAAAACAACGCAAGGAGGAACAACCTGAGGATTCTTGGTCTTCCTGAAGGTGTGGAGGGAGCGGACGTCGGGGCATATGTGAGCATGATGCTGCACTCGTTAATGGGAGCGGAGGCCCCGGCAGGTCCGTTGGAGGTGGAGGGAGCATACCGAGTGATGGCGCGAGGACCGAGAGCAGGAGAAATTCCCAGAGCCATAGTGGTGAGATTCCTCCGTTTTAAGGATAGAGAAATGGTCCTTAGATGGGCGAAGAAAACTCGGAGTAGTAAATGGGAGAACGCGGTGATCCGCGTTTATCAAGACTGGAGTGCGGAGGTGGCGAGAAGGAGGGCGAGCTTTAATCGGGCCAAGGCGGTGCTTCATAAAAAGAAGATAAAATTTGGAATGCTGCAACCGGCAAGACTGTGGGTCACATATCGAGAGAGGCACCACTACTTTGAGACGGCGGATGAAGCGTGGACTTTTATTGTGGAAGAAAAACTGGAATGAGCGGGTTATTAAAAAGAACGTTCGAACAAAGTGGTGGGGCGAATGTGGGGGGCAAAGAGGGGTTTTATGTACTAATCCTGCGATGCGGTAACTTTTCTCTCTCCCACAGGTGGTGATGGGGGAGGAGGGGAGGTGGAGGAGATGGGGCGTTGGCCATTGGGGGCGGGGCCAAGGGAGAAGCGCGGGCTTGGTTCCCGCGCTATGATAATCATGGCGGGAATAGAGAAGCAGGAAGGAGGGGGCGTCGCACGGTGCGAGCCGAGGTCACGGGGGGAAGCCGAGGTCAGCCAGAGTTTGCTGACTTCTGGGAGCAACATGGGGGGAGTAATTACGCTAGCGGGGGATCTAGCGGGGGGGGGGGGGGGGTGGGAGGGGCGAATTACTGGGTTGCTGCTGCTGGGGAGAGGGGGGAGCTGGTATGGGAGAGGATGGGCGGGGGGGCACCGCCTGGGGGAGATACAGCTGCGAGGGAACCGGGTGAGGAGCTGGAAAAAGGTGATGGCTAATCGACAGGGGGGGGGGTAGGAAGCCCCCCAACTCGGCTGATCACGTGGAACGTGAGAGGGCTGAACGGGCCGATAAAGAGGGCACGGGTACTCGCACACCTTAAGAAACTTAAGGCAGATGTGGTTATGTTACAGGAAACGCACCTGAAACTGATAGACCAGGTTAGGCTACGCAAAGGATGGGTGGGGCAGGTGTTCCATTCGGGGCTAGATGCGAAAAACAGGGGGGTGGCTATATTAGTGGGGAAGCGGGTAATGTTCGAGGCAAAGACTATAGTGGCGGATAACGGGGGCAGATACGTGATGGTGAGTGGCAAACTACAGGGGGAGACGGTGGTTTTGGTAAACGTATATGCCCCGAACTGGGATGATGCCAATTTTATGAGGCGGATGCTAGGACGCATTCCGGACCTAGAGATGGGAAAGCTGATAATGGGGGGAGATTTTAATACGGTGTTGGAACCAGGGCTGGATAGGTCGAAGTCCAGGACTGGAAGGAGGCCGGCAGCAGCCAAGGTACTTAAAGATTTTATGGAGCTGATGGGAGGTGTAGACCCGTGGAGATTTAGCAGACCTAGGAGTAAGGAGTTCTCGTTTTTCTCCTATGTCCATAAAGTCTACTCGCGAATAGACTTTTTTGTGCTGGGTAGGGCATTGATCCCGAAGGTGAGGGGAACGGAGTATACGGCTATAGCCATTTCGGATCACGCTCCACACTGGGTGGACTTGGAGATAGGGGAGGAAACAGGAGGGCGCCCACCCTGGAGAATGGACATGGGACTAATGGCAGATGAGGGGGTGTGTCTAAGGGTGAGGGGGTGCATTGAAAAGTACTTGGAACTCAATGATAATGGGGAGGTCCAGGTGGGAGTGGTCTGGGAGGCGTTGAAGGCGGTGGTTAGAGGAGAGCTGATATCAATAAGGGCACATAAAAGGAAGCAGGAGAGTAAGGAACGGGAGCGGTTGCTGCAAGAACTTTTGAGGGTGGACAGACAATATGCGGAAGCACCGGAGGAGGGACTGTACAGGGAAAGGCAAAGGCTACATGTAGAATTTGACTTGCTGACTACAGGCACTGCAGAGGCACAATGGAGGAAGGCACAGGGTGTACAGTACGAATATGGGGAGAAGGCGAGCAGGTTGCTGGCACACCAATTGAGGAAAAGGGGAGCAGCGAGGGAAATAGGGGGAGTGAGGGATGAGGAAGGAGAGATGGAGCGGGGAGCGGAGAGAGTGAATGGAGTGTTCAAGACATTTTATAAAAAATTATATGAAGCTCAACCCCCGGATGGGAGGGAGAGAATGATGGGCTTCTTGGATCGGCTGGAATTTCCCAAGGTGGAAGAGCAGGAAAGGGTGGGACTGGGAGCACAGATCGAGGTAGAAGAAGTGGTGAAAGGAATTAGGAGCATGCAGGCGGGAAAGGCCCCGGGACCGGATGGATTCCCAGTCGAATTCTATAGAAAATATGTGGATTTGCTCGCCCCGGTACTGACGAGGACCTTTAATGAGGCAAAGGAAAGGGGACAACTGCCCCCGACTATGTCTGAAGCAACGATATCGCTTCTCTTAAAGAAGGAAAAGGACCCGCTACAATGCGGGTCCTATAGACCTATTTCCCTCCTAAATGTAGATGCCAAGGTCCTGGCCAAGGTAATGGCAATGAGAATAGAGGAATGTGTCCCGGGGGTGGTCCACGAGGACCAAACTGGGTTTGTGAAGGGGAGACAGCTGAACACGAATATACGGAGGTTGTTAGGGGTAATGATGATGGCCCCACCAGAGGGAGAAACGGAGATAGTAGTGGCGATGGATGCCGAGAAAGCATTTGATAGAGTGGAGTGGGATTATTTGTGGGAGGTGTTGAGGAGATTTGGTTTTGGAGAGGGGTACGTTAGATGGGTGCAGCTGTTGTATAGGGCCCCAGTGGCGAGCGTGGTCACGAATGGACGGGGATCTGCATATTTTCGGCTCCATAGAGGGACAAGGCAGGGATGCCCTCTGTCCCCATTATTGTTTACACTGGCGATTGAGCCCCTGGCGATAGCGTTGAGGGGTTCCAAGAAGTGGAGGGGAGTACTTAGGGGAGGAGAAGAGCACCGGGTATCTTTGTATGCGGACGATTTGCTACTATACGTGGCGGACCCGGCGGAGGGGATGCCAGAAATAATGCGGATACTTGGGGAGTTTGGGGATTTTTCAGGGTATAAATTGAACATGGGGAAAAGTGAGTTGTTTGTGGTGCATCCAGGGGAGCAGAGTAGAGAAATAGAGGACCTACCGTTGAGGAAGGTAACAAGGGACTTTCGTTACCTGGGGATCCAGATAGCTAAGAATTGGGGCACATTGCATAGGTTAAATTTAACGCGGTTGGTGGAACAGATGGAGGAGGATTTCAAGAGATGGGATATGGTATCCCTGTCAATGGCAGGGAGGGTGCAGGCGGTTAAGATGGTGGTCCTCCCGAGATTCCTCTTTGTGTTTCAGTGCCTCCCGGTGGTGATTACGAAGGCTTTTTTTTAAAAGGATTGAAAAGAGCATCATGGGTTTTGTGTGGGCCGGGAAGACCCCGAGAGTGAGGAAGGGATTCTTACAGCGTAGCAGGGATAGGGGGGGGCTGGCGCTACCGAGCCTAAGTGAGTATTATTGGGCCGCTAATATTTCAATGGTGAGTAAGTGGATGGGAGAGGAGGAGGGAGCGGCGTGGAAGAGATTAGAGAGGGCGTCCTGTAGGGGGACTAGCCTACAGGCTATGGTGACAGCCCCATTGCCGTTCTCACCGAGGAACTACACCACAAGCCCGGTGGTGGTGGCTACACTGAAGATTTGGGGACAGTGGAGACGGCATAGGGGAAAGAGTGGAGCCTTGGGGGGGTCCCCGATAAGAAACAACCATAGGTTTGCCCCGGGGGGAATGGATGGGGGATATGGAATGTGGCAAAGAGCAGGAATAACGCAACTGAAAGATCTGTTTGTGGATGGGAAGTTCGCGAGTCTGGGAGCGCTGACCGAGAAATATGGGTTGCCCCAAGGGAATGCATTCAGGTATATGCAACTGAGGGCTTTTGCGAGGCAACAGGTGAGGGAATTCCCGCAGCTCCCGACACAAGAGGTGCAGGACAGAGTGATCTCAAAGACATGGGTGGGGGATGGTAAGGTGTCAGATATATATAGGGAAATGAGGGACGAAGGGGAGACTATGGTAGATGAACTAAAAGGGAAATGGGAAGAAGAGCTGGGGGAGGAGATCGAGGAGGGGCTGTGGGCAGATGCCCTAAGCAGGGTAAACTCGTCGTCCTCGTGTGCCAGGCTAAGCCTGATTCAGTTTAAGGTATTACACAGGGCACATATGACTGGAGCACGGCTCAGTAAATTTTTTGGGGTGGAGGATAGGTGTGCGAGGTGCTCGAGAAGCCCAGCGAATCATACCCATATGTTTTGGTCATGCCCGGCACTACAGGGGTTTTGGATGGGGGTGACAAAGGTGCTTTCAAAAGTAGTAGGAGTCCGGGTCGAACCAAGCTGGGGGTTGGCTATATTTGGGGTTGCACAAGAGCCTGGAGTGCAGGAGGCGAGAGAGGCCGATGTTTTGGCCTTTGCGTCCCTAGTAGCCCGGCGCAGGATATTGCTAATGTGGAAAGAAGCCAAGCCCCCGGGGGTGGAGACCTGGATAAATGACATGGCGGGGTTTATAAAGCTAGAGCGGATTAAGTTCGTCCTAAGGGGGTCGGCTCAAGGGTTCACCAGGCGGTGGCAACCGTTCGTCGAATACCTCGCAGAAAGATAGACGGAATGGGAAAAAGAAGGCAGCAGCAGCAGCCCAGGATCGGGGGGGGGGGGGGGTGGGGGAGGAACCAGAAGGACTCTCAGGGTTGTTAATATATACTGTATAGTATGTATAGGTCGTTGCTACAGATAATTATATATTGGACTGTTAAATTATATTTTTGGAGAGTGTTACTTGTGACAAGGCAGTTGCCAATTAGGGCTAGTTTTTATTTTTGTTATTTATTATTTATTCATTTTTTTTTTTTGTTTATAAAATAGGTCATTGTTATTTGTGTGGTTATAATATTGTGTAAAGGATGCACAATGTACTGTGTTGGTTGACCAAAAATTTTCAATAAAATATTTAATAAAAAAAAAAAGAGGCTTAGAATATAAAAGCAGGGATGTACTTCTGAAGCTTTATAAAGCATTAGTTAGGCCCCATTTAGAATACTGTGAGCAATTTTGGGCCCCACACCTCAGGAAGGACATACTGGCACTGGAGCGGGTCCAGCGGAGATTCACACGGATGATCCCAGGAATGGTAGGCCTAACATACGATGAACGTCTGAGGATCCTGGGATTATATTCATTGGAGTTTAGGAGGTTGAGGGGAGATCTAATAGAAACTTACAAGATAATGAATGGCTTAGATAGGGTGGACGTAGGGAAGTTGTTTCCATTAGCAGGGGAGACTAGGACCCGGGGGCACAGCCTTAGAATAAAAGGGAGTCTCTTTAGAACAGAGATGAGGAGAAATGTCTTCAGCCAGAGAGTGGTGGGTCTGTGGAATTCATTACCACAGAGGGCGGTGGAGGCCGGGACGTTGAGTGTCTTTAAGACAGAAGTTGATAAATTCTTGATTTCTCGAGGAATTAAGGGCTATGGAGAGAGAACGGGTAAATGGAGTTGAAATCAGCCATGATTGAATGGCGGAGTGGACTCGATGGGCCGAATGGCCTTCCGCTCCTATGTCTTATGGTCTTCAGGTCTTATGGCACCTGGAAGGATCCTGCGGCATAAACGTTCAGGGCGACCATCACCTTGATGGCCACCGGGCGCGGGAGTCCTCCCCCATTCCCCCGCGGTGCCAGGTGCGCCATGATCTGGCATATATGCCGCACTGTCCCCCTGCTCAGCCGGAGTCGTCGATGGCATGCCCGATCCGGCAGGTCCTCGCACGACAGGTGCTGCCGATACACGTGAGGCCTCCTGTGGCACCTCCTTTGCTCCTTCTCCTTGTCGGCTTGTAGGGCAGCCGGCTCTCCATCCTCAGCGGCTGTCTCCTGTTCCTCTGGGGCAGGATGCACTGCTGCAGCTTCCTCCCCCTCGAGCAGCCCCAGCTTGTGCAGTTACAGTGCATCCCCCAGGGCTGGGGTGACTAGGAGTAAGGCCATCATTGCTGGTTGAATTCCAATACCCATTATTTGCAGGGGGGAATGGCCAACTAGTTAGCATGGTGTGTACCCCGTGCCCAACAGGTCTGCCGGACTACATAGTGGCCCTGGTTGGCACTGCGGACACTGTCCCCGTATGTCATCTCCCCCCCCCCCCCCTCTTCCCCCATCCCCGCACACCTGGCCCCGTTGCTGCCCGGCACCGTGGGGGCCTCTGGCCCTAGCGCCTATCCTGCAGCCAGGGGTACCGTCGGCTGCAACTGCCCATGGGGTCACTCCGCGGCTCCTGTCCCCCCCCACAGGGGCTACTATGGGCGTTTCCCTTGGGTTTGGCTGCGTGATGCCCTGCGGGTGGCAGCCGGTGGGGGGGGTGGTATGGTGGATGGTGGGGGTGGTATCGATGAGGTTGGGGTACTGGGGTGGTGGGGTGGGGTATCCATCCGGCCGGTGTCACTCTGCAGAACCAAGGCAAAGATAGGTGGTCAGTGGGGTGCGCAGCAAGATGGCTGCCTTGCAGACCCTGGGAATTGGGGTCCGTGCCTGGACATCGCCACAGTCACCCCCGGTCTGCGTCTGTGTGTCCTCTCTCTCTATCATCAGCCATGCCGCCTGTTTCCCGATATTTAAAAGTACAAGTGAACCTCGCGTTAGGAATTCCCCCTCAGTGGAGGCAGAGAATCATGGAGGCCCCAGAGAATACCAGGTCATGATCTCAAATATGCCAACGACGTTTACGGTACATGTGGAATGGAATGCATTGACGCCGCTGTCGAGGCACCGGAGAATTGTGATTTGCTGTGAAACCGGCTCCCGCCATGATTTCGGCGTGAAAATTGATTCTCCGCCCAATCGCGTTTCCCGATTCCGGCGTCTGACTTTGGAGAACATGCAAGCTTTGGGGGGGTATTATTGCAGTCGAATAGACTGCTACCAAACTTAATTTGCATTAATTAGAAATCTGCTGATTCCAGAGACTGCCCACCCAGTGTATAATTGCCAACTGGTGTGATAACATTGGAATCAGCAATTCAACATCACCACGCTGGATATTACAATTCTGCAGGACTTACAGCAGTCCCATTTTTGGAGCATGAAATTCAGATTTGTATGTGTAAAAATGTGGAGTAATGGGAAAGACCAAAATCTGAAACCAACACATCAGGGGGTCGGTGAAGAATGCGGGAACATTAAAATAAGTAATCAAGGAGAGATTGAAATGGTTTGGTGATCTGTTACAGAGAGAGAGAGGAAATGTACAAGTGATGAGGCAAGTAGTGGAGATGGGAATGCCAAGACGAAGGCCTAAGACCATATTGAAAGCTGCAGTGGCAAGAGACTTGAACAGTAGGATTAGATGAGAAATGAGTGACCGACAGGAGGAGAGGATGAAGAGTGGTCAGCCAGTGTTGTGGAGACCTCAAGTAAATGGGAAAGAAGAAAAAGATGATAGGCAACCCCTATTGTACCCGCCATGAAACAGGATGGTACAATTCGTATCTGCGGAGATTTTAAGACAGCAATCAATCCAATACTACGTGCAGGTCAATAACCCATTACCATTGAATGATTGAAGATTTGTTCACAGTTCTATCAAGTGGACAGAAGTTCAGCAAGATTGACCGATTGCAGGCCTACTTGCAAATTAATAGCAGCCTGCTCACCACCATCACTCACAAAGGCCTGTTCCACTACAAGAGATTGCCTTTTGGAATAACGTCAGCACCAGCTTTATTTCAATGCTCAACGGACCAGATCCTTAATGGCTTACATGGGGTACAGTGTTACTTCGGTGATATATTGATCACCGGCACAAATGAACAAGAACATTTACACTTAGAAGCTACACTAAACTGACTTCAAATGCATGGGCTTTGTGTCAGGAAAGATAAATGTGAGTTCTTCCAGACATCCTTACAATATTTTTGACATGCAATTGATAGTAAGGGTCTGCATAAAGCACCTAAAAAAAAATGGAAGTCATTTTGGAGGCTCCGAGACCAATAAACATCACTCGACATATGTCATTCCTAGGTTTAATCAACTACTATGGAAAATTTGTCCAGAATCTGGTAACCCTATTGAAACCATTACATACATTGTGCGCAAAAAAGGGATGGTGCTGGACACCAGTTTGTGAAAAAGCATATTAATCTGCAAAAGAAGCACTGAAAAAATCAGAAGTGTAGGTACATTTCAACCCAAAGATACCATTACAACGTGCCTGTGATGCTTCACCATGCGCTGTCAGAGCCGTGGTGTCACATATACTACCTTCAGGGGTAGCAAGATCAATAGCTTTTACATCTTGTACATTAACAAGTGCAGAATCTAACTGCTTTCAGTTGGAAAAGGAGACACTGAATACCATATTTGGTGTATGGAAATTTCACCAATACCATTATGGTTATCACTTCACATTGTTGACAGACCACAGGCTCTGAACAGCTATTTTTGAGTCACACAAAGGTATCCATCCGTTCATTGACTGCAAGGAGACTCCAATGAGGTCGTTAATACTGTGTACATTACTATGAGATCAAAAACTGTCAATCCGAAAATCATGCCAGTGCGGATGCATTACCACATCTGCCTTTACCAGCTGGTCAAATACCACCAAGTCATTAATTTGTTTTACTGTTCACAAATTGAGAATGTTTCAAAGGCTGCAGCTCAAGAACAAAGAGATACCAAAAATGATCCTGTGATGGGAAAGGTACTGGAAGTGGTACTAAAGGGGAGGTTAACAGGAAAACATCCTGAACTGAAACCATACATTTCCAAGAGACTTGAATTAGCAGCGTGATGCATGATCAATTACAATTAAAGACGAGGTAGTAACATAACTGAAGGCTTTAATAGACTAGAACTGTTCCCCAGCAGCTTCGGTACAGAAATGAGGGCTGCTGGGGCGGCACCGGTTCTTATACCCTGCCTGTCAGGGCGGAGCTATATACCAAACAACCAATGGTAAACGCCTAGGTTTAACCAATGGTCTTCAGTCTCTCGGGTACTGCAATACCTGATAATACCACATTCACCCCCTGTTAAAGAAGAGTCCGGCGGGGGTGGTGGCCAGTGGTTACAATTGCATCTAACATGGTATGATCAGATATGGAGGTACCGTGATACCACCTTACAGGGTTGTCGAGAATATTTACAAGTGTGGAAGATATATACATTCAGTGCTCATTTACAGTTACAGTTACAGTTACACTGAAGCAATCGGTCTGGTGGCCTGGTCGTCCTCCTGGATCGTCTGAACTTCGGTAGTGATTCTGGTGGGGGTCCGGGCGTCTGCGACTCCGGGAGCGTGGCTTCGGCCTCCATGGCAGCTTCGTTACCCCTAGACGGCGCTGGTGGGGCAAACGGTTGACACGAGAGGGGGTGCCTGTAGGGGCATCGGTGGGTGGGAGGGCCTAGGCAGGAGCGGCGGGAGGACTGACCCTCCTGTGAGGTGCTGTGGAGGGGGGGGGGGGGGGATAATGGTTCAGATGCGCGTGGGGTTCCGGCGGGCGGCAGGTCCCCGAAGGGAGACTGTATCTTGCCGGCCGTCAGGGAATGCCACGTAGGCGTACTGGGGGTTAGCGTGCAGCAGGTGGACCCTCTCGACCAACGGGTCCGACTTGTGCACCCGCACGTGCTTCCGGAACAGGATGGGTCCGGGTGTTGCTATCCAGGTTGGGAGTGAGGTCCCGGAGGAGGACTTCCTGGGGAAGACAAGGAGACGTTCATGAGGCGTCTGGTTGGTAGTTATACAGAGCAGTGACCGGATGGCATGGAGGGCCTACGGGAAGACTTCTTGCCAGCGGGAGACTGGGAGATTCCTGGATCGTAGGGCCAGTACAACGGTCTTCCATACCATTCGGTTCTCCCTCTCTACCTGCCCATTTCCCCGGGGGTTGTAACTGGTCGTCCTGCTTGAGGCAATGCCCCTGTTGAGCAGGAATTGACGCAGTTCGTCGCTCATAAAGGAGGACCCCCTATCACTGTGTATGTACACGGGGAAACCGAACAGTGCAAAGATGCTATGGAGGGCCTTGATGATGGTGGAGGCAGTCATGTCGGGGCAGGGGATGGCGAAGGGGAACCGGGAGTACTCGTCAATTACGGTTTGCACTCCGCGCAGATTTGGCAGTCCCTGGTGGCTGTCGTGACCTCCTCGGTGGAGTAGGGCAAGTTGCAGGTCTTAATGAAGTGGAAAAAACAAGTGACCCCTGGGTGTCAGAGGTCCTCGTGGAGGGCTCGGAGGTGGTCCACTTGTGCGGTGGCACATGTGCCGCGGGACAGGGCATCAGGAAGTTTGTTTAGCTTCCCGGGACCATACAAGATCTCGTAGTTGTAGGTGGAGAGTCCTCCACCACAAGATCTTGTCGTTTTTTTATCTCGTTCCGCTGTGCATTATCAAACATGAACGCCACCGACCATTGGTCAGTGAGGAGAGTGAATCTCCTGCCAGCCAGGTAATGACTCCAATGTTGCACAGCTTCTACTATGGCTTATGCCTCTTTTTCGACTGAGGAATGGCGAATTTCGGAAGCATGGAGGGTACGGGAGAAAAAGGCCACGGGTCTGCCCGCTTGGTTGAGGGTGGCGGCCAGAGCTACGTCGGACGCATCGCTCTCGACCTGGAAGGGGAGGGACTCATCGATGGCGCGCATCGTGGCCTTTGCAATGTCTGCTTTGATGCGGCTGTAGGCCTGGCGGGCCTCCGTCGACTGTGGGAAGGTTGTGGACTGGATTAGGGGTCGGGCTTTGTCTGCGTAGTTAGGGACCCACTGGGCGTAATAGCTGAAAAACCCGAGGCAGCGCTTCAGGGCCTTGGGGCAGTGAGGGAGGGGGAACTCCTTAAGGGGGCGCATGCGTTCAGGGTTGGGGCCTATAACTCCATTTCGCACTACGTAGCCGAGAATGGCTAGACGGTCGGTGCTAAATACGCATTTATCCTTATTATACGTTAAGTTAAGGATTTTCGCGGTCTGGAGAAATTTTCGGAGGTTGGTGTCGTGGTCCTGCTGGTCATGGCCGTAGATGGTGACGTTATCCAGATACGGGAACGTTGCGCGTGAGCCGTATCGGTCAACCATTCGGTCCATCTCGCGTTGGAAGACCGAGACCCCGATAGTGACACCAAAGGGAACCCTTAAAAAATAATAGAGCCGCCCATCTGCTTCCAAGGCAGTGTATTTGCGGTCACTAGTACGGAGGGGTAGCTGGTGGTAGGCGGACTTGAGGTCCACCGTGGAGAAGACCTTATATTGCGCGATCCTGTTTACCAGGTCGGATATGCGGGGGAGAGGGTACGCATCCAGCTGCGTAAACCTGTTGATGGTCTGACTAGTCGATGACCATCCTATGTTTCTCCCCGGTCTTTACCACCACTCCTTGAGCTCTCCAGGGACTGTTGCTAGCTTCAATGACCCCTTCCCTCAGTAGCCTTTGGACCTCTACCTGATGATGGTCCGGTCCTGAGCACTGTACCGTCTGCTCCTGGTGGCGACGGGTTTGCAATCCGGGGTGAGGTTCGCAAACAGGGAAGGTGGGTCGACCTTCAGGGTCGCGAGGCCGCAGACAGTAAGGGGGGGTATAGGGCCACCGAATTTGAAGGTCAGGCTTTGCAAGTTACATTGGAAGTACAACCCCAGGAGTGTAGCCGCGCAGAGGTGCGGCAGGACACAAAGGTGGAACTTGGTGAATTTCCTGCCTTGGACAGTGAGGTTTGCTGGGCAGAACCCCTTTATCTCCACCGAGTGTGACCCTGAAGCCAGGGGGATTCTTTGGTTTCCAGGGTGGGTAACAAGTGAACAGCGCCTTACCGTGTCGGGGTGTATAAAGCTTTCCGTGCCCCCGGAGTCGATCATGCAGGACGACTCGTGGCCGTTGATGAAGGCCGTCGTCGTAGCTGTTGCGAGTGTCCGAGGTCGATTTTGGTCCAGAGTCACCGAGGCCAGATGAAGTAGTTGCGGGTTTTGATCGGGCAGCATGTAGTCGGCCGTGCTGGGGGTCTAGAGCCCCATCCAAGTTGGCATCTCCCAAGGGTCGCACATGGTGGTCGGGGATGGACAAAATGGTGGCGGGAATGGACAAAATGGCAGCGCCCATCCGTCCAGCGTGGTGTCCGAGGGACAAGATGGCCGTGCCCGTGGGTCGCACGTGGCCCTAGGATAGGGGGGTGGCGGTGAGTGCTGGCTGGCCGGGGCCCGAAGGGAAGGTTGCCGCGGCGGTCCGGAGTCGCTGGAGACCGCGGCCACGGCTCGTGCCTGGCAGACCCCCACAAAATGGCCCTTCTTGCCGCACCCTTTGCAGGTGGAGGTGTGGGCCGGCAGCGCTGACGGGGGTGCCTCGCCTGCCCGCAGAACAGCGGGGCCCGACGGAGTTAGCGGGCCGTCTTACAGCGCAGGACTGCGGAGACACGGGGAAGGTCTGTGGGGCTGCCGCTGCGGGATGCCACGCAGCCCAGGGTGCCGCCGCGCGGTCGGGTGCATAGGATTGCGCGTTTCTGGAGGCAACGTCCATGGACCCTGCCAGGGCCCGTGCCTCTCTAAGTCCCAGGGTGTCCTTTTCTAAGAGCCTTTGGCGGATCTCTGAGGAGCTCATACCTGCTATGAAGGCAACCCGGATTAGGAGTTCCGTGTGCTCGCTCCCCGAAACTTGCGGGCAGCCACAGTTTCTGCTCAGCACTAGTAGCGCACGGTAGAACTCCTCCAACGATTCCCCGGGGCTTTGCCGTCTAGTTGCAAGCAGGTGACATGCGTAGACCTAATTTACAGGGCGGATATAATGTCCTTTTAACAGTTTGATCGCAGCATCGAAGTCCTCCGCCTCTTCGATGAGGGTGTAGATCCCAGGGATTACCCTTGAGTGCAGGAGATGTCGTTTCTGTTCTCCTGTGGGGGTGCCTCCAGCCGTCTCGAGGTAGCCTTTAAAGCACGCCAGCCAGTGCTTAAATATCGCTGCCGAGTTCTCTGCGTGGGGGCTGAGTTGTAGACACTCCGGCTTGATTCGGAGATCCATCCTTTCAGCTTAAGTGTAGTCTATTAAATTGATGCACGATCAATTACAATTAAAGACGAGGTAGTAACATAACTGAAGGCTTTAATAGACTAGAACTGTTCCCCAGCAGCTTCGGTACAGAAATGAGGGCTGCTGGGGCGGCACCGGTTCTTATACCCCGCCTGTCAGGGCGGAGCTACATACCAAACAGCCAATGGTAAACTCCTAGGTTTAACCAGTGGTCTTCAGCCTCTCGGGTACTGCAATACCTGATAATACTACACAGCGCAAGGCAGATGTACAGCACAAGGTGTCTGTTGTGGGGAATGAGAGTGGGAGATGAGAGTAATTATTCCACCAAATTTATGATAAGTTTTGGAGCAGTTACACGAAGGACACCAGGCATTGTGCAAAGGTAGGAAATAGCACAAAGTTGTTTTGGGTGGCCAAATCAAAGAAAAGGCAGGACTGTGCCAGTTATGTGCGCGGGTTAGGAATGCACCACCATTGCCCCGATTGCATCCATTGGAGTGGCCTAAAATGCCATGGCAACGTTTACACGTTGACTCTACTGGTCCAGTTGAGGAGCACATGTTTATGGCCTTTGTAGAAAACGTTGGGACTGAACTTTGGTTTAAAAGCCTTACTGTATGCATACATAAATACATCACGTGTTGCACTGCAGACTTGTAGTTGTCTCAGGGGATAAAGTTCAAAAGTAATAGAATGTAAGTAAGCTACTGGTATTCAGTCCACACCCGTGAACTGATGATTCTCATTTTGTATTCAGGAAGTCTTTATTTATCTCTGCAGAGACCATAGTAGATTGTTTTAAAATCTTTTTAACATCAAGATTTTTCATCCATTGTTCACCAAATGTCAAAGTGCCAATTTTGGGAGAATAGCAAATAGTGGGTTGAGCCAAATGATGGTGACGATGCCACTGTGACAGTTCTGCAGGGGATGAGCATCATTTTACAGTGGGAACTCTGCCCCTGTAATTGGCTCAGTCAGTACACAGGAATTCTCAATATAACATCATTGTGGGCAGTTAGCATCCAAATTTCACTAAATGCAATGCCATAGGGACTAAGTCCCCACGCCGGCGGGAAAACCGGCGCCAACAACTCCGGCATCAACGGGCCCCCAAGGTGAGGTATCGGGGGCTAGGTGGACGCCGGAGGGGTTGACGCCGCACCAGCTGGCGCCAAAGGGACGGCGTGATCTCGCGCATGTGCGGAACCGCCGGTGTGGTTCTGCGCTTGCACAGACCGGCCGGCGCATTTTGGCGTATTTCTCTTCTCTGCGCCGGCCATAGCGGAGCCCTACAGGGGCCGGTGCGGAAGGAAGAAGTGCCCCCACGGAACAGCCCGCCCGCAGATCGGTGGGCCCCGATCACGGGCCAGGCCACCGTGGGGGCCCCCCGGGGTTGGATCCCCCCCGCGTCCTCCCGAGGACCGTCTCTGCCAACTTACCTGTCAGGTCCCGCTGAGTGGGACCATATGTAACCCACGCCGGCGGGACTGGCCAAAAACGGACAGCCGCTCGACCCATCGGGGTCCAGAGAATTGCCGGGGGAGCCGCTGCCAACAGCCCCCGACGGGCGTGGCGTGAATCACGCCCCTGCCTGAAAAATAGCACCGGTGAATACGGCAGCCGGCGTCAGGGCGGCGGGACCGAATTCACACCGCCCCCTGGGGACTCACCGACCCGGCAGGCGGTTGCAGAATCCCGCTCATAAAGTTAATCGAATAGGCAATGATTTCTATCAATGTATTCTCTGCCATATTGCAGTTTTTATTGTAGTTTTCATCAGCTCATGACGTTTCAAAGACTTTACAATCAGTTAAGTACTTTTAAAGTATCGTCACCACCATTACACAGGAAACAGTGCTGGCAATGCGTGCACAACAATGTGATAATAATGAGATAACCTGATTTTCTTGTAATGTTAAATGATGAATTAATAATGTCTCAGGAAATCGTGGATGACTCCCTGCTACTCAAAATAGTGCCGTGAGGTAACTTACCTCTATCATATGAGGCAGACAGGACCCCAGTGTAACATCACATCTGAAAGACAGCTGGAGGTATTTAATTGAGAGGCAGAGGGAGCCGTGCAATTGAGCGGAAGGTGCAGGGTGGAGATCTTGCCTCCTTCCCACCTCTCTTGGTTTATGTTCAGGTCAGGAAGGGTGAAGTCAGCCTTCCCGCCTGGAGAAGTGCCATATTGTACCACAATTGGTATTGAACCAGCCTTCAATGGGCCTACTAGCAGGAATAATACCCTCACGGGTAGGCCTGGGGTCTGGTAGGGAGCGGTCCCTCCTTGCCAGTAACTCCATGCCCGACAGAGGCACCCATTGGTGCCAGAGTAAATCACCCCTCTGACCTTCCATTCAATCCCCCTCGGCAGGGACTCCCTTTCTGGCTTTATTCCTGGTGTTCCATCGACAATCCTGTGCCTAGTGTCATGAGAATGTCACGTTAAGAAATGTTTGTCTGCTCAAGTTACTGCAGTAATGTCAGAGTGTGGGTGGAGCTGAGCTCTGGCTCTGTTTTTTAGTTTCACTTTGAGAAAAGCTTGGGTGTGTGTGTTTTTTGGTTTAGTTTCAGTGTTGGAGCTGCAGCCAGCCAAAGAAGGTGGAATGTTGTTCTCTCTGCCATGTAAAGACTATCTCTTGATCATTTGGTAAATTCGGAGTGATAACTGTTCTCAGGAGTGAATTTAAACCTGATGGGCTTCTGTTAAAAAGTTTTTTTTTAAATGTCTTATGGATGTTAAAAGGAAAGTTTAAGGATTACTTAGTGTTGTATTCTTTGGGGGTTGTATTTGAATTGATGGTTGCTAAGATGTTCACTAAGTTTTAAAAAGGTTAACTTGAGTTCATAGAATAAACATTGTTTTGCTTTAAAAATACTTTTAGATATCTGCTGCACCACACCTTTCGAGTGGGCCGTGTGCTCCCCACACCACAATCTTGTAAAAGTCGTGGGTCAGGTGAACTCCATGATACACTTTGGGGTTCTCTAAACCCTGGCCCATATCACTAGTGGTATGAACAGAAGGCGGGTTTAATTTAAACCGCCTTGATTTCTCCTCTCACCACTCGTCCGTAAACAGAAAGACATTTTGATTTTGATTTTCCCCCTTTATAAGCAGTGGCATAATTTCTCAACCCCTCAGTTTTGGTGTGATCTGATTTCTATAATAAACCCCCATGAAACTCGAGATAGGTTTAACTCAGTTAAGGTTAGCTTATTTGCAGATATCCAAACATGGAGCAGGGTAGCAAAGTGGCCTCCTTTTCACCCATAGGGGGATAGGCAAAGAAAGACTTACAGGGCAAAGACCACAGAATTGAGAATCATTGTTTCAGAGTCCAGAATCAAATTCTTAATTTGAACCTGGCCATGTTTAACAGCGTCGAGTTTAACAGCACCAAATCCGCCCTCTACAAGAGCAAGGTGCGGTTTGGCATGCTCTACCCTGCCAGGTTATGGGTCACATAGCAGGCATAGGAGCACTAGTTTGACACCCCTGAGATGGTCAACAAATTCATCCAAGGTAATGGTCTGGGCAGACATAAGAGCACACATGGGCGGGAAGGCAGAGTACAAAAGACAAGAGAAAGAAAGACAGGAATGAACGCAGGCAGAGATGCAGAGAAGGCAGGAGCAGGGGAGGGTGAAAAGGCAGACCGAGGTTAAATAAGGGAACCGGATTGAGAGAGGAGCCGCTGCACTAGCGAATAAGCTGGTGTACAGGAGTACGTTGAAGGAAGAAGCTGCAGCATGCCTCCCGGGTGGGAGGGAGCGCCTGGCAGAAGGAAGGGGAAAGATGGAAATTTAAGGGAAACAAAGGGCAAAAGAAGGGGGTGGTGGTCAGGGGTGCGAAGCAGGGTAGAGCTGAGGGGGGACTAGGAGCAGGAAGGGCAAGGGGGAGGAGAAATGGAGAAACGGGGAGAAAGGGTGTACAGCGTTGGTTGCAACAGGCTATACGGGCAGAGAGCAAAAAAGAGGAAGCAGTTGGTGGCCATTTTAATGACCCGAGAACAAGGGCAGGCCTGATCAGACAAGGCCGACCCCACAAGGGGAATATGGTTAACCCCACAGGAGGGGGAGGGCACCTCCCCTCCCCCATTCATATAGTTACGTGGAACGTAAGGGGCCTCAACGGGCCAGTGAAGAGACCCAGTGTCAATGCCCATCTTAAGAATCTGTGGGTGGATGTAGCCTTCCTACAGGAAACACACCTTTGATGTGTTGGGTGTTCTGGATCACATACAGGTCACCAACACTTGAAGTAGTGCAACACTATTTTATTAAAAGGTTAACTATTTAAACATACTTGAACTGTGGGTAAATACGATACTAGCTTTAACTAAAGACCTTTGCCTTGTCCTAACCAGTTGATGCACTCAGCACATGGTGAATGTCTGTGTTGCATGCTGTGAGCTCTGTGCTCCTAGCCAGCTGCCACTCGAATGAGCGGGAACTCTGATGCCCCCTGTCTTTATAGTGTGTGTGCTCTCACTGGTGATTGGCTGCGGTGTTCTGTGTGTTGATTGGTCCCACTGTGTGTCCATCAGTGTGTCTGCACCATGATATACTGGTGTATATTATAACACCCCCCCTTTTATATAAAAAAATGTGCCTGCGTGACATTAAATAGTGGGTGGTGAATGTTCCTGACTACGTGTGTGCGAAATATTTACAGGACTATGTACATAAAACTATGCTATTTACATGGGAAGGTGCCTGGTGCAGAAAAAACAGTGTGTCACACAAATAACGAGATGAACATGATAAACAAACCACTTGAACGATTAAACGGAAGAACAGAACAGACCAGAGAGTCCATTAGTGCACAAAGTTCACAAATTAAGTCTCTGAGGTGGGCGACGAATTCTGGTTGACCGCCTCAAGGGTGGGTCAGGAGCCGCCGGCTGAGGAGGGGGCTGGACTGCGTCAGAGTGAGGCGGATGCAGAGTAACCGGAATCTCCGCATAGTCCAGGTCAGGGATAACAGGAGGGCGTGGCACTGGCGGAGGATCACGTAGCGAGCGCGGAACGAGACGAAGGGCACGTCGATTACGGCGCCGAATGGAACCATCCGGTAGACGAACCAGGAACAAGCGGGGAGCCACCTGCCGAAGAACCACAGCAGTTGCAGACCAGCCACCATCCGGAAGATGGATGCGGATGTTGTCATCTGGAGCCAGAGCAGGGAGATCAGCTGCACGGGAGTCATGAGCTGCCTTGTGCTGTGCACGAGACCGTTGCATTCGTTGAAGGACCGGAACGTGGTTGAGGTCTGGGACGTGAATGGACGGCACTGTTGTCCTCAGGGTGCAACCCATGAGCAGCTGGGCTGGCGACAGGCCAGTGGACAGTGGGGCCGAGCGATAGGCCAGCAGGGCGAGGTAGAAGTCGGATTCCGCATCGGCAGCCTTGCAGAGGAGCCATTTGACTATGTGGACGCCCTTCTCCGCTTTGCCATTGGATTGGGGGTACAGGGGACTGGATGTCACATGCACAAAGTTGTACCTCCTGGCAAAGTTGGACCATTCCTGGCTTGCAAAGCAGGGGCCATTCCCCGACATCACAGTGAGTGTGATGCCGTGACAAGCAACGGTGTCCTTACAGGCACGGATGACTGCAGACGATGTGATGTCATGCAAACGTACCACCTCCGGGTAGTTTGAAAAATAGTCTAAAATCAGAACATAGTCCCTGCCCAGCACGTGGAACAGGTCGATGCCGACCTTGGACCAAGGGGACGTGACCAACTCATAGGGCTGTAGGGTCTCACGTGGTTGGGCCGGCTGGAACCGCTGACAGGTGGGGCAGTTGAGCACTGTGTTGGCGATGTAATCATTGATGCCGGTCCGGTACACAGCCTCTCGGGCCCGTCGGCGGCACTTCTCCACGTTAAGATGGCCCTCGTGTAGCTGTTCCAAGATGAGCTGGCGCATGCTGTGCGGGATAACAATGCGGTCCAGCTTCAGGAGGACACCATCGACTACCGCCAGATCGTCTCTGATATTGTAAAACTGCGGGCATTGGCCCTTGAGCCACCCGTCTGTTAGATGGCGCATGACACACTGCAGCAGGGGGTCAGCCGCAGTCTCGCGGTGAATTTGGACGAGGCATTCATCCGTGGCTGGTAGATTGGAGGCCACGAAGGCCACATGGGCGTCAACCTGGCAGACGAATCCCGCTGGGTCACACGGGGTGTTGACTGCCCTGGACAGAGCGTCGGCTATGATCAGGTCTTTGCCCGGGGTGTATACGAGCTGGAAGTCGTATCGCCGGAGTTTGAGCAGAATGCGCTGGAGGAGAGGCGTCATGTCGTTCAAGTCTTTTTGTATTATATTGACCAGCGGGCGATGGTCGGTTCTCGACGGTGAATTGGGGAAGGCCGTACACATAATCATGAAATTTGACGACACCGGTCAAAAGGCCCAGGCACTCCTTTTCTATCTGCGTGTAGCGCTGTTTCGTGCGGTCATGGCGCGTGACGCATGTGCAACGGGGGCCCATGATGAGGCCTCATCGTGTTGCAGGAGCACTGCCCCAATGCCAGATTGGCTGGCATCGGTTGAAATTTTTGTCTCTTTCGCTGGAACAAAAAAGGCCAAGAGCGGAGCGTGTTAAGCTTGGTTTTAAGTTCTCTCCATTCGCGCTCGTGGGCAGGAAGCCATTGGAAGTCTGTTGTCTTCCTGACCAGGTTCCTGAGAGCTGTGGTATGAGAGGCGAGGTTAGGGATAAACTTCCCTAGGAAGTTGACCATGTCCAGAAATCGGAGGACCGCCTTCTTGTCCTCTGGCTTTTTCATGGCAGCCTTCTTGTCCGCATCCGGCCGCACACCCAACTGGGAGATGTAGTCCCCTAGGAACTTGAGTTCCGTCTGGCCGAAGGAGCATTTGGCTCTGTTGAGGCGTAGGCCCTGCTCCCATATGCGTTTGAACACGCGCTGGAGGCGACTGATATGCTCCTGCGGGGTGGTGGACCAAATGATTATGTCGTTGACATAGACGCGAACACCTTCAATGCCTTCCATCATTTGTTCCATGATCCTGTGGAACATTTCTGACGCCGATATGATCCCAGACGGCATCCTGTTGTAACAATATCTGCCAAAAGGGGTGTTAAAGGTGCACAGTTTCCTGCTGGATCTGCCTAGTTGAATTTGCCAGAATGCTTTCGAGGCGTCAAGTTTGGTGAAGAGCTTGGCGCGAGCCATCTTCGTGCTTAGGGATTGGGTAATGCTCCCTCATTATGTTGCGATTCAGATCCTTTGGATCAATGCAGATTCTGAGCTCGCCGGAAGGCTTTTTTACGCACACCATGGAACTGACCCAGTCGGTTGGTTCCGTAACTCTGGAGAGCACACCTTGGTCTTGGAGGTCCTGCAGCTGCTGCTTGAGGCTGTCCTTGAGGGGAGCTGGGACTCTCCGAGGTGCATGCACCACAGGCATGGCGTTCTGTTTGAGTAGGATCTTGTAAGTATATGGGAGCGTGCCCATGCCTTCGAAGACGTTGCGGTGTTGGTCGATGATGGCGTTGAGTTGCGCCCTGAAGTCAGCATCCTGGAAGGCAGACGTGTCATCAGGAAGAGAGAGTGAACTCTTTGAACGAGGTTTAGCAGCTTGCACGCCTGTGCGCCAAGCAGAGAGTCCTTCGAGGAGCCCACGATCTCGAAAGGAAGGATGGCTTTTCGTGACTTGTGCGTCACTTCGAGTTGGCACGAGCCGGTAGCAGGAATGATGTTGCCATTGTAGTCCAATAGCTGGCAGGCCGATGGAAGAATGGTTGGTTTGACACGAAGGCTTTGGAAAGTAGACCACCCCATGAGATTGGCGGAGGCACCGGTATCCAGGCGGAATCGTATTTGGGACCGGTTGACCGTCAGGGTGGCACACGACTCATCGTCTGGATCGATGCTGTATACCGACAGCGGCTGGTGTCATTGCTTCGGGGACAACCTGTTTTTCGTTATAACACCAACTTGAAAAGGCACCTTTGGGTCCCCGGTTTCACTGCTGTGCGGGAGGTCGGAATCGGACTCGGTGACCGTGGGTTGAATTGCCTGAACATTCCTGCGAGGCTGGCTGAAGCGATATGAATTGGAAGGCTGAGCTGCTCCGCAGAAGGCAGCATAGTGGCCAAGTCTTCCACATCATAGGCATTGTCGAGATTTTGCAGGGCATTGCCGCTTTAAATGGCTGGAGCCACAGTTGTCGCACGTCGTGACATCACGTTCGCTGCGCCACCGCGCATGCGCGGTGCGGTCATGCGTGGTGCGCGCCTGCGCATTATGTTCCTCCACATCGCCGTCCCCTCGTTTGGTGCGTACAATCGCGGGAGTCCGCGGAAAGCGCGCGAAATGGCCGCCCTCATCCAGGCTGAGGCCCTGGAGGTGCTCAATCACTTGGACCCGTTCCGCCTCATGGGGACCTTACCGCACCGTTTCAGCCGCTTGTATATGGGAGTACCAACTGGTGGCATTTTCATGTAGGACACAGGTCTCGATGGCGGTCGCTAGGGTGAGTTGCTTTACTTTGAGGAGCTGCTGACGTAGGGGGGTCAGACTGAACACCAAAAACGATCTGGTCGCGTATCATGGAGTCGGAGGTGGGCCCGCAGCTGCAAGATTGCGCAAGGATGCGGAGGTGGGTTAGAAAGGATTGGAAAGGTTCGTCCTTACCCAGCAAACGCTGCTGGAACACGTAGCGCTCAAAACTTTCATTCACCTCTACGCTGCAGTGAGTGTCAAATTTGAGGAGAATCGTCTTGAACTTTGTCTTGCCTTCGTCATCTGCAAAGGTGAGAGAGTAGTAAATGTGGATGGCATGGTCTCCGGCCGTGGAGAGGAGAAGAGCAATCTTTCTGGTGTCCGAGGCACCCTCTCTGTCCGTGGCTTCGAGGAAGAGCTGGAAGCGCTGTTTGAAAATCTTCCAGTTGGCCCCGAGGTTGCCGGCGATGCGGAGCGGCGGCGGCGGGCTGATGTCCATGTTGCAGGATGATGGAATGCTGGTGGAAGAGGCAGATCACTTGCAGGTAGGTCTAAGAAGTGCTAGTATGCAACCACTCCTGGTATCATGATGTATTGGGTGTTCTGGATCACATACAGGTCACCAACACTTGAAGTAGTGCAACACTATTTTATTAAAAGGTTAACTATTTAAACATACTTGAACTGTGGGTAAATATGATACTCGCTTTAACTAAAGACCTTTGCCTTGATCTAACCAGTTGATGCACTCAGCACATGGTGAATGTCTGTGTTGCAGGCTGTGAGCTCTGTGCTCCTAGCCAGCTGCTACTCGAATAAACAGGAACTCTGATGCCCCCTGTCTTTATAGTGCGTGTGCTCTCACTGGTGATTGGCTGCGGTGTTGTGTATGTTGATTGGTCCCACTATTATGGCACACCTGAGAGAGAGGGACTGACAGCGGGCAAGGAAGGGCTGGTTAGGACATACGTTTCACTCATGTTTCGACACTAGGACAAGGGGGGTGGCCACATTAGTTGGCAGGACAATTTCATTCACAACGACAAACACAGTGATGGGTGCGGGGGGCGCAATTTGTTATTGTTAGCAGGACCCTGGAAGGTGCCCCGGAAGATTTGATAAATCTATACGTCCCAAATTGGGACGACATCAAGCTCGTCTAAAGGATGATTGGTGAAATCCTGGACTTAGACACCCACCGACTGATCATGGGAGGTGACTTTAACTGTGTACAAGACCTATCTTAGACAGATCCAACCCTAGGACAGGCAACATGTCAGGCACGACACATGAACTGAACACCTCTATGGAGCAGATCAGGTGGGGGTAGACTGGTGGAGAATTCTCCTTCTTCTCCCACGTGCACAAGGCCTACTCAAGGATAGACTTTTTTGTCCGAGGGAAGAGGGTCCTTTCAGGGGTAACAAAGGCAGAATACTCTGCCATTGTAATCGCTGACCATGCGCCGCAATACATTGACATTACAGTGGAACCTGGCAAACTATTTTTAAAATGAAACACAGATGTAAAGATTACCCAGCATTAGAGCCCCAGTCACGGGTATGGTGATAGCAAGGGGCTCAAAGCTAATTGTTCCGACCTATGTACAGTTTTCTTCCTCGTCATTGTATGATACTCTGTGTGAAACCCATCTCTTTCCCTTTTCTTTTTTATTCTGTAACTTTTCTTGAAACACCAATAAAAATATTTTCAAAAAAACTTCAGGTTTTTTCGATGCCATTCAATTAAAACAGATTCAATTAAGAAATTAAGTAGGTTGTGTTATATCAATGGATCATTTATATCAAATTCCATTTCACATCTGACAGGAACAAATTTAGAAATTCTAATGATTTCTTACCTCTGAAGAGTTTCTGAAGCCCCAATGGTATATGAAAGATTGCATTGATTAGAAACATTGTGGAAGTGTATAAATGGGTTTTTAAAAGTCATTTTGATTAGTTTACTTATAGGATGACTGCTGATAGATAATATGTCGGTGGACAGTATTAAAGTGAATGTAGCAATGTGGTTTGGAAATTGCCTAAATGACAGAACACAGTTATGCCATTATGGTCAATGGATTTTCTTTTGCACTGTATGTAGTGCTAGGAACCCAAATGAGAACCCAATTATTCACAAATTGTACAACTGAGAAAATACTATTGTACCACACGAGTGATAACACTGACCAATAGGTATCTTTTATTTTTTTTAAATATTTTTATTCTCCATTTTCACATTTTCTCCAAAATTTACACCCACCACCAATAAATCCCCATATCAACAACAACAATCCCATCCTCCCACCAAACCCCCAAACAGCAGTCTGCATGTTAACATAATCAAATAACAAAAAGGAATCAGGAATCACCCATAGTCAGCACTAACACATACAGTCCCCCTCTGCCCAACCCTCCCAAACCCCCCTTAATGTTCGATGTAATCCAATTCTTGAAAGTTAATGAATAATACCCATGAATTGTATGGGTATTATCCATCAGTTCACACTTAACCTTCTCAAGAGTTAAGAATTCCAGCAGGTCCCCCCCGCCACGCCAGGGCACATGATGGAGAGGTTGATCTCCATCCCAACAGGATCCACCTTCAGGTGACCAATGAGGCGAAGGCTACAACATCTGCCTCCGCACCCGTTTCCACCCCCCGGTTGGTCCGACACCCCGAATATGGTCTCCCAAGGGCCTGGGTCCAGTTTCACGTGCACCACTTCAGAAATTACCCTAAAAACCTCCTTCCAGTAATCCTCCAGCTTTGGACAGGACCAAAACATATGCAGGTGGTTTGCGTCAACCCCGCCCCTCCCCCGCAATGTTCACACACATCTGCTACCCCTTCAAAGAGCCGGCTCATCCTCGCCCTTGTGAGGTGTGCTCTATATACCACCTTCAGCTGTATCAGCCCCAACCTCGCACACAAGGTGGAGGCGTTAATAGGTATCTTTTATATGAAAACATACTTTTATTGAATCACAGAATTAACCACATTAGCAACAAAGAAATAGCCTTACAGTTAACAGATAAAGAGTTCTTAAGTAAAAGAAGAAATCTTTATTTACTTCCTAAACCTGCCACTATATTCTAATTAAGCAAACCAATATATATTAAATACCACTCATGAATAAAGTTAACAACTTGGGTTTTACTTGCTTTTCTCTGTGCAGAATCTTTGGAGAGAGAACCTTTCAGGACCAAACAGAAACACTTCTGTTCAGATTAGAGTTCTCGGACCTACTGACTCTTTAAACAGACCTGGCTTCTCCCATTAAGTACATAATCTGGACCCAAAGCTAAGCGATTCCACAACCAACACATCAGATCTAAATTCTGCAGTCCTGCCACATCCAGCCATGAATGGTGTTGGGCAATTAAACAACTCACTGAAGGAGGACGATGCACAAATATCCCCATCCTCATATGGAGGGGCCCAGCACATCAGTGCCAAGGGTAAAGCTGAAGCATTTGCAACAATCTTCAGACAGACGTGCCAAGTGGATGGCCCATCTTGGCCTGCTCTGGAGATCCCCAGCATTATAGATATCAGTCTTCGGTCTATTGAATTCACTCCACATGATATCAAGAAATAGCTGAAGTTACTGGATAACTGCAGTAGCTATAGGCTCTGACAATATTGTGGCAATGGTACCGAGGGCTTGTGCTCCAGAATTTGCTGTGCCTCTAGCCAAGCTTTTCCAGTACAGCTGTAACACTGCCATCTATCTAGTAATGTCGAAAATTGCCCAGGTATGTCTTGCACACAAAAAGAAGGACAAATCCAACACAGCAAATCACCGCCCCATCATGAGTAAAGTGATGGAAGTGGTCATAAAGTGTGCTATCAGGCGGCACATGCTGAGCAATAACTTGCTCACTGACGCTGTTTGGATTCCGCCAGGGTCACTCGGCTCCTGACCTCATTACAGCTTTAGTTCAAACATGGACAAAAGTGTTGAACTTCAGAGTTGGGTTGGGAGTGACTGCCCTTGACATCAAGGCAGCATTTGACTGAGTATGACATCAAGGAACCCTCGCAAATCTGGAGTCCATGGAAATGGTTGGAGTCATATCTGGCAAAATGGAAGATGGTTGTGGTGGTTGGCGGTCAATCATCTCAGCACTAGGACATCACTCAGGAGTTCCTCAGGGTAGTGTCCTCGGCCCAACAATCTTCAGCAGCTTCATCAATGGCCTTCCTTCCATTATAAGGTCAGAGGTGGGGATGGTCACTGATGACTGCACAATATTCAACACCATTCGTGACTCCTCAAACACTGAACCAGTCCATGTCTAAGTGCAGCAAGACTTGGACAATATCCAGGCTTGGGCTGACAAGTAACATTGGCAACACACAGGTGCCAGGCAATGACCATCTCCAAAAAGAGAGGGTCTGATTATTGCTCCTTGGCATCGTTGATATTACCATTGCTCAATCCCCATTCTGGGGGTTACCACTGCTTGACTGAACTGGACTCGCCTTATAAATACTGTGGCTACAAGAGCAGGTCAGAGGCTAGGAATCCTGCAGCGGCAAATGCACCTCCTGACTCCCGAAAGCCTGTTCACCATTTACAAGGCACAAGTCAAGAGTGTGATGGGTACTCTCCATTTGCCTGAATGAGTGCAGCTCCGACAACACTTAACAAGCTTTGACACCATCCAGGATAAAGCAGCCCGTTTGATTGGCACCCTATCCACAAACATTCACACCCTCCACCACCGATGGCAATATACCATCTACAAAATGCACTGCAGCAAATCACCAAGGCACCTTCCACAGCGCCTTCCAAACCCACGACCATTACCATATAGGAGGACAAGGGAAGTCGCCACATGGAAACGTGGAATTTCCACTCCAAGCCACTCAACATTTTGACTTGGAAATACATCGCTGCTGTTCTTTCACTCACTGTCACTGGATCAAAATCATGAAGCTTTCTCCCGAACAGCACTGCGTGTGTACCTACACCACATAAGAACATAAGAACTAGGAGCAGGAGTAGGTCATCTGGCCCCTCGAGCCTGCTCCACCATTCTGAGATCATGGCTGATCTTTTGTGGATTCAGCTCCACTTTCCGGCCCGAACACCATAACTCTTAATCCCATTATTCTTCAAAAACCTATCTATCTTTATCTTAAAAACATTTAATGAAGGAGCCTCTACTGCTTCACTGGGCAAGGAATTCTAGATTCACAACCCTTTGGGTGAAGAAGTTCCTCCTAAACTCAGTCCTAAATCTACTTCCCCTTATTTTGAGGCTTTGCCCCCTAGTTCTGCTTTCACCCGCCAGTGGAAACAACCTGCCCGCATCTATCCTATCTATTCCCTTCATAATTTTGTATGTTTCTATAAGATCCCCCCTCATCCTTCTAAATTCCAACGCGTACAGTCCCAGTCTACTCAACCTCTCCTCGTAATCCAACCCCTTCAGCTCTGGGATTAACCTAGTGAATCTCCTCTGCACACCCTCCAGTGCCAGTACGTCCTTTCTCAAGTAAGGAGACCAAAACTGAACACAATACTCCAGGTGTGGCCTCACTAACACCTTATACAATTGCAGCATAACCTCCCTAGTCTTAAACTCCATCCCTCTAGCAATGAAGGACAAAATTCCATTTGCCTTCTTAATCACCTGTTGCACCTGTAAACCAACTTTTTGCGACTCATGCACTAGCACACCCAGGTCTCTCTGCACAGCGGCATGTTTTAATATTTTACCATTTAAATAATAATCTCTTTTGCTGTTATTCCTATCAAAATGGATAACCTCACATTTGTCAACATTGTATTCCATCTGCCAGCAGTAGTTCAAGATGGCAGCTCACCAGCACCTTCAGGGCAATTGGATGAGCAATAAATGTTGGCTTAGCCAGTGATTCCCATAACCCGTGAATTAATTTTTAAAAAGGTAAACTCGAAAATGATGCTGCTGACCTTCGTGTGGGAGACCAGCTTCCAACCTCGCTCTATCACCCATCAAGTCTCTCCCATCCTCACCGCCACCTAATTTCTCTTCTATCACTATTCAGCTTCCCCTGTTACCCCTGAAACCATCATTATCTACACTGACATTTGTTTTCTCCCCCTGAAGGTTTTAATATTGATGCTCCATGTCTTTTGTCAACCTGACCCTTCCCCTTCTTGAGGCCACGTACACCCTGATTTTCCAGGACACCTCCATGAGACCTCTAATACCTCCACAAGACTTTTCAGCTGTTGACTTACAGGATACAGGGAGAAAGAAAACAGGGAACTGTAGACCAGTGAGCCTATCATCGGTAGTAGGGAAGTTGCTGGAGTCTATTTCCAAGGATTTCATAGCACAATATCTGGAAATATAAATACTGTGGCGACAAGAGCAGGTCAGTGGCTAGGAATCCTGCACTGGCAAACTCACCTCCTGACTCTCGAAAGCCTGTCCACCATCTACAAGGCACAAGTCAAGAGTGTGATGGGTAATCCTCCTTTGCCTGAATGAGTGCAGCTCCAACAACACTTGAGAAGCTTTGACACCATCCAGGAGAAAGTAGCCCATTTTATTGGCATCCCATCCACAAATATTCACACCCTCCACCACTGACGAACAGTGGCAATATACCATCTATAAGATGCACTGTAAAAAGCAGTGGTGTAATCAGACATCAGCATGGATTTATGTAAGGAAAATCATGTTTGATAAATCTACTAGAATTCTTTGTAGATGTAATTAGTAGAGTTGACCAGAGAGAACCGGCGGATGTGGTTTATTTAGACTTTCAGAAGGCTTTCGACAAGGTCTCACATAGCAGATTAATATGTAAAGTTAGAGCACATGGGATTACTTGTGCTGTCTTGAGTTGGATGAAAAGTTGGTTAGCAGACAGGAAGCAAAAAGGCTGACTAAATGGATCTTTTTCTGATTAGCAGGCAGTGACTAGTGGGGTATCGCAGGGATCTGTGCTAGGACCCCAACTGTTCACATTATTTGTTAATGATTTGGACAAGGATACTAGATGTATGATCTCCAAATTTGCCGATGATACAAAGTTGGGTGGAGGGTGAGCTGTGAGGAGGATGCAGAGGTGCTTCAGCAGGATTTGGACAGGCTAAGTGAATGCACATGCATGGCAGATGCATTATAATGTGGATAAATGTGAGGTTATCCGCTTCAGTAGCAAAAATAAGGCGGCAGATTATTATTTGAATGGGTGTAAATTGACAGAGGTGGATACTCAGTGAGACCTTGGTGTCCTTGTGCATCAGTCGCTGAAAGTAAGCGCACAGGTACAGAAGGCCTTCAAACAAAAACATTTGAGTACAGGAATTCCAGAGATATTTTACTACAATTGTATAGTGCATTGGTGAGGCCACACCTGGAGCATTGTGTGAAATTTTGGAGCCCTTATCTGAGGAAGGATGTTCTTGCTATGGAGGGAATGCAGCAAAGCTTTACCAGGTTGATTCCTGGGAGGGCGGGACTGTCATCTGAGGAGAGACTAAATGGGTCAGGATTATATTCAATGGAGTTTAGAAGAGTGAGAGGGGATCTCATAGACACTTACAAAATTCTAACAGAATTAGACATGGTAGATTCAGTAAAAACGTTCCTGATGGTGGGGAGTACTGAACTAGGGTCATAGTTTGAGGATAAAGGGTAAATCTTTGAAGACTGAGGTGAGGAGAAATTTCTTCACCCAGAGAGTGGTGAATCTGTGGAATTCGCTACCACAGAAAGTAGTTGAGGCCAAAACTTTGTGTAATTACAGGAAGGAATTAGATGTAGCTCTTGGGGCTAAAGGGGTCAAGGGATATGGGGGGGAAGGTGGGATCAGGGTATTGAATTCGATGATCAGCCATTATCATAATGAATGGTGGAGCAGACTCAAAGGGCCGAATGGCCTCTTCCAGCTTCTATATTCTATGTTTCTATGATACAGATGCCTCCCTTGTGCCATCTGCCTCACCATTCCACAACTCCAAACTCCAGCACCTAATTTCTTGGGTGACTGACCACACCCTGCACACCATGCTGTGCATAACCATCACTGCCCACAGGAGCCTTCCCCCATCCAGGTCCAGGACCAATCCATACAAAGCCCTCTAACCTGGCCCATACATCCCAGGATAGTCTTTTCAATATACCCCCCAAAGCGTGGCCTCTGTCCCAGGACAGACTCTCACTCTTCCTTGGGATACTTGTCCCTGGACAGTGTTTTATCACTCAACTCTGGTCAATGACCACCCCTGTGTCCTGCCTCAGTCTTCCCACTTCCCTCCTGTGTTCCACCTCCAGTGCATCAACCCCTCAACCCACTGCGCAGTCCTGGTCGGAAAGACTTGCCTCGCCAATTTCCCCTCCCCATCCTGCTTCCTCCCTCCAGTGTCCCATACTCTCCCCCCACCCCTGACGTGCCGCCGTCTCCCCTCTCCCAGATGGCATTGCCTTCCATGCCCAGCCTTGACACAACTTGTGATACAAACACACAAAATCTCACAGCAATGCTCTTAAAGATAGGCTGACCATGAAAGTACTGAATTGTCAATAAACCTAAAAGGTTCACTATTGTTCTTTCAGGAAGGCACCTGCTGTCCTTATCCAGTCAGACCTATAATTGACTAGACCCACATGTCCTATAAGTGACGCTAGGCCCACAGCAATGTAGTTATCTTTTATCTGCTTTCCATAATGGCTGAACAAGCCAGCCAGTTGAAAACTATAACCTACTCCGACTGCAGCAGGTCAAAAAGATGGTTTACCACCACCTTCTCAAGGTCAATCAGAACGGGTAAAAAATCTTGGCTTTGATACAGACACACATATCTTGTGCATTAATTTTTTTTAAAATCACCATCTGTGGTAGGATGTGGCAGGGGAAGTGAAAGCCAGCAACATAGTTTGAAGAAACAAAGAAAATTTATAGCAAGCATTTCAACCATTGTGTCAATGCAAGCCTAAAAAGAACTATTCCCACTTTCCAGCTCTTGAGTTGTAGCCCCGTTAGTTCCATTCCAGCTTGAGTTTTCAGGTCCTGCCAAGGGGCGGGAATGGAGGCGGACGGAACATACCAATGCTGGCTGCTTGTCATTCACAGTTTTGGCCATTTTGATGAAAGCTATTTTGAGGCAGGCAGCACTACTTGCCCCCACTCAATGATTAACCAATTAGGTTTATTCCATAGAATTCCTACTGTGCCAAAGGGGACCATTTGGCCCATCAATCTGCACCAAACCTTCTGAAAGAGCACCCTACCTCGGCCCACTTTCTCACCCTAGCCCATAACCGCACCTAACCTTTGGACACTAAGGGCAATTTATCATGGCCAATCCACCTACCCTGCACATCTTTGGACTGTGAGAGGAAACAAGAGCACTCGACGGAGACCCACACAGACACAGGAAGAACATGCAGACTATACACAGACAGCCACTCAAGGCCGGAATTGAACCTGGGTCCCTGATGCTGCAAGGCAGCAGTGCTAACCACTCGTTAATCCCATTTAAATGCGTATATTGAAATTTTCCAGTCCTGCTCCAGTCTCCAGTACCGATGCGGGGCAATTTAGTTGCCTGATGGAGACACCCAGCGGCAGGTGTCTCCCATCAGGCAACACTCCCCAAGCAAGTCTTAAGAGACTCTTTCTGCCTGTTTGGGTATAGGTGCAGTCAAAGGCCATCCCGACGAGACATTCCCCCATCTTGACATGACAATGGCCAGCTAGCTGCTAGAGCGGCAGGTGGCACACGGCGGCAAGGTGGCACCATGGTTAGTACTGCTGCCTCACCGCTCTAGGGACCCGGGTTCAAAAGCGGCTTGGGTGACTGTGTGGAGTTTGCACTTTCTTCGTGCGTCTGCGTGTGTTTCCTCCGGGTGCTCTGGTTTCCTCCCACAGTCCAAAGATTTTTTAAAAAAAATTTAGAGTGCCCAATTCATTTTTTCCAATTAAGGGGCAATTTAGCGTGGTAAATCCACCTACCCTGAACATCTTTGGGTTGTGGGGGCGGATACGGAGAGAATGTGCAAACTCCACACGGACAGTGACCCAGGGCCGGGATCAAACCTGGGACCTCAGCACCGTGAGGGAGCAGTGGGACCTCGGCACCGTGAGGGAGCAGTGGGACCTCGGCACCGTGAGGCAGCAGTTCTAACCAATGCATCACTGTGCTGCCTCCCCACAGTCCAAAGATGTGCAGTTCAGGTAGATTGGCCACGCTAAATTGCCCCTTTGTTTCCAAAAAGATTAGGCAGGGTTACTGGGTTACAGGAAAACGGTGGAGGCGTGGGCTTAAGTAGGGTGCTCATCAAAGGCCGGTGTAGACTTGATGGGGCAAATGGCCTCCTTCTGCACTGTAAATTCTATTATTCTATGATCTGTTTATTTTTAAAGTAATTTTAAATGATCGTGATATGGCTCCTCTATTTTGAAGCATCCTGAGTTATTTACCCTCCATTATAGGCTGCCTCCCTGTCTAATTGGAAGACCTCTGGTTGACCCTACACCTCTGGGAGACTGTCCTCCATTTTTAATTGGATATAGAATGTGTCGCCATACCGATAAAGGGGGCGCCTCCTTGAAAATCCCAAAGAGCGACTGTCTTGCACCCCCCAAGGGTGTGTTCAGAATCCAGAAACAGTCCCAACTCCTGTTTCCCACCATCAATGTGAAAATCCATGTATATGCAAGTATGTTTAATGCTATGAGGGATTCTGCCTCTACTGTCCTTACGCACTGAGTTCCAGACCCCTACCATCCTCTTCTAATCCTTCTGCCAATTACTTTAAATTGATGCTCCCTAATTATTCACCTCTCTGCTGAGGAAAAGAGGTCCTTCCTACCCACTCTAACTAAGCTCCTCATACAGCTCAAATGAATCCCCCTTAAGCCTCTTTAAGCTTCTGAAGAAAACAGTGTCAGCCTATCCAATCTTTCCTCACAGCTAAAATTCTCCATTCCTGGCAATATCCTCTGTGCTTTCTCTGCTGTTATAACATTCTTGCTGTAAAAGAGACCTGAACTGTACACAGCACTCTCGTTATGTTTTAGCTAGTATTTTACACATTTCTAGCATAACTGACTGACTCTTAATACTGTATCCACAGAGGTGGATTCTGCTGGGCTGGAACTTGGCAACATCGCTGAATGCTTTGGTGTGGCTAGGGGATTTGATGGAGTTCTTGCACCTTGGGATGGTCAAACCACCATGAATGGTCGATTGAAGGGTTCTGTCGGAGATGGCGGCCGTTCATATTGTATGTCAGGTAATTGGTCACTGTTAGCTGTTGGGGTGATGGGTAGCGAGGGGGTTTCTTGCCTTTTTCTGTTTTGTGTTGGTGGGGTTTTTTGGGAGGTTGAAAGGGGGATTTATTTGTATCGGGTTGGTACTTTCTTTAAGGTAATTGTCTGTTTGTTTTGTAATTTAAAAAAAAAAATGTTTTTATTGAAGTTTTTACATATTATACACCGTACATTCGCTCACCATATACCAATCATTTCCCTCTGTATCAATCCACCCTTCCCCCTGGTCCCTCCACCCCCCCCCCCCCCCCATCCTTTTTTTTGCTTCAGGGCCCTTTCCTGGGTTGCTTATTACGCATTGGCAGTTATCCTCTATTTACATGTGTGCGGTGTTTTCCCCTTACCTTAGCCCCCCTTTTGTCGATTGGCTTCGCCCCTCTCTCCTCCCGTTTTCCAGCGGGCGTGGGGACTTAGTCCCCAAAAGGGAGAATCCCGGCCCCTATTAGCTACGCCTTCCAGTGGAACAGCCATGATAAATTTTATAACTCCTTTCTCTGTGCCCCCACCTGGTCGAGTGGTTACCAATTCATTCCGTCTCGGTGGATGTTAAGAAAATTTAATTTGTCTAGGGAGACATATAAATTTGTTCCGAATCTTAAATCCTCAAAGTCTGAATAACACCTACTAACAGGTCTCGGGCTAGGTTATCACACGCCCCTCCTTTGGTCTGTGTCTCCATAGCTTTAATTATCCCCACAGCTGTTCGGTTAAGTGTTTGTAAGAGCCCTTCATTCTGTAAATCATTGCATACTCGGTCCCATAAGCTCCCTGCCGTAGCCCCTGTCCAACTTCTCTAGAGACCCAAGAGGAGTTGCTGTTTAATTTGGATAGCTATACTGAGTTGACTACCGAGTTTGCACTTCCAAATAGTACCCCCATATCTCCCAGTATGCTCCTTTTGTGTCTTATTCAGGATTCCGGGAAATATATAATCGTCAATGAGTCCCTGGAGCTGGACTCTAGTCCACTCTATAGCTTTGGGGCGGTCGCTGCATTTAGAATGTAATATTTCCAATAACCCAGAAACATTGAGCTCGGTCTACGGCCGCGTCATGCTGTCACTCGAACACGACACGGCCGTTTGATCGTGTAGGGGCCAAAATCGGAATCGTGCTGAGCGCCGATCAGTTTGTGATCTAACCAGCCTCTTCCCGTTGGTGAGATGAGGATCCTGTTGCGGCCTGACGAGAAGCCAATAATCACCCCAATGTGGTAAACACCAGTAGTGATATATTGTATGTATTACGGCACTGCCCGTAGATTGCAGGTACAACGGTAAATCCCTGCCTGCTGTCTCCACCCATCAGGCGGCGTATAAAAGTGTGTGCTCTCCTTCGCTGCTTCCATTCTGGTTCCAGCTGCAGGAGGCACAACATCTTGTGCAATAAAGCCTCGATTGTTTCACCATTCTCATCTCATGGTAATTGACGGTACATCAATTTATTGCACAAGATTTTAAAAGCTGGATCTCCTAATCAAGCCTGATCACCTACAGCCGAACCCTCACACAGCCAACGCCACGTCCACCTTCGACCACTGGCTAGCCTGCTTCGAAGGCTACCTAAGAGCAGCCACTGAAGAACCCTCGGACCCACAGAAGCTCCAAGTCCTCTACTCACGGGTGAGCCCTGAAATGTTCCCGCTCATCCGGGATGCGCCAACCTACTCAGAAGCGATGATGCTCCTAAAGGGACATTACGTTAAACCGGTGAATCAAGTGTACGCCAGGCACCTCCTGGCCATGAGACGGCAACTCCCCGGGGAGACTCTGTGTGGTAAACCACTGTGTTCTGATATTAGGGGTTGTACGGTAGAACCTTCACTACAGGCTCACCTGGGCCCCTACATGCTAGCTCCGCCCAGGAGCCGGGTTATAAATATGCGTGGCCTCCAGCTCGCAGCCATTTCGACAGCTGCTGTCGGAGGCCACACATCTGATACTAATAAAGCCTCAGTTTGGATTCAACTTCGTCTCCAGTCAAATTGATCGTGCCTCAATTTATTAGTATCAGATTCAGAAGATGGACCTACGGATTAAACCAGATCGCCTGCAGCTGGCTCCACACGCAAGCGACGCCAGAAAGGACTTTCAGCACTGGCTAGCTTGTTTTGAAGCGTATATCAACGCGGCGCTGACCCCTGTTCCAGAGGCTCAGAAGATTCAAATATTGTACTCCAGTCTCAGTTCCAAAGTCTTCCCGCTGATCCAGGATGCGCCCAATTACGCTGATGCCATGACTCAACTCAAAGTAAATTATGAGCAGAAGACGAACACGCTCTTCGCCAGACACGCGCTCGCAACGCGTACTCAACTACCTGGTGAGTCAATCGAGGACTTCTGGAGGGCCCTGATCCCACTAGTGCGGGACTGTGACTGCCAGGACGTTGCAGCTAAGGAGCACTTAGATCTCCTTACGTGGGACGCTTTTGTAACTGTGATTGGATCTGATGTTATTAGGCAGCGGCTCATAGAAGGGGCCACGTCTGATCTCGCAGAGACTAAAACACTAGCGCTTTCCATGACGATCGCCCTGCGCAATGTCCAGTCCTACACTCCCAACCGCGCGGCCCACCCCTCCTACGCTTCATGGGTCCCACAGGCAGCCGCCCCAGCGGGGGCGCTACCCACCCAATACGCCTGCGCTACGCGCCAGCCAGTGATCTCCGGGGGGCCCCGATGCTATTTTTGCGGCCAGCAAAAACACCCCCGCCAACGCTGCCCGGCCCACGCTGCCCTTTGTAAGGCCTGCAGGAAGAAGGGCCACTTCGCAGTGGTGTGCCAGGCCCGCTCAGCGGCCGCGGTCTCCCCCACCCACCCCGGTCACGGACAATGGGCGCCGCTATCCTCCTCTCCTCCCCAGGCCATGTGCGACCAATGGGCACCGCCATCTTCTCCCCCGCGCAACACGTGCGTTTCATGGGCGCCGCCATCTTGCTCCACCCCCACAACGTGCGTTCCACGGGCACCGCCATTTTGTAATCCCCAGGACCTCCGGGCGCCGCCATCTTGCCCGCAGCACATGGATACCAACGGCGTTTCAGGACCCCAACTCAACGGCCGCCTCACTACCCGACAATCAACCATGGCTCGCATCAATGGCAATCGACCAGTCCCGACCACATACTCTGACCAATGCATTCACCAGCGTGAAAGTCAACGGCCATGTGACCTCCTGCCTACTGGACTCCGGGAGCACCGAGAGCTTTGTACACCGGAATACGGTAAGGCGCTGCTCCCTTAAGGTACACCCTACCAATCAAAGTATCTCCCTGGCCTCCGGATCCCATTGCGTAGCGATCTGGGGTTACTGCACGGTCACGCTTTAAAAAGAAAAGGGGGAAGAGTTCCACGGTTTTCGCCTCCACGTCCTCCCTAACCTCTGCGCTGCACTTATTCTTGGCCTGGACTTTCAGTGCAACCTCCAGAGCCTGACACTTAAATTCGGCGGACCCTTACCACCCCTCACTGTGTGCGGCCTCGCGACTCTAAAGGTCGATCCTCCTTCCCTCTTTGCCAATCTAACTCCAGATTGCAAACCCATCGCCACCAAGAGCAGATGGTACAGCACCCAGGATAAGGCCTTCATCAGGTCCGAGGTCCAGCGGTTGCTTCGGGAGGGAGTCATCAAGGCCAGCAACAGCCCCTGGAGAGCTCAAGTGGTAGTGGTTAAGTCTGGGGAGAAAAACCGAATGGTCGTGGACTACAGCCAGACCATCAACAGGTACACGCAGCTCGACGTGTACCCCCTCCCACGCATATCTGACATGGTTAACCAGATTGCACAGTACCGGGTCTTCTCAACAGTGGACCTGAAATGCGCTTACAACCATCTCCCCATCCGTAAATCGGACCGGCCATACACCGCCTTCGAGGCAGACGGCCGGCTATACCACTTCCTTAGGGTCCCCTTCGGTGTCACCAATGGGGTTTCGGTCTTCCAAAGAGAGATGGACCGAATGGCCGACCGGTATGGCTTGCGGGCCACGTTTCCGTATCTAGACAATGTGACCATCTGCGGCCATGATCAGCAGGACCACGACGCCTACCTCGCTAAATTTCTCTGCACGGCCACTCTCCTCAATCTCAGGTATAACAAGGCGAAGTGTGTGTTCCGTACAAACCGCTTAGCCATTCCCAGCTACGTAGTCCAGAACGGAGTTCTGGGGCACGATCCCGACCGCATGCGCCCCCTCATGGAGCTCTCCCTCCCCCACTGCCCCAAGGCCCTCAAAAGCTGACTGGGGTTCTTGTCGTATTACGCTCAGTGAGTCCCAAACTATGCGAACAAGGCCCGCCCACCCATACAGTCCACTCATTTCCCCCTGACAGCCGCGGCCCAACAGGCTTTCGCCCGTATCAGAGCTGATATTGCCAAAGCTGGAATGCAGGCTGTAGACGAAACACTTCCTTTCCAAGTAGAAAACAACGCATTGGACGTCGCCCTTGCCGCCACCCTCAACCAGGCAGGCAGGCCCGTGGCATTCTTTTCCCGCACCTTCCATGCCTCCGAAATTCGGCACACATCCGTCGAAAAGGAGACCTAAGCTATTGTTGAGGCTGTGCGACATTGGAGGCATTACCTGGCCGGCAGGACATTCACTCTCCTCACTGACCAACGGTCGGTAGCCTTCATGTTCAACAACACACAGCGGGGCAAGATCAAAAATGATAAAATCTTACGGTGGAGAATCGAGCTCTCCACCTATAACTACAAGATTAAGTATCGCCCTGGCAAACTCAACAAGCACCCAGACACCCTATCCCGAGGTACATGTGCCAGCGCACAGGTACAGACTCCGGACCCTGCACGACAGCCTTTGTCACCCAGGAGTCACACGGTTGTACCACTTCATTAAGCACAAAATTTGCCCTACTCCATCGAGGAAGTAAGGACGATCAACAAGGACTGCCAGGTCTGTGTGGAGTGCAAGCCGCACTTCTACCGGCCGGACCGCGCGCACCTGGACCTCGCGCACCTGGTGAAGGCCTCCCGCCCCTTTGAACACCTCAGCGTGGATTTCAAAGGCCCCCTCCCGTCCTCCGATCGACACACATATTTCCTCAGTATGATCGATGAATACTCCTGGTTTCCCTTCGCCATCCCATGCCCCGACATGACGTCTGCCGCCGTCATTAAAGCCCTTAATTCTATCTTCACTCTGTTCGGCTTTCCCGCATACATCCACAGTGACAGGGGATCCTCATTCATGAGTGATGAGCTACGTCAGTTCCTGCTCAGCAGTGGTATCGCCTCCAGCAGAACGACGAGCTACAACACCCGGGGAAACGGACAGGTAGAAAGGGAGAATGGGACGGTATGGAGGGCCGTCCAGCTGGCCCTACGGTCCAGAAATCTCCTGGCCTCCCGCTGGCAAGAGGTCCTCCCTGATGCACTACATTCCATTCGCTCATTGCTTTGCACTGCTACTAACAGTACACCGCATGAACGTCTTTTTGCCTTCCCCAGGAAGTCCACATCCGGGGTATCGCTCCCAACTTGGCTCACAGCTCCGGGAACCGTGCTTCTCCGTAAACATGTGCGGCTCCACAAGGCGGATCCGTTGGTGGAAAGGGTGCACCTGCTCCACGCAAGCCCACAGTACGCCTACGTGGCGTTCCCCGACGGCCGCCAGGGTACCATCTCCCTCAGGGACCTGGCACAAGCAGGTTCCACCCCCACACCACCCCCGTCGCCACCCTCCCCTCCCCCGCTGCCCCCATCACTCCCCCCTAGGTCCGTCCATCCTCCCCCTGCCCACCCCCATTGATGAAGAGGATTTTGGCATGCTCCCAGAGTCAACTTCGACCACGACAGCACCAACATCGCCGGCTCCACTTAGTCGACCTCAAAGGACCATCAAGGCGCCAGACTGGCTGAACCTCTGATCGGCCCGCCAGATGACCAGAGACATTTTTTTTACTGCTCTGTAAATATTAAAGATTGCTAATTGTATATAGTTATCCACCATCCCCGCCGGACTCCATTTTAACAGGGGGTGAATGTGGTAAACACTGTGTTCTGATATTAGGGGTTGTACGGTAGAACCTGCACTACAGGTTCACCTGGGCCCCTGCACGCTAGCTCCGCCCAGGAGCCGGGTTATAAATATGAGTGGCCTCCAGCTCGCAGCCATTTCGTCAGCTGCTGTGGGAGGCCACACATCTGATATTAATAAAGCCTCAGTTTGGATTCAACTTCGTCTCCAGTCAAATTGATCGTGCCTCACTCTGGACGATTTCTTGTGGGCCCTACAGATGCTCGGTAGGAACTGTGACTGCCAGGCAGTTTCGGCAGTCCAACACACCAAACTATTAATTAAGGACGCTTATGTCACGGGCATGAAGGCTACGTACGTCTGCCAGCGACTATTGGAAGGGGGTACGCTCGACCTTTCAGAGACTTGGCAGCTTGCTAATTCACTAGAAGTGGCCTCCTGTAACCTGGAGTCCTACACCCCCGACCGCACGGCACCCTCGTGGGCATCGTGGGCCCCACCAGCTGCCGATTCCAGCTCACCGCAAGCCTGCGCCGTGCGGCAGCCAGCCAACTCTGGGGGGCCCAAGTGTTATTTTTGTGGACAAAGCAAACACCCAAGTTGCTTGGGTGTGGAAAGAAAGGACACTTTGTTTCTGTTTGCCAGGCCCGGCCGGTCGCCGCTGTTTCCAGGCCTGGCATTTCTACATCCCCCATGTGCGACCCAGGGGCACCGCCATTTTCCTCTTCCGCAAGCTACGACTCCGGGAGCACACAAGTTTCATCCACCCCACTACAGTAAAGCGCTGCTCCCTCCCGGTACACCCCGTCACCCAGAAAATCTCCCTGGCCTCCGGATCCAAATCCGGGGGTACTGTATCGCAACCCTCACCGTTCAGGGCATAGAGTTCAGCAACTTCAGGCTCTATGTCCTCCCCCACCTCTGCGCTGCCCTGTTGCTCGGCCTGGATTTTCAATGCCATCTGCAAAGCCTTAGTTTGAAATTCGGCAGACATCTGCCCCCCCCCCGTCACCATCTGCGGCCTCACGACCCTTAAGATCGATCCACCTTCACTGTTTGCAAACCTCACCCCGGACTGCAAACCCGTCGCCACTAGGAGCAGACGGTACAGTGCCCAGGACAGGACCTTCATCAGGTCGGAGGTCCAACGGCTTCTGCGGGAGGGGATCATTGAGGCCAGCAACAGCCCCTGGAGAGCTCAAGTAGTGGTAGTGAAGACTGGGGAGAAGCACCGGATGGTCATTGACTACAGCCAGACCATCAACCGGTACACACAGCTCGACGCATACCCCCTCCCACGCATATCTGACATGGTCAATCAGATTGCGCAGTATCGAGTCTTCTCCACGGTTGACTTGAGGTCCGCCTACCACCAGCTCCCCATCCGCCCGGAGGACCGCCAATACACTGCGATCGAAGCAGATGGCCGCCTCTATCACTTCCTCAGAGTTCCCTTCGGCGTCACCAATGGGGTCTCGGTCTCCCAGCGAGAGATGGACCGAATGGTTGACCAGTACGGGCTGCGGGCCATTTTCCCGTACCTAGATAAGGTCACCATCTGCGGCCACGATCAGCAGGACCACGGCGCAAACCTCCAAAAATTCCTCCATACCGTCAAACTCCTCAACCTCACATACAATAAGGAGAAATGCGTGTTCCGCACCAACCGCTTAGCCATCCTTGACTACGTAGTGGAAAATGGAGTCCTAGGGCCCGACCCCGACCGCATGCGCCCCTCCTGGAACTCCCTCTTCCCCACTGCCCCAAGACCCTGAAACGATGCCTGGAGGTTTCCTTGTATTACGCCCAGTGGGTCCCTAATTATGTGGACAAAGCCCACCCACTCATCAAGTCCACAGTTTTTCCCCTGACGGCTGAGGCCCGCCAAGTCTTCAACCACATCAAGGCCACGATGCATGCGGTCGACGAGTCCCTCCTCTTTCAGGTGGAGAGCGATGCATCAGACATAGCTCTGACCGTCACCCTCAACCAGGCAGGCAGACCCTTGGCCTTCTTTTCCCGCACCCTCCATGACTCTGAAATACGGCACTCCTCTGTCGAAAAGGAGGCCCAAGCCATTGTGGAAGCTGTACGACATTGAAGGTATTACCTGGCCGGCAGGAGATTCACTCTCCTCACTGACCAACGGTCGGTTGCCTTCATGTTTAATAACACACAGCAGGGCAAGATCAAAAATGGCAAGATCTTGAGGTGGAGGATCGAGCTCGCCACCTATAATTATGAGATCTTGTATCGCCCTGGGAAACTCAACGAGCCCCCTAATGCCCTATCCCGCGGTACATGTGCCAGCGTACAAGTGGATCGACTCCGGGCTCTCCACTATGACCTCTGCCACCTGGTTCTTGCATTTTGTCAAGGCCCACAACCTGCCCGACTCCATTGAGGAGGTCAGGACCATAACCAGAGACTGCCAAGTCTGCGCAGAGTGTAAGCCGCACTTCTACTGGCCGGATAGAGCGCACCTGGTGAAGGCCCCTCCCCTTCCCCGACCGCAACGTGTACTTGCTCAACGTAATTGACGAGTACTCCCAGTTCCCTTTCGCCATCCTGTGCCCCGACATGACTTCTGCCACGGTCATTAAAGCCCTGCACAGCATCTTCACTCTGTTCGGTGTCATGATATTCAGATAAACATCATGGTGCAAACACACATACACACTGATGGACAGATCAAGGGACCAATCAATACACACGCAACATCACAGCCAATCACAAGCAAGAGCAGACACACTATAAAACGGGAAACACAACACTTCCGATTCATTCCAGCAGGAGACAGCTCAGGGCACAGAGCTCACAGCAAGCCACCCAGACATTCCCCATGTGCTGAGTGCCTCTCCAAGATAGTGTTGGGGCTGGGGGCCTCTCCAAGACAGTGTTAGAGCTGGGTCCACAGGTTAGAGGGTAATGAACGAACCACAGTAACCAGTTTACAAATGTTAATATTGTTAGTAATAAAACTGAGTTGTACCTTCCGCAACCGTGTTGGTTCGTCTGTGTAGCAGAGCACCCAACACGACATTCGGTTTCCCCACCTACATCCACAGCGATTGGGGATCCTCTTTCATGAGCGATGAACTGCGTCAGTTCCTGCTCAGCAAGGGCATCGCCTCGAGCAGGATGACCAGCTACAACCCCCGTGGAAACGGGCAGGTGGAGAGAGAGAACGGGATGGTCTGGAAGGCCGTCCTGCTGGCCCTGCAGTCCAAAAATCTCCCGGTCTCCCGCTGGCAGCAGGACCTCCCCGACGCGCTCCACTCCATCCGGTCGCTCCTCTGCACCGCCACTAATGAGACCCCTCACGAACGTGTGTTTGTCTTCCCCAGGAAGTCTACCTCTGGGGTCTCGCGACCTGACACGGCTCCACCCCCCCCCCCCCCCGGTTGCCTCATTCACCCCTGCGCCACTCACCCTCCCTCCAGCGAACCTCAACGCAGCCCCCACCCAAGCGGAATCCATCCTCCCACTGGATCCACTCAGGGGTGACGATGGAGAGGACAACATGCTCCCGGAGTCGCAGGTGACCACGTTGGCGCCCACACCACCACCAGGACTGAGGTGTTCGCGGCGGAGGGTCAAAGCCCCCGACAGACTTAATTTGTAATGTTTTTGTCACCCGCGCCGGACTTTTTTTTAAACAGGGGGTGAATGTGTTAAACACCATAGTGATATATTGTATGTATTACGGCACTGCCCGTATATCACAGGTATGACGGTAAATCCCTGCCTGCTGGCTCCACCCAGCAGGCGGCGTATAAAAGTGTGTGCTCTCCTGTGCTGCTCCCATTCTGGTTCCAGCTGCGGGAGGCACAACATCTTGTGCAATAAAGCCTCGATTGTTTCACCATTCTCGTCTCGTCGTAATTGACGGTCATCACCCATAAGGCCCATATCATTACCATTAATGGGAACAGCCCCCTATCTGTCGGCCTCCCGTGGTCTAACCGCCTCCCCAGCAAGCGGTCACGCGGACGCCATTTAAAAACGTGAAGCTGGGGCAATGGTTGCTGGGGGGACCCGAGGAGTTGAGTAGCCATGTTCGATCCTGGACAGTAAGCTGGTGACACTGGGGTTGCTGGCCTAGTGCTCGGGGGGAGGGAGGGGGGGGGAGGGCCTGGGGGAGAGGGGTATGGGGGCTTCGGTTGGGGCATGGAACGCCATTGGTGGGATGTGACCCCTTCGGCTGGTGGGGGGTGGGGGGGGGGGGGGGGGGGGGGGGGGGGGGGGGGGAAGAGTTTGTGCCCCAATGCCCACCATTCCGCCATGCCACCCCAAACCGTTTGCACCCACAAGGGGGACAGCTCCGGCTGCTGCCTACCTGTCCCACCAACCACCCATAACCCCCACAGACCATAGCGGCCACCAGGCGCACAGCTGAAGGCTCTTGCCAACAGGGAATTGGCTAATGTCAGTACTTCACATTTCCCAAGGGGATTCCCATGGTTAGAGGTGCCATGTCACAGGTGAGAGTTACTTCCTAGCATTCCAGCCAGGACACCTTGTCTGAACTCCAGAGGTGTCAACTCCACAGAGGCAGAAGGCAACATCCAAACACCCAAGAGATGGGCCTCTGCACTGGTGACATCCCCACAACCAGAGGGTGGGTGTGTGGACCAGGGAAGAAGCCAGCACCCGGTCCAGGAAATGTCACCAGCGGGTGTCTGGGGTACAGGGTCTGGGGTCCGGTGCCCGGGTGCACTTGTTGCGGCCGGGGGTACGTGTGCAGGGCATGTTGGGTGGCCCCCTGAGGGATGCAGGGGATGCATAGCCATGAAGGAGCAGACAGTAATTGGCTGGAAGCCATAGCGGATTGACTTGTCCTTCACCCTCGTCAATTCCTTACAGATATTAGCTGAGATGGATGGTATCTTGGACCCTGTGAAAGCTGCTCTCGCGGTGCTGGTGGCAGGCCAGGCAGCCAGCGCCGGAGAGGCAGCAGCATCGACAGAGACTCAAGGCGGTGGCCCATGTGCAGGGCACTGTCCACACCCTGAGGATCCGGCCACCCATCAGGCCGCGGAGGGACCCAAAGAGAGAGGTCGGCGATGACCCAAGGTCTACAGGCGTCGCTAGTCTTTCTAACAGTTGATGGACAGCATGTGCTGCAGGAGGCTCTGTCTCAGTCCCACAGTGGCTGCCGACTGCTTGGAGTAGTAGGCCACAGGTTGCTTGCGGTCCCCATGTTGTTGGGTCACTACAACCGCGTAGGAATCCCATTGTTATGGCAGTATAAGTGGAATGGGTGGGTTAAATCAGGCAGCCCTAATGCAGGGGCTGTTGCCAGTTGCTGTTTGAAAGTGGTAAATGCTTTCGCACTCCTCACGAGAAACCCACCCTGACTTTATCAGGTTTTAAATCAGACTGACTATCGCTGCAATATTGAAAGTCTGCAAATAAATTCTCAAATTCTTGAAGCTACTGCAAATCTTGTTCCATTTGCAGTTACCTGTAAAGTAAAACAAAAAAGATCCATTCTGCTTGTGGCAAAATAAATTAATTAATCTGAACATACCTGACAATTCAATTTAAATTTTGTAATTCCCAATTCCTGTAAAAAAATATCAATACATCTTCAGCTGTTAACTGGCAAGGGTTAATTCTCTGGTGGTTTGAAAAGCGGTGGAGTAAACATTTTCAATCGGACATCATTACGTCACCACCCTTTTGTTTTAACCTAACAAGAAACATGATCAAGGACCTATTGTGTTTCTCCATCTCTCATTTACGCCTTATTTTCAATCTCAACATTATAATCTCTTCTTCTTCATGCAAATTGTGTTGGGAATATCTCTTTGAACCTGACAAGAAGTTTTAAACCAAGACCAGTCCATCACAGGATTGGCCATAATCATTTCAAATATTCCAAATTCCAATCAATCCTATTGAATTAAAATTATCTCATTCTTACATGTGTGAATTTGTATCCGGATTAGAATCCCATATAAAATACCCAGGAATCATCAATAAAAATTAATCCCGGTTGATAATTTTTGAAAAGAAAGATTTGTTAATTACATTTCCCTTTGTTAGTTGTTTGAATCAGCTCACAATGGCTTGGTTAAAATTATAAACAAGATCCTCCATTTTCCTTTATTACGAATTTAAATTATTTATTTGAAGGGCAGCACGGTGGCGCAGTGGGTTAGTGCTGCGGCCTCACAGCGTCGAGGTCCCAAGTTCGATCCCGGCTCTGGGTCACTCTCCGTGTGGAGTTTGCACATTCTCCCCGTGTTTGCGTGGGTTTCGCCCCCAAAACCCAAAAGATGTGCAGGGCAGGTGGATTGGCCATGCAAAATTGCCCCTTGTAGTGGTATGTATTAGGGGTAATACGGTACACCACATGTCGACAGGCTATTGGTGGAGGGATGCCAGGTCCTGATAGGATCTGCCACCTACTGGACTCCACCCAGAAATGCCGGTATAAGAACCCAGTTTTTCCCTCCATTTCCCTCAGCAGCTGCATTCTGTAACCACGCTGCTGGGGATAAAGTTCTGCTTAATAAAGCCTTCAATTGACATTACCTCAACCTGCCTCGCGTCATATTGACGGTGCTACACCCCTTAATTGGGAAAAAAAAATGAATAGGATGTTCTAAATTTTTTTTAAAAATTTTTTATTTGATTCATTTATCTTTTTTGGTTCCATTTAAGCTAATTTCCAACAATTGATTTCATAGGCATCACCTATTTTCAAATCTCAAAAGCATTCTCACATTTGTTTCAATTCCTCTGGAGTATGCTTAACATTTCCAGTTTTAACTGGTGTCATTGAGCTATAATAAATCCACAATTAAACCATATATCAACGAATGTGGACACGCAAGTTTCTGGGCAATTTAAAAACAAATCAATTACCTGCTGAAATAATTAACTTTTCTGCTCCAAACTTTTTTAATATCCTTTTTTCTTAAACCAATTTCAATTTTGTTACTTAACCATGTTTGAAAAAAAATTAACAGTTTAAAAAAAATCTTTTTATTGCCATTTCTCATATTCATAAACAATTGTATAAATACATCCCATTTTTCTTACCTGCATTAATTTACTTTATTGTACAGAGAGGTTTATTTTGTCTTTTATTTAATTGACCCTATATACATTTCGCCGCCCGATGGATCGGTCTATAGTTCCTCCCCCTTCCCCCTTGCCACCCCCTCCCTTCCTCCCCTCCCTTCCTCCCCCCTTCCTCTGCCCCACCCCCCCAACCCCCACCCCACCCCCTGACTTCAGCTGTGTTTTGCTTTAAATTCAATTGTTTGAAAGTTCAAATTGCTGCCAAAATGCAAGTTTTGTATCTCACCTTGACTCAAGAACTGAATTCAATAATTGTTTAACAACTTTTACAACTTTTTTTTTTTTAAAGTACTTTTATTCAAAATTTTAACATTTTAACATTTAAAACACTTAACTTTACAAAGTAAATTTAATTTACAACTTAATTAATCCTTTAACACTAGGATGAATTTGGGCAAGGAAAAGGGATAGTCACAGACTTGCTATCTTTTTGGATTGAGCTTTTCCTGATTCTGACATTTCTACTTTTGTTCACTATCCCCGGTCAGGAGACCAGGCAGTATCTAACAGTGATAGAATATTTAAAGATTTATAGAAAAAGAACATCTAGACAATTTGTGTGAATTCAGGCTATCCCCCTCGCAGGAAACTTCACCACTCGGCACTTAATTTCCCTGGCACCTTCTCGGAGGAGTTTTACCAAGCCGACTTCCCTCCCTCCCTTACTCTGAGGCAGAGCGTCAAAGAATGTACTTCACTCCCCCCACAATCCTAGAGAGGGGCTTCACAGAATGTACTTTGCGCCCTTGGGGTCTCTGGAGAGATGTGCCTCTCTCTCTTTCACACACATTCCCTTAATCCGGTCTGGTTTACTCTGAGGTCAGATCCAGCCGTTTGTCAGCTAAGCTACTCGCCAGCACCCAGACAGGAGTATAATCAAAGATAATACTCACCAAACTGAGGTCCTGGGCGGGATTCGCCATTTCTGAGACTATGGGCTGGATTCTCCGTTTCTGAGACTAAGTGTTGATGCCAGCGGAGGATTTGTGGTGTTTTCCGACAGAACAATCGGCGCAACACCTGCACCATTCAGCGACTTTAAAAGGGTTAGCACCGGCGCCACGTGGAATGCAATCAACTCCAGGAAAAACGGTGCCAGAGTCGTCAAGTCCATGATTGGCACTTATGAGGCTCACAGGCCGCAGCTGCACTTGAACAGTCCTCCCTGCACATACACACCGTCCCAGCCAACAAGATGGCTGGAAGGGGAGTAGCGCCACGGTTCAGGGCTGGAGACCCTCCTGGAGACCATAGAAGATGTCGTGTTGGGTGTTCCGCTATACAAACGAACCAACACGGTTGTAGATGGTACAACTCTGTTTTATTACTCTTGATAACAACATCTGTAAACTTATGACTGTGGTTTGTACTTTTCCCGTTAACCTGTGGACCCAGCCCTAACACTCTCTTAGAGAGGCACTCAGCACATGGTGTATGTCTTGAGTGGCACGCTGTGAGTTCTGTGCCCTGAGCTGTCTCCTGCTGGAATGAGCGGGAACTGTGGTGTTCCCCGTTATAGTGCGTGTGCTCTCACTGGTGATTGGCTGTGATGTGTGTGTGTTGATTGGTCCGTTGATCTGTCCATCAGTGTGTATGTGTGTTTGCACCATGATATGTTTATCTGAATATCATGAGAGAATGATGACACCATACTCTGGCCCGGAAGGAAGGCCGCCAGGCACGGCTATTTGCCGTGCCGCAGCGCAGGTGGAAGAGGCGGTCAGCGCCGTGGGCAACGTCGCCCGGAATGGCATGCAGTGCCGCAAGAAACTCCACGAACTCCTTAGGGTGGCCAGGGTGAGTTGGCTACTCCATGTCCCTGGCACTAACCCCCCCCCCCCCCCCCCCACACACACACAACTGCAACCCGGCCCCTCTCCCCAGGGGATAGCCGAACCCCCACCGTGCCCCACATGCCATTCGCCATGGCTAGGTGTCCTGAGGCCACCATCTACCCAATCACTGGGCTATATGCATCGGACGGTCTAACGGTGTCTTTATATGTGTTTCCACGCCCCCGCACACTCCCCCTCCTCCCAGGTGAAGGCCGCGCACAACTACCAGGAGCGGGAGAAGACCACCGGGAGACCACCAGAACTGCGGCCCCTCACCATGCAGGTTACCAGTGGCCCAGAGGAAAGAGAGGTCCCTGAGATGGAGCGCTGTCACTGGCGAGCAAGTGAGACCCTGCCGAGCTGCGGTTGCCCATGACACGTGTATCAAGGCCCCCCTCGCACCCCCCTTGCCCCCCACACCTCACCCGCACCCCCTCACCCCACACCACCCGCACCCTCCACCACCAAACCCCCTACACCACCCGCGCCTCCCCCCAGTCCTGTGGGGGGCACCCCGGCTGCTCGGCCTGTTCCCGCCCCCCACCCCAGCCAACACAACCAGTGTCCGGGCCGGCAGCCCGCAGTCACTGCACTCCACGTCCTACCTCCTCTCTCTCTCGCTCACAGCTACTATGCCAGGTTCACGATTTTAGAAACCACAAGTGAACCTCACCGTCGGGAACTCGGCCCATAGGAGGCAGTGAATCCCGGATGCTCCAGGGAATAGGGGGTCAGGCCCGCTAGTATGCTAACGGTACTTAAACACCGCGCGGCAAGCGATGCATTTACGCCATTTTTGGGGTGCCGGAGCATCCATATTTGGCGTCAAACCGCCGCCTACCACGAAATTAGCATCAGAGACTATTCTCCGCCCAATCGCGTTTCACGATTTTGGAGTCGGCAGACAGAGAATACCACCCAAGGTGTTGATGTCGACACAGAATTCGTGAACGTTCACGACAGCAAAACTGGTGCTGCACCTGGACGGATTCTGCTACTGTCAAGGGGCTCGCACCGGCACCACATGGAACACAATCGATTCTAATGACAAACAGTGTCGGATTCGCCGGTTTCGCGATTGACACTTAGGAGGTTGACAAGCTGCTGTCGCACACACACTTCACAACCCACACACACCATCCCAGCCAAAGAGATGGCAGTAAGAAGTGCGGCACCAAGGTTCGCGGATGCAGAGCTCAAGACCTTCGTGAACGCCGTGGAGGAGAGGAGGATGACCCTGTACCACGGCCCAGGAAGGAGACTGCCGCCAGCTAGTGCCGTTCGCCCTGCCTGGGCACAGATCAGCGCCGTTGGCAACGTCGTCTAGACCGGCCAGCAATGCCGAAGAAACTGCACAACCTCCTCAGGGCAGCCAAGATGAGTAGGCAGCACTGTGCCCCTGGCACCAACCCCCATCCCACACACCCGTAACCTGACCTCCCCCCTCACTTGGAGGGTGGGTGAACCCCCACCCTGCACCACATGTCAGTACCCATACTGGCCGCCATGGCCGGATGCCCTGTCCACTGAAGCCACTAGCTACCCACCCCCTGGGCTGCATGCATCAGACTGTCTAACACTTGTTTTTCTTTGCCCCCTCCCCAAGGGAAGGCCGCGCACAACCGCCGGGAGTGGGAAATACAGGAGGGGGACTGCCGGACCTGTGGCACCTCACTGTGCTGAGCAGGGCCCTGGAAGAGGTCGGCAGCCCAGAGGAAAGTGGGGTCATCGAGATGGAATTCGGTCACGGGCGATGAAGTAAAACCCCGCTTTGTTGCGGTTCCCCATGACACGTGTGTCAACCCCCACCAACACCACCCACACACTACCCTTATCCCTAAACCACCTCAACAGCACCCTCCACCACCCTCACCCTACAACACTCCCACCCTCATCACCCCCACCCACACGCTCACCCCCCCCCCCCCCAGTTAATCATGCATTTTGTCTTGTGTCTGCAGGAGTAGCTGGAGATGGGGCGGGTCTATCTGGCGTCCCCCACCCCCAGCCAGTCCCACAGCCAGAGCTCCCCATGAGCCAAGCAGCGATGAGAGCAATTCGGAAACCAGCCCTCCATCAGACACAGGATACCCCGAAGGTCGTGTGGGAAGATGACAGTGATTTTCCATCACAGCTGTCTCCATCACCCTCCACCATCCCAGAGACACTCGCCTTGGCTGGGCACTATTGTGTAGAGGCTCCTGCGACACACTCTGGTGCACACCACACAATGGACCTGGTACAGCAGGTGGGGGCGGACGGTCGGAGTGCAGGCCGGCTGCAGGAACTAGCTGCCAGATTACAGATAGGTTTCTGTAATGGACAGTCCTATCAATCGTGGAGATGCAGTCGCAGGGCCAGGGACTACATGAGGGGTTGTCGGTGAGCATCCAGCACCTGCAGGTGCAATTGGAGGAGTTCAACCACGTGCAGGAGCAGGGGGTGGTGCCGACAATGCATGCCACCCAGAACAACACTGCACATGTGGCATCCGCGATGGAGGCATTGGGGGCAATGGTTTCGGTTGTGGATCAGCATGTCCAAGGCCTGGGAAATTCTGTAAGGGCACTGACCGAGGCCCAAGGCAGGGTTACCATGGGTAAGCTGTCTCCTTGCGGAGAAAGTTTTTGACCTGTAGATATTTGAGTTTGTATCCATTTGGTAGTTCCAGTCTCTCCGTCAGTTCCTCTAGGATCGCTAGTTTGTCCTAAGTGTAAAGGGCTCTAACCGTCATTGTCTCAAAGGTGGCGTCTAACATGACTGATGCAAAACTATAGTTGCCGCAGATGGGGGCCATGGTGGACATCTAGGGCATTGGCTAGGTATGTCCCTCTCCCCCCGGAAGCTGTGCTTACCTTGGCCTCCCCAACGGGCTTCCCCTTGACTGATTCCTATTCTTTTTTTAAAGTATTTTAATTCAAAATTTGAAAACATTTCAACAAAGTAAAACCAACACAATACACCTGACCACCCTAACCAACCATTCGAAGTGTTGCCTCATCTGGTTCCAGGTTCTCAGGGTAGGTACCACCACTGGAGTTGTTGAGTGTTTTGTTGGCGAGGATGGCAGCACTGCCATGTTGAGGGCCCAGAGGGTTATTCCTGGACAGGAGGTCTCCTCCATTCTCACCCATCCCGTGTCTGGCTCCTTCACCCATCCCCTCACTCTTTCTGCCCTGGCTGCCCTGTGGTAGTATTGTAGGTTCAGAAGGGCCAGGCCCCCATGTTTCTTCTTTTTTGTGGGGGATTTTTGGACTCTTTCTGAAAAAGGCCTTGGGGATGTAGATCGGTATGGATCTGAACAGGAAGAGGAACCTGGGCAGTACGTTCATCTTGATTGTCTGTACCCTCCCCACCAGGGAGAGCGAGAGTGTTTCCCATCTCTGTAGGTCCTTTTTACTTCCTCCGCCAGACTCCACTTGTGGACCCGTGTCCAGTTGTGGGCAATCTGGATCTCCACGTAGCGGAATTTGCTTTGGGCTGGTTTAAATGGTCGTCCCTCCCCTTCTATGTTCACGGAATACTTTGCTTTTGCCCAGGTTGGATTTGTAGCCCGAGAAGGCCCCAAACTCTCCCAGGAGCTTCACGATTTATTTTATGCTGCTTTGCGGATCCGAGGTGTAGAGGAGCAGATCATCCACATAGAGTGAGACTCAGTGCTCTCTGCCTCATCTTGATTCCCTTCCAGCTTCTCTCACCACTCTCATGGCGATCTCCTGCAGCTCAATTGACAGGGGGAACAAGAGCGGGGACAGCGGGCATTACTGCCTTGTGCCTCTGTGCAGCTGGAAGTATTCAGAGCTGGTGGCGTTGGTCCGTACGCTCATCCTGGGGGCGGTACACAGGGGTTTCACCCAGGTGGTGAATGAAACCTGCCCCTATCCCAAACCACTCCAGTACCTCTTTTTTTTCCTCCAATATTTTTTATTCTCCTTTTTCACATTTTCTCCCACATTTACATCCACCAACAATAAACAATAATCAGTAACAAATATAATGTCAATCCCCATATCAATAACAACGATCCCATCCTCCCACCAAACCCCAAACATTCGCCCAAGAGTCAAGAATTCCAACAGGTCCCCCCACCATGCCAGGGCACAGGGTGGAGAGTTTGCCAACCTATCAGGATCCGCCTTCGGGCGATCAACGAGGCGAAGGCTACAGCATCTGCCTCCGCACCCGTTTCCAACCCTGGCTGGTCAGAAACCCCGTATATGGCCTCTGGGTCTAGTTTCATGTACACCACTTTAGAAACTACCCTAAAAACCTCCTTCCAGTAATCCTCTAGCTTTGGGCAGGACCAAAACATATGAATGTGATTAACGACCCCCCCCCCCCCCGCAACGTTCACACACATCTTCTACTCCTTCAAAGAATCGGCTTATCCTCCCCCTCGTGACGTGTGCTCTGTATACCACCTTCAGCTGTATCAGCCCCAACCTCGTGCACGAGGTGGAGGCGGTGGAGGCATTCACTCTCCGGAGCACCTCACACCAGAACCCCTCCTCCATATCCTCTCCCAACTCTTCCTCCCACTTTGCTTTGATCCCTTCCAGTGGTGCCTTCTCCTCTTCCAAAATAGCTCAGTAAACCGCCGACAGACCCCCTGTCGCAGCACCTCCTCCAGCAATGTGGAGGCCGGCTCCACCGGGAAGCTCTGTATCTCCTTTCAGGCAAAATCTCGAACCTGCATGTATCTAAACATTTCCCCCTGCTCCAGCCCAAACTTCGCTTCCAGCTCCTTCAATCCTGCAACCCGACCCCCAAGAAACAAATCTTTTAGTGTCTTATTCTCCTTCTCCTCCCATTTCCGAAAATTTCCATCCCACTTCCCTGGTTCAAATCTGTGGTTCCCCCGAATCGACATTTCCCTTGACCCTGCCCCCAACCCGGAATTGTTGGCGAAACTGCCTCCAAATTCTCAATGAAGCTATTATTACCGGACTCCCTGAGTATTTCCCAGGGGCTATTGGGAGTGGCGCTGTTGCTAGTGCTTTCAATCCCGACCCCCTGCACAAACTCCTCCATTCTGACCCACTGGGAATCAACCCCTCTGACCCAGCTCCGCACCTTCTCCACATTCGCTGCCCAGTAATAATACATCAGGTTTGGGAGACCCAAACCCCCTGCCTGCCTTCCCCTCTGTAGCAGCACCTTTCTCACTCTGGCCACCTTCCCTTCTCATATGAACGAGGTAATCCTTCCCTCAATCACTCTGGAAAAGCCTTTGGCAGGAAAATCGGTAGGCATTGGAAAATAACCAGAAATCGCGGCAACACGTTCATTTTAACCACCTGTACCCGACCCGCCAGTGACAGAGGGAGACCATCCCACCTTGCCAGATCAGCTTTCACTCTCCCCACCAAACTAGAAATGTTGTACCTGTGGAGCCCCCCCACTCCTGGGCAACCTGCACCCCCAGGTACCTAAAGTGAGTCCCTGTCCTATGGAATGGCAGCCCCCCCACCCCTGCCCCCACCCCCGGCCGAGACACCACAAAATACTCACTCTTGTCTAGGTTTAGTTTGTATCCCGAGAAAGACCCAAACATTCGAAGCAGCTCCAACATTCCCCCTATCGACACACATGGTTCCGACACATATAACAGGAAGTCATCGACATATAAGGACACCCTATGCTCTATCCCCCCCCCCCCGCAACAGAGTTAGTCTGGTCAAGCCAGTAGGAGGTTATCAGTTAGATTGATAGAGTGTCAACTCACAGCAGACTACGTACAGCAATCAGGAAGTTCAATAAAACAGTGTTGGACCATCTCCTGTATCAGAAGCCTGTTTCTAGTTTCACTGCAAACAGTTGCAGTCAACGTTGAACCAACTTACTTAACACATCATGGTACCAGAATGCTATTAATCCATACCCCTGAACTTCTTAATGCGATGGCCAATGGCTCAATCGCGAGTGCAAAAAGCAGGGGGGACATAGGACATCCCTGCCTAGTCCCATGGTGGAGAGAAAAGTATCTCGAGCTGATGTTGTTTGTGTGGACACTCGCCCTCGGCTCCTTATGTAGTAGCTTTACCCAGATCACAAATCTTGGTCCAATCCCAAACCGATCAAGTACCATTCTACCCGGTCGAACACCTTCTCGGCGTCCAATGCCACAACCACCTCGGTTTCCTTTCCCTCTGCCGGTGCCATAACGACGTTCAATACCCTTCTAATGTTTGAAAAGAGCTGCCTCCCTCTCACGAACCCAGTCTAATCTTCACCTATCACCTTCGGTAGGCACTCCTCCAGCGTACCCGCCAGTACCTTCACCAATACTTTTGCGTCCACATTCAGAAGTGATATGGGCCTATATGATCCACACCCCGTCGGATCCTTATCTTTTTTTAGCAACAAGGAAATTGATGTCTGCCCCAAAGTTTGCGGCAACACCCCCTTCCCTATCACCTCTTCAAACATGCCCACTGTCATAATATCCACTCTTGTATATAATGAAATGCAGACAGACAGTGATTGACACACAGGATAACCAATGAACACATACGACACATAACAACCAATCACCAGACAGGACACCATCACTATAAAGCACACAGGGCATTAAGACTCTCCCTTTCTCTGCAAGGGACAGCTACTGAGATGGTAAGAGTGCACAAGCCAGTGAGCACTATCCCCATGAGGTAGAGAGTCTGGTCAAGCCAGTAGGAGGTTATCAGTTAGATTGATAGAGTGTCAACTCACAGCAGACTATGTACAGCAATCAGGAAGTTCAATAAAACAGTGTTGGACCATCTCCTGTGTCAGAAGCCTGTTTCTAGTTTCACTGCATCCAGTTGCAGTCAACGTTGAACCAACTTACTTAACACATCATGGTACCAGAGTGCTATTAATCCTAACGAACCTACCTCGAGTGCATCTGAAACGACCAGCAAGCAGCCATCCAGCGGCATGGAAAACATCCAGCCTCCTTCACAACTCCGGAATCTCCGGCAACCTCGGCGCCAACTGGAAAGTCTTCAAACAAAAGTTTCCCTTGTACATCGAGGCCTCTGACCTCGAGGCAGCATCGGATGCCAGAAAGATCGCGCTGTTCCTGTCGACTGCGGGGGATCACACCATCCACATCTATAACTCGCTTACGTTTGCCGATGGCGAAGACAGGACAAAGTTCAAGACAGTTCTGCTGAAATTCGACAGCCACTGCGACATTGAGGTGAATGAGAGCTTTGAACGGTACATTTTCCAACAGAGGCTTCAGGGTAAGGATGAACCTTTTCAGTCCTTCTCGACCCATCTCCGCATCCTAGCGCAGTCATGTAATTATGACTCGACGACTGATTCCATGATCCGGGATCAGATCGTTTTGGGGTCCAGCCCAACTCCCTGCGGGAGCCGCTCCTCAAAATCAAAAATTGACCCTCTCCGTCGCCATCGAAACGTGCGTTGTCCATGAGCATGCCAGAAATCGCTACTCCCGCATCAGGATGGCAGAAACTGCAAAACTGGCCTCCCACGAGGCAGAAAGGGTGCAGGCCATCGCAAAAATGCAAGACCTGAGCATCGAGGAGAGTGGCCGTTTTGCGCGTTCTTCTCGGGTCCCCATACATGTGCGCCACGACCGGGTGGACGATGAGGCAGAAGACCCTGAGGCGCATGCGCGAACATCGGCCGACCGCACTGCGCATGGGCAATGGCGCACAGAACGTGCTGACGTCAGCGTCATGACGTGTCCGAATTGTGGCTCCGCCCATTTAAAGTGGCAATGTCCAGCCAAAGGCAGGCGATGTCTACAGTATGGAAAGCCTGGCCACTACGCGGCCTTCTGCAGGTTTGCTCCACCGAACAACAGCCAGCGATCCCAGCTGCAGCGCAGACATGTCCGCTGCGTACAACAAGGCATGCAGGATTCTGATCCAGACAGCCCAACGGACCCCGATGCTGACTGCCTCAAGTCTCTATATCGAGTGGGCATCATCACCACATGCGAGTTGGTCTCTACCGTGCCTGCCAACCACCTTTTGATCCTCCGTGTGGATCCTGACGATGAGTGGTGTGCCGTCATCACAGTCAACCAGTCTCGCATCCAATTTAAATTGGACACTGGCGCGTCTGTGAACTTCATAGCACAGTCGGACCTCGACAGCATCCGACAACAACCTAGCATTCTTCCACCAGCCTGCCAGCTCCTTGACTACAATGGTAATGCCATAGCTGCCAGTGGGTCATGTCAGCTAGGTGTCACTCACAAGGCGATCAAGGCGACGTTGAGATTTGAGATCGTCCGGCCTGACAAGGCATCCCTGCTCGGTGCTCGCGCATGCAAACTCCTAAATCTGGTACAGTGAGTTCATGCCAAGTCCTCGACACCGGCGACGGCCTTGTCCAATGCGAATCTCCAGGCTGAGATAGACGACATTCTCACACAATACCACAGTGTGTTTGATGGGATGGGCACGCTCCCATATCGCTACAAGATATTGCTCAAGCCGAATGCCACCCCAGTCATCCATGCACCACGCCGGGTGCCGGCTCCTCTCAAGGATCATCTGAAAATGCAGCTACGAGAGCTCCCAGACCAGGGCATCATCTCAAAGGTCACAGAACCCACAGACTGGGTCAGCTCCATGGTCTGCGTCAAGAAACCCTCTGGCGAACTCCGCATTTGCATTGATCCCAAAGACCTGAATCGCAACACCATGCGAGAGCATTACCCGATCCCGAAGCATGAAGAATTGACCTGTGAGATGGCTCACGCCAAATTCTCTACCAAGCTGGACGCCTCCCGTGGCTTCTGGCAAATTCAGCTGGACAAGTCCAGTCAGAAGCTATGCACTTTTAACACTCCATTCGGCAGATATTGCTCCAACCGCATGCCTTTTGGTATCATATCGGCATCCAAAGTATTTCATCGCATAATGGAGCAAATTATGGAGGGCATCGAGGCGTACGAGTCTATGTGGACGACGTGATCATCTGGTCCACGATGCCCGAGGATCACATTGCTCGCCTCAAACAGGTTTTCCAGAGGATTCATGAAAATGGCCTCCAGCTCAACAGGGCCAAATGCTCATTTGGGCGGTCCGCTATCAAGTTTTTAAGTGACCACATTTCACAGCAAGGTGTGCAACCTGACGCCGACAAGGTGTTGGCAATCAATGCAATGAAGACACCAGAGGACAAAAAGGCGGTCCTCCGCTTCCTCGGGATGGTACATTTTCTCAGAAAATTCATTCCCAACACGGCATCCCACATCACGGCCCTCCGGCATCTCGTTAAAAAGTCGACAGTGTTCCAGTGGCTTCCCGCACATCAAGCGGAGTGGCTTGAGCTGAAGGCGAAGCTCACCACAGCCCCAGTACTGGCGTTCTTTGACCCAACCAAGGATACCAAGATATCCACAGACGCAAGCCAGGACGGCATTGGGGCTGTGCTCCTCCAGCGAGACGATTCCTCGTCCTGGGCTCCAGTGCCATATGCCTCCAGGGCTATGACTCCGACCGAACAACTGTATGCCCAGATCGAAAAAGAGTGTCTGGGTCTCCTGACAGGAATAGTCAAGTTTCATGACTACGTATACGGTCTGTCGAAGTTCACAGTGGAAACAGACCACAGGCCTTTAGTCCACATAATCCAAAATGATTTAAATGACGTGACACTGTCATAATATACACATCAGTATATGATGGTGCAGAGACACACACTGACTGATACACGGCAAGACCAATCAACACACACAACACAGCAGCCAATCACCAGTTAGGGCACGGTCACTATAAAGACAGAGGGCACTAGTTTTCCCGCTCATTCGGGATGCAGCCTCTGAGACAGACAGAGCCCGCAGTCAGTAGCACAAACATCCACCATGTGCTAGCAGTATAGGCTGGTCAGGTTAGGCATAGGTCTTCAGTCAATCTAACATAGTGTCGATCCACAGTGTAAGTATGTTTAACAGCTCTTAGTTAAATAAAATAGGGTTGTACTATTACAAGTGTTGGTAGCCTGTCTATGTTACTGCTAAGGTAAACGCAGTCTCCACAGATCCAGAGTACCCAACACATCATGGTACCAGTATGTGATGTTAGAGTTTAATTGACCTACCTTCAAGTGATCTACCTTCGACCAGCAATCAGCCATCCGGTAGTATGGACAGCGTCCGCCCTCCCCCGCCGCTCCACATCACCGGCAACTTCGGTGCGAACTGGAAAATCTTTAAACGATTCCAGGTATACCTCGAAGCTACAGACCTGGAAGCTGCTTCAGACGCCAGGAAGATCGCTCTCTTCCTTTCCATGGCTGGGGACCACACCATCCATATCTTCAACACTCTCACTTTCGCTGAAGGTGAAGACAAGTCCAAGTTCAAGACAGTCCTGCTCAAATTCGACAGTCACTGTGACATCGAGGTAAATGAAAGTTTTGAGCGCTATGTCTTTCAACAGTGTCTGCAGGGTAAGGTTGAAGCTTTTCAATCTTTCCTCACCCACCTTTGCATCCTCGCGCAATCCTGCAATTATGGCTCCACCTCCGACTCGATGATCCGTGACCAGATCGTTTTTGGTGTTGCAATCGGACCCCCTACGCCAGCAGCTCCTCAAGGTTAAACAGCTCACCCTTGCGATAGCCATCGAGACCTGCGTTCTGCATGAACACGGCACTATCCGATACTCGCACATTCAAGCGGCTGAAATGGTGCGGCAAGGTCCCCTCGAGGCAGAGCGGGTGCAAGCCATTAAACAAATCCAGGGCCTAAGCCTGGATGAGGGTGGCCATTTTGCGCGCTTTGCGCGGGCTCCCGCGCATGCGTGCACTGACCGAAGGGGACGGCGAGGCCCGAAGGCCACACTGTGCAGGTGCGCACTATGTACGACCGCACCGCGCATGTGCGGTGGCATACCGAACGTTCAGACGTCATGACGTTTGGCAACTGTGGCTCCGCTCATTTAAAGCGGCAATGTCCTGCAAAATCCCGATGCTGTCTCCAATGTGGCAAGCTTGGCCACTATGCAGCCCTATGCAGGTCTGCTCAACCTACTACCTCTCGTCACTCCAACCAGCCACGCAGGGATGTCAACCACCCAGCTACCGGTCACCAATACCGACTCCGACTTGATTCCGGACCTTGACACCGAGGACCCTAAAGCACCATCTCGGGTGGGCATCATCACCAAACACAAGATGCTCCAGAAGACAAAAGTCAAGTCTCTCCCAATATTCCGCATTGATCCAGACGACGAGTGGTGTGCCACTCTCACGGTCAACTGATCCCGCATCTGATTCCGCCTGGACACCGGCGCTTCAGCCAACCTCATTGCGCGGTCTGACCTCGAAAGCCTCCATGTCAAGCCTACCATCCTGCCATCCGCCTGCCAGCTTCTGGACTATTATGGTAATGCCATTGCTGCCAGTGGTTCTTGCCAGCTTGAAGTGTCACACCGGTCATTAAAGGCTAACCTGCCATTCAAAATAGTGGGATCCACTAAAGCCTCCCTGCTTGGTGCTCATGCGTGCAAACCTCTAAACCTTGTCCAAAGGGTTCACCCCCTGTCACCCGCTGACGCTTTCGCATCTCAGGATGCTGACTTTCGGACACAGCTGAACGCCATTGTCACCCGATACCACGGTGTATTCGGGGGCATGGGCACACTCCCATACACTTATAAAACCTTGTTAAAACCAAATGTCACGCCTGTGGTGCATGCACCTCGCAGGGTACCAGCACCCCTCAAGGACCACCTCAAGCAGCAGCTGCAGGACCTCCAGGACCAGGGCGTCATTTAGAAAGTTACAGAACCGACTGACTGGGTCAGCTCTATGGTGTGCGTGAAAAAACCATCCGGTGAATTACGCATATGTATTGATCCCAAGGACCTCAACCACAATATTATGAGAGAACACTATCCCATTCCAAAGTGCGAAGTGCTCACCTGTGAGATGGCTCGCGCCAAATTTTTCACCAAGCTAGACGCATCCAAGGGGTTCTGGCAGATCCAACTTGACGCATCCAGTCGGAAGCTCTGCACCTTTAACACCTCATTTGGCCGGTATTGCTACAACCGGATGCCGTTTGGCATCATCTCTGCACCGGAAGTGTTCCACAGATTAATGGAGCAGATGATCGAAGGTATTGAAGGAGTTCGCGTATATGTGGACGACATCATCATCTGGTCTACCATCCCGCAGGAGCACATTGATTGCCTCCAACGCGTCTTCCGACGAATCCATGAGCATGGCCTCCGCCTTAACAGGGCCAAATGCTCCTTTGGTCAAACAGAATTTAAATTCCAAATTCCTCGGAGACCACATTTCACAGTCTGGCGTGCAGCCGGATGCTGACAAGGTATCTGCCATTAAGGCCATGAAGACACCGGAGGACAAGAAGGCCGTCCTCCGCTTCCTGGGAATGGTCAATTTCCTAACCTCGCCTCCCACACCATGGCTCTCAGGAACCTGGTTAAGAAGACGACTGAGTTCCAATGGCTCCCCGCCCACGAACAAGAATGGCAGGAACTCAGGGCGAAGCTGACCAAGGCCTCGGTGTTGGCATTTTTCGATCCGGCCAAAGAAACAAAGATCTCCACGGATGCCTGTCAGTCCGGCATTGGAGCAGTGCTCCTTCAACGTGACGACGCCTCCTCATGGGCTCCTGTCGCATACGCGTCACGTGCAATGCGCCCACCGAACAGCGCTATGCGCAAATTGAAAAAGAGTGCCTGGGCCTTCTTACCGGAGTCGTCAAATTCCATGACTATGTCAATGGACTCCCAAAGTTCACAGTCGAGACAGACCACAGGCCACTGGTCAATATCATTCAAAAAGACCTTAACGACATGACGCCGCGCCTGCAGCGCATTCTCCTTAAACTCAGGCGGTACGACTTCGAACTCGTCTACACCCCGGGTAAGGAGCTCATCGTCACCGATGCACTCTCCCGATCTGTCACCATACCCTGCGACCCAGCGGGCTTCGTGTGCCAAATTGATGCTCAGGTGGCATTCGCCGCATCCAATCTGCCCGCCACGGACAAACGACTCATCCAGATTCGTCGTGAGATGGCCAACGATCCCCTGCTCCAACATGTCATGCGCCACCTGACAGACGGGTGGCTCAAGGGCCAATGCCCTCAATTCTATAACATTAAGATGACCTGGCGGTAGGAGATGGAATTCTACTAAAGCTGGACAGGATCGTCATTCCGCACAGCATGCGGAACCTCGTCCTAGAGCAGCTCCATGAGGGCCACCTGGGAGTGGAGAAATGCCGCCAAAGGGTCCGTGAGGCAGCGTACTAGTCTGGAATCAACGAGCACATTGCCAACGTCGTTCTTAACTGCCCAACATGCCAGCGTTTCCAGCCTGCTCAGCCAAAGGAGACCTTGGAACCCCATGAGTTGGTCACGTCCCCCTGGACCAAAGTGGGCATCGACCTGGTCCATGCACTTGGCCGGGACTACGTCCTCATAGCGGACTATTTCTCAAACTACCCGGAGGTAGTTAGGCTACCCGACCTCACCTCAACTGCGGTCATCCGTGTGTGCAAGGAAACCTTCGCTCGACATGGCATCCCGCTCACGGTCATGTCCGACAATGGCCCATGTTTTTGCCAGTCAGGAGTGGTCTAAGTTTGCCAAACGATACAACTTCACACATGTCACGTCCAGTCCCCATTACCCCCAATCCAATGGCAAATCTGAAAAGGGGGTGCAAGGCGGCCGATGCAGGATCCGATTTTTACCTCGCCCTGCTTGCTTACAGATCAGCTCCATTGTCCACTGGCCTGTCACCGGCTCAATTGTTGATGAATCGCACGCTGCGGACGATGGTGCCGGCCATTCAGATCCCGGACTTGGACAACCTTCCGATCCTTCGTCGAATGCAGTTGTCTCGAGCCCAACACAAATCGGCGTACGACACTCGCGCCACGGATCTTCCTGCTCTGGCTCCTGATGACGAGGTCCGTGTCCAATTTCCCGATGGTGGTTGGTCCACCACCGCTGTGGTGCTCAGACAAGTGGCCCCCAGGTCATTTTTGGTTCGTCTACAAGACGGCTCTCTTCTTCGCCGAAATAGGCGGGCACTACGACTCCTTCCTCGCTCGCCACCAGATCATCATGTCCTGCCTCGCCGTCACGATGAACCCGTCACGGACTTTGCAGATCTCCATTTCGCTCTGCCACCCTCTGAGTCTGACACAGTCCCACCCATTCCAGAACAGGCAGCCCCTGACCCACCCTTGAGGCGGTCAACCAGAATTCGTCACCCACCTCAGAGACTGAATTTATGAACTGCCTGAATTCATGGACTCTTTGAACTCTTGAACCTATTGTTTTGTTACCCTGTTTGATTAACTCACTGGTTTGTACATACTGTTGTTCTAGTTATATTTTGTGTTACATACTGTCCATCTGCACTAGACACCTTCCAATGTAAATATCTTAGAGTTTCTGTACATAGTCCTGTAAATATGCTCGCATGTGTCACACATAGTTAGGAACATTCGCATACTACATTATTTATTGCCACAAAGACACATTTTTTTAGAAAAGGGGGGATGCCATAATATACACATCAGTGTATGATGGTGCAGAGACGCACACTGACTGACATACTGCACGACCAATCAACACACACAACACAGCGGCAATCACCAGTTAGGGCACGGTCACTATAAAGACAGAGGGCACTAGTTTTCCTGCTCATTCGGAATGAAGCCTCTGAGACAGACAGAGCCCACAGTCAGTAGCACAAACACCCACCATGTGCTAGCAGTATAGGCTGGTCAGGTTAGGCACAGGTCTTCAGTCAACCTAACATAGTGTTGACCCACAGTGCAAGTATGTTTAACAGCTCTTAGTTAAATAAAATAGGGTTGTACTATTACAAGTGTTGGTAGCCTGTCTATGTTACTGCTAAGGTAAACGCAGTCTCCACAGATCCAGAGTACCCAACACATCAGACACCTCGGCTGCAACGAATTCTTCTTCGTCTCCGCCGATATGACTTCCAACTTGTCTATAAACCGGGCAAGGAGCTGATCATCGCGGATGCCCTATCCCGATCCATCACCACACTGTGTGAACCGGGCAACTTCATTCGCCACATCGAGGCACAGGTGCAGTTGTGTGCCAGCAACCTCCCAGCTACTGATGAATGAGTTGTCCAGATACGCGAAGAAACTGCCAAAGATCCGCTACTGCAACGCGTGATGCAACACCTTGCCCATGGCTGGCAAAAGGGGCAGTGTCCCCAGTTCTTCAACTTTAAGGACGAATTAGCGGTTGTCGAGGGGGTCCTTCTTAAACTAGATAGAATCGTCATTCCCCAAAGCATGCAAGCCATGGTGCTCAGACAGATCCACGAGGGTCACCTTGGGGTCGAAAAATGTCGACGCAGAGCTCGGCAGGCAGTCTACTAGCCTGGCATCAGCCAGGACATTGCCAACACGGTCCTCAACTGCACAACATGCCAGAAGTTTCAACCAGCTCAGCCCAAGGAAACACTGCAACAGCACGAGATCATGACTTCTCCGTGGTAGAAGGTGGGGATAGACCTCTTTCACGCAAATGGGCGTGATTACGTGCTCTTGGTCGACTACTTCTCCAGCTACCCGGAAGTGGTGAAACTGTCGGACCTCACGTCCAAGTCAGTGATTAAAGCCAGCAAAGAGACGTTTGCCAGGCACGGCATACCACTCACAGTAATGAGTGACAACGGCCCATGTTTCTACAGCAAGAGTGGTCCGACTTTGCACGATCCTACCACCAGTCACATTACATCCAGTCCCCATTACCCACAATCAAACGGGAAGGCCGAAAAAGGGGTCCATATTGTCAAGCGGTTGCTGTGCAAGGCTGCAGACTCAGCCTCGGACTTCAACCTGGCGCTGTTGGCATACAGGGCAACCGCCTCACAGTGCTGCAGAAAGTGCAACGATCCAGGGACCAGCAGAAGATCACGTATGATTCTCATGCCAAGGCTCTACCTGCGCTGGCTCCAGACGATGTTGTTCGCGTCCAGTTGCCTGAGGGAGGTTGGTCAGCCCCAGCTATTGTCGACAGGCAGGCTGCCCCCAGGTCCTTCATTGTCCAAATGGCTGATGGCTCCATTCTACGGTGCAACAGGAGGGCGCTATGAAACGTTCCCTGCCCACCGCCTGGCCGCACTTCTCCGCATGTCATCATGCCTCCTCCGGACATCTCGCACCACGAGGCCACCGATCTGGCAGCGTTCCCGCCTCTCCATGAGGCCACCAACATGGCAGCAATCCCGCCTGTCCAAGTGCCGGCGTCCCCCCCTCCACCTCTGAGGCGATCGACAAGAATTTGTCGCCCGCCACAAAGACTGAATCTATAGACTTAAATCTTGTACATTTTGTTCAGTTTGCTCTGTATCTGCACGATAGACACCTTCCCATGTACATATGTTCATTCACTCACCACTTGTATATAATCATGCATGTATATATATCTTGCCACGTTCCAAAATTTACTTCAAAAAGGGGAGATGTCATAATATCCACTCATGTATATAATGAGATGCAGACAGGCAGTGATTGACACACAGGATAACCAATGAACACACACGACACATAACAACCAATCACCAGATAGGACACCACCACTATAAAGCACACAGGGCATTAAGGCTCTCCCTCTCTCTCCAGGACATAGCTACTGAGATAGTAAGAGTGCACAAGCCAGTGAGCACTATCACCATGAGGTAGAGAGTCTGGTCAAGCCAGTAGGAGGTTATCAGTTAGATTGATACAGTGTCAACTCACAGCAGACTATGTACAGCAATCAGGAAGTTCAATAAAACAGTGTTGGACCATCTCCTGTGTCAGAAGCCTGTTTCTAGTTTCACTGCATCCAGTTGCAGTCAACATTGAACCAACTTAGGTAACACATCCCCACCATCAGGGGTGCCAGCTTATCCTTGATTTTTTTATAATATTCCACGAGAAACCCACCCGGCCCTGCCACCTTTCCCGACTGCATCCTCCCAATCGCATCTTTTATCTCCTGCTCCACTATCGCTCCTTCTAATGTAGCCCTGTCCCGCTCCCCTAACCTCGGGTACTCAAACCCATCTAGAAATGCCTGCATCTCCCCGTCTCCCCCAGGTGGCTCTGACCTGTACAACCTCTCTTAAAATTCCTCAAAGACCTTGTTCATCAGATCTGGAGCCACCACCAACTTCCCTGCCCTATCCCTCACCTGAACAATTTCCCTTACCCATGCCTCCCTCCGGAGCTGACCTGCTAACATACCCGCCTTATCTCCATGTTCGTAAACTGCACCCCTTGCTCGTCTCAGTTGGCGCACCGCCTTCCTGGTAGATAGTCGGTCAAAGCTCGCCTGTAGTTCCTCTTTTCCAACTTCGCTGGGTCCCCATCTTCTGTATAACTCCTATCTACCTTCAACATCTCATCTATTACCCTCTGCCGCTCCAACCTCTCCTCTTTATCCACCCTGGCCTTAAACGAAATCACCTCACCCCTCACCACCGCCTTTGGAGCCTCCCAGACAACTGCCTTTGACACCTTGTAGCGCACAATGACTTACGAGAGAGACGAGTAGAGATGAAGTCGATGAGGCTTTATTAAGCGAGACTTGTCCCCAGCAGTTCAGCAACAGAATGGAGTGGCGGGGAGAAGCTCGGGTTCTTATACTCCGCCTTCAGGGTGGAGCCAGGAGTCAACAGCCAACCAGGACCCGGGATCTGTCAGCCAATAGCATCACGGCTTCACAGTCCCACATGACCCCTAATACATAATACCACATTCACCCCTTGTTAAAAATGAACCCGGCGGGGTGGTGGTTCGCATGGTGGTAGGGGTTTACAAGGCTGGTCCTTGGAGGAAAAATTTCGGGCATGTTTTAGCCCTACACTGGGTTTGTGAAACTATTTACAATATTAGTAAGAGAAAATTTTTTTGTTACAGTCCAACAACATTCTTGATGTCACGCCGATGCCACGAGTCGAGCGGGCGGTCTGGTCTTCCTCGTCGATCGCTTCAGCCCCGGTGGTGGTGAAGGTGCTTGTTCCGGCGTTGTCGTCTCCGGGAGCGTTTCGGTGTTTGTTCCTGTTTCACTCCTGGGCGGACACGAGAGGAGGACCGATCCTCCCGGGAAGGGGGCGGTCGTGGGGTGCGCCGCTGGCAGGGAGGGGATGATCGGTGTCGGGGGGGGGGGTGTTGCCGGCGGGCGCCAGGTCTCGCAGGGAGACCGTGTCCTGTCGGCCGTCGGGGTACGCCACGTAGGCGTACTGCGGGTTCGCGTGGAGGAGGTGAACCCTCTCGACCAACGGGTCCGACTTGTGCGCCCGCACATGTTTCCGGAGCAAGATGGGTCCTGGGGCCGCCAGCCAGGTCGACAGCGACGTTCCGGAGGAGGACTTCCTGGGGAAGACAAGGAGGCGCTCATGAGGCATTTGGTTAGTGGCGGTACACAGCAGCGACCGGATGGAGTGGAGAGTGTCCGGGAGGACCTCCTGCCACCGGGAAACTGGGAGATCCCTGGACCGTAGGGCCAGTAGGACGGTCTTCCAGACCGTGCCGTTCTCCCTCTCTACTTGCCCGTTCCCCCGGGGGTTGTAGCTGGTCATCCTGCTCGAGGCTATGCCCTTGCTGAGCAGGAACTGGCGCAGCTCGTCACTCATGAAGGAGGACCCCCTGTCGCTATGGATATATGCGGGGCAACCGAACAGAGTGAATATGGTGCCAAGGGCTTTAATGACTGTGGCCGCTTAAGATCTTGTCATTTTTCTCCTCCACCTTAAGATCTTGTCATTTTTAATTTTGCCCCGCTGTGCATTGTCGAACATGAAGGCTACCGACCGTTGGTCGGTGAGGAGAGTGAATCTCCTGCTGGCCAGGTAATGCCTCCAATGTCGCACAGCTTCCCCTATGGCTTGGGCTTCCTTTTCCACTGAGGAGTGGCGGATTTCTGAGGCGTGGAGGGTTCGGGAGAAAAAGGCCACGGGTCTGCCCGTTTGGTTAAGGGTGGCCGCCAGAGCTACGTCGGAGGCGTCGCTCTCGACCTGGAAGGGGAGGGACTCGTCAATGGCGCGCATCGTGGCCTTTGCGATATCCGCTTTGATGCGGCTGAAGGCCTGGCGAGCCTCTGTCGACAGGGGGAAGGTAGTGGTCAGTATTAGCGGGCGGGCCTTGTCTGCATACTGGGGGACCCACTGGGCGTAATATGAAAAGAACCCCAGGGCAACGTTTCAGGGCTTTGGAGCAGTGGGGGAGGGGAAATTCCATGAGGGGGCGCATGCGTTCGGGGTCAGGGCCTATTATCCCATTGCGCACTACGTATCCCAGGATGGCCAACCGGTTTGTGCTAAAAACGCACTTTTCCTCGTTGTATGTGAGGTTCAAGGCGTTAGCGGTCTGGAGGAATTTTTGGAGGTTGGCGTCGTGGTCCTGCTGATAGTGGCCGCAGATGGTTACGTTGTCGAGATACGGGAACGTGGCCTGCAACCCGTGCTGGTCAACCATTCGGTCCATCTCCCGTTAGAAGACCGAGACCCCGTTCGTGACACCAAATGGGACCCTTAGGAAGTGGTATAGACGCCCGTCTGTCTCGAAGGCTGTGTACTTGCGGTCACCTGGGCGGATGGGGAGCTGGTGGTAGGCGGACTTGAGGTCCACGGTGGAGAAAACCTTATACTGGGCAATCCGATTTACCATGTCGGATATGCGGGGGAGAGGGTACGCATCTAGCTGCGTGTACCTGTTGATGGTCTGGCTATAGTCTATGACCATCCTTTGCTTTTCCCCGGTCTTTACTACCACCACCTGGGCTCTCCAGGGACTATTGCTGGCTTGGATTATGCCTTCCTTCAGCAACCGCTGGACTTCAGACCGAATAAATATCCGGTCCTGGGCGCTGTACCGTCTGCTCCTAGTGGCGACGGGTTTGCAATCCGGGGTGAGGTTTGCAAACAAGGACGGCGGTTCAACCTTGAGAGTTGCAAGGCCGCAGATAGTGAGTGGGGGTATTGGGCCGCCGAATTGAAATGTTAGGCTCTGCAGGTTACACTGGAAATCTAATCCCAGTAATGTGGGCGCGCAGAGTTGGGGAAGGACGTAGAGCCTGTAGTTTTAAAACTCCCTCCCTTGCACCGTTAGGTTCGCGATGCAGAACCCTTTGATCTCTATGGAGTGGAATCCTGCAGCTAGGGAAATCTTTTGCGTACTTGGATGGATGATCAGGAAACAGCGTCTTACTGTGTCAGGGTGAATGAAACTTTCGGTGCTCCCGGAGTCGATCAGGCATGATGTCTCGTGTCCGTTGATCAGCACCGTTGTTGTCGTCGTCTGGAGCGTCCGGGGCCGTGATTGATCCAGCGTCACCGAAGCCAGTCGTGGTCGTAGTGTCTCGGCGTCTTCTTCGGACCCCGTGGAGCCGTCGATGCTGGGGTCCTTTGTTGTCATCCAAGATGGCGGCGTCCATGAATCGCGCGCGGCCGGGGGTGGACAAAATGGCCGCCCCCATGGATCGCACGTGGTCGGGGGTGGACAAAATGGCCGCCCACATGAATCGCACGTGGCTGGGGAGTCACAAGATGGCGGCGCCCATCCCCCCCTCGTGGTGGCCGGGACCCAAAATGGCGGCGCCCGCGGGTCGCACATGGGGCGCTGGGGGGGTTGGGGAGCGTTTGGGATGCGCTGGGCTCGTTCTTCTCCGGGGATTGCGGCGACCCCCCGGGGCCGGCACACAGCCGCGTAATGACCCTTCTTGCCGCAGCTTTTGCAAATAGCTGCGTGGGCCGGCCAGCGCTGCCGGGGGTGTTTCGCTTGCCCGCAGAAATAGCAGCGGGCCCCCCCGGGATGATCTGGCGCTTTAACCGCGCAAGCCTGTGAGGGAGGGGGGGGGGCTTGTCGCAACGGGGGTCCACGGAGCCCAAGGGGCTGCTGCGCGGTCGGGGCCGTAGGCGCGGGCGTTTGCGAGGCCACATCTAGGGAAGCTGCAATGGCCCGTGCTTCTGAGAGTCCTAGCGACTCTTTTTCTAAAAGTCTTTGGCGGATTTGGGGAGAGTTCACACCTGCCACAAACGCATCGCGAATTAGCATGTCCATGTGTTCAATCGCGTTCACCGGCGGGCAGGTGCAGCCCCGTCCCAAAATTAGCAGCGCGGCGTAGAATTCCTCTAACGATTTTCCGGGACTTTGCGTCTCGTTGCGAGTTGGTAGCGTGCGTAGACCTGGTTCACGGGGCGAACGTAGATGCTCTTCAGTGCTGCGAGCGCCGTCGGGAAATCCTCTGCGTCTTCTATGAGAGGGTAAATTTCCGTGCTTACCCTCGAATGCAGGACCTGCATTTTCTGGTCTTCTGTGATCCGGCCGGGGGCCATTCGGAGGTAGCCTTCAAAACAAGCTTGCCAGTGTTTAAAAACTGCTGCTGAGTTCGCTGCGTGGGGGCTGATCCGCAGGCATTCCGGGGCGATCCGGAGCTCCATAGTCCTTTAAGCTCGCTTAATAAATTGTAGCGCACAATGACTTACGAGAGAGACGAGTAGAGATGAAGTCGATGAGGCTTTATTAAGCGAGACTTGTCCCCAGCAGTTCAGCAACAGAATGGAGCGGCGGGGAGAAACTCGGGTTCTAATACTCCGCCTTCAGGGCGGAGCCAGGAGTCAACAGCCAACCAGGATCCGGGATCTGTCAGCCAATAGCATCACGGCTTCACAGTCCCACATGACCCCTAATACATACTACCACACACCTTACCCGTACAGTTGAAACCTATATATTCAATTACATTTTCCATTTTGTCACAGAACCCTTGATCCCCCAAAAGTCCCACATCTAATTTCCATCCCGGCCTTTGCGCTGCCCCCTTCTCCAGTACCATATCGACCCAATGCGGAGCATGATCTGAACTGCAATTGCCGAGTATTCCGACCCCTTAACCCCAGCCAGCAAAGCCTTCTTTGTCTTTTTTTGGTATCCGTGATGAGGTGGCCTGCGTTAGCGTTGGAAGCAGGGTGCCCCTCACTAGCCAGGATATGGTCAGGCCCCGGCGCCTTCCCTCCCTGTATGGAGTTGATGCTCTCCATGGCCTCTCCTAGTCCTAGTGACAGTCCTCCGTGACTGGCATATCCAATCCGTCAAGGAATTGCTTCACCCCAAGTCCCCGTCGGAGGGTTTGGAGGTGTACAGTCTCCGGTAGAAGGCCTTGAATGCTTTGTTGACCTTTTTTGGTTCGGCTACCAGTCTGCCCCTGCTATCCTTTACCTGGGCTATTTCCCTCATGGATGTCTGTTTTCTCAGCTGATGAGCCAGCAGGCAGCTAGTCTTGTCTGCGTGTTGATAGAAGGACCCCTGTGCCTGGCGGAATTGATGCACTGCTTTCCAGATGGATAGCAGGTTAAAGTCCATTTGTAGCTTTTTCCACTCCACCAGAAGCTCTAACGTCAGGCATGGGAGTGCCATTTGTTGACCTTCAGAATGGAACCGATCAGTCGTTGCCTAGCCACCCTCTCTTCCCTATCTCTACGAGCCTTAAAGGTGATAATTTCTTCCCTAATCACAGCCTACAATGCCTCCCAGAACATGGAAGGTGAGACTTCCCCATTCCGGTTGTTTATAACGTACTCGCCTATGGCCTGTGATGTTTTCTGGCAGAAGACCTTGTCAGCCAACGGGCTGTGTCCAATCTTCAGGTGGGGCATTGGACGCGACCAGTCTCCAATCTCACATCCATGTAATCACGGAGAATTCCGCTCAGACTATCTCTGGAAGCACCGATAGTGTGGTGGCGCCCCCTCCCAGGGTTGATCTAACCCCTTCCATGCCCGCTCTGTTGGTGTCTCTACTATCTCCTCCTCACCATCTCTTTCTCTCTGCTGCTCTCGCCCCCTCCTTCCTATGGGCGGGTTCCCAGTTCATAGCGAGGCGATGCAGTCCTGCGCAAAATTGTCCATAGATTTCCTTTGCCTCCTCTGTGCCTTCCTCATCACTGCCTCTCTTGCTGTCTGTCCAAGCCGTTCTTATGGATGAAGTCATCCGCCTCTGCAGGGGTAGTAAAATAATGTTCCTTGCCCTGATATGTTACCCAGAGCCTGGCTGGGAATAGCATCCCGAATCTGATTTTGTTTTTATATCGGGTCGACTTTGCCTGATTAAATTCCGCCCTGCACTTTGCCAAGTCCGTCCCAATGTCCTGGTAGACTCTGGTTTATGTCGCTCCCAGTTGCATGTCTTCGTTTGTCCAGCCTAACGAAGGATCCTTTCCCGGCTCTGATATTTGGAAAGCTTGCCAATACCGCTTTTGGCTGCCCCCACGCCTTGGGCTTTGGTTGGGCCTGTGAGCCCTGTTGATCTCCGGCGGCTTGGGGAAGCTGTCCCTCCCCACTAGGTTGTCCAGCATTTGAGCCACTCCTAAGAGAGAGCAACCGGCGACCCCTCGCCTTGTGGGTCTGCTGACCCACTTGCTCGCCGCCCCTGGCCCTTGCCAAAATTCCTGGTGTCCCTGTAGCATCTTGAGCTGCTGTGTCCTGGCATTTTCATTGTCTACGGTATTGTTGAGGGCGAGGGGATGTTTTAGTCCGATTTTGCGGGCTAAATTTGGTCAAAAGTGCCTATTTTGTTGTCTTATGAAGGAGAGCCCCCTGATGTGTGACTGCTCAGCACATCCCTGTCACCTGAAGTCGACTGACCAGTTTCCTACTCATTTATAGAACAACACCTGTCATGCGGGGGAGTTATTAGGAAATTGGGACAGAATTGAGACCCCAATGGAGCAGGCAATTTAGGGGTTAAACAGACAGAGAGGAAAAAAACCTGCAAGCACAGACTTAGAAGGATACGCCCACACCTGTCCGAGTTACATTGCCCCAGCCAGATTTAAACTCATTAATGGGAATGCACAGAAAGGCCCCTTATCCATTGTTATTCAGGACACTCCTTTTTGACCAGCTATTAGCCCATTACAGCGTCTGGTGGCCTCTTTGTCCATCAATGGGAGGTCAATTGCATATCAATAGCATGGCTCTGTTCTTTTATATTAATGGGAGTGGGCAGTCAGACAGCCAAGATAGTGCTGATGGGTTCAAGCCTTGAAACACCAGCAGAGAACGTTGTTTGAGGGGCTGGTTGGAGTTTAGACAGAGAGCGAAGGAATACTGTTCTGAACAGTTACAGAGGAGAAAGCTTTGGAAATCGACCGAGAAGGTAATGAAAGTTACCACCGAGGCAGGCTTTGGAAAAAGGGTTCAGAACAAATGTCCCTACAACAAGAAAAATTGCTTTGTAAATGGAAGTATTGCCTTTGTCTGCCTGTGAAAGTGGCATGAGACCGGCATCTTCTGTTACAGTGTTCCAACTTCTTCCATCGGGCAGGAGATACAGAAGTCTGAGAACACGCACGAACAAACTCAAAAACAGCTTCTTCCCCACAGTCACCTGACTCCTAAATGACCCTCTTATGGACTGATTTCATTAACACTACACCCTGTATGCTTCATCCGATGCCAGTGCTTATGTAGTTACATTGTATATCTTGTGTTACCCTATTATGTATTTTCTTTTCTTCCCTTTTCTTCCCATGTACTTAATGATCTGTTGAGCTGCTCGCAGAAAAATACTTTCCACTGTACCTCGGTACACGTGACAATAAACAAATCCAATCCAATGTGGCTACAAGAGCAGGTCAGAGGCTGGAAATTCTATAATGAGTGACTCACATCCTGACTCAAAGCCAGTCCACAATTTATAAAGCACAAGTTAGGAGTGTGATGGAATACTCTCCAGTTGCCTGGATGAGTGTGGTTAGAACAACACTCAAGAACATTTACAGCATCCAAGACAAAGCAGCCTGTTTGATCACTTCCCAATCCACCAACTTAAATACCCAAATTCCAGCTTCCAACCCACCTACCATTTAGATGAAAAAAGGCAGCAGATGCATGGGAACATCCCACTTGCAAGTTCCCCTCCAAACCACACATCCTGACTTGGAACTATTTTGTCGTTCTTTCACTGTTGTAGAATCAAAATCATGGAAATCCTTTCCTAAAAGCACCGCATGTACCTGCATGAGATGGACTGCAGCAGTTCAAGAAGGTAGCTCGCCACCACCACCTTTTCAAAAGGCAATTAGAGATGAGCAACAAATGCCTAGCCAGCGATGCCGATTTAAAAATCAGTTTTCCTTTAACTTCTACTCTGAATAAGTGAAATCAACAATGAGAAGAAATGTATTCAAATCCTGTAAGATACAGAGCTCAATGTTAATGCATTCTTTTAAGTAGTCTGCACACATAACATTATAAAAGTGATTTTCTGACTCGATGATCAGTCACGTGTAATGGAAATATAGATATATCATCATGTTTCTGATGAGAAGAGCTTCCTTGTCGAATTACAAGGTCAGGTGATGCACACTTCTATGCCTGTATATAAGGGTGGGCAGAGAATTGTGTGGTGTATCTTCATAGTGGGTCGAGGCAAGGTCCTGGAGACAGCATTTATAGTGTTCACTCATGCCAGCTGGGCTATTATGTCATTTCTAACTTTACATTATTTAAAAGCTGTTGACCGAGATCAGTGTTCTTCAAAGTCGGGGGCGCGACCCGCGGGTGGGTCGCGGGCGGGTGTCGGCAGGGTCGCGCAGCCGTTGTCCGCGCCGCCCCTGATCGCGCAAATCCCCGCGCAGCAGCCGGCTTTTCATAACGTCGGCTGCAAGCGGCCGCGAACATGTTAAAAAAAACAATTCGGCCGCATTGCGCATGCGCGCCGATAATCGGGCACGCATGCGCAGTGCGGCCGCTATGTTTTTAAACGGTTGCAGCTTTTTGTTTTACAAGTTCTGTAGTGGTTTTTATTCATTTATTTTATTCATTTAATTTTTTTTTTCATTTATTTTATTCATTTTTTTTTACAAGTTCGGGGAGTTTTATTTGATAAAATTTTACAGGTGAGATACCCTCAATTACGACTTAGGAGAGAAGATTGATAATTCAAAGGCTTTAATTACCAGAGAACTAGACAGCTGCCGCGAAGTGTGCTCACTGCACACTGCCCACTGAACATAACCTTATATACAGTTCCCTGGGGGTGGAGGCGGAGTCCCCTAGGGTTCCAAACCCGGTCTTAAAGGGGCCTACGCATTAAAGGCACATGTGTATACAGATATCATTCATCACATTCACCCCCTGTTTAAAAAAACGCATAGTCCGTCGGGGGTGAAGTGGAATTATATGTTCAGTCTTTTGGGTGGTCTGATTGTCTGTGTTGACCTTCTCAGCTCCGGCGGTGGTGCGGCGGATATGGTCGTCCTCGGTGGTGGTATATCCGGGAGCACGGTTGTCCGAGCCTTTGTCCGCGTTGGAGCAGGGGGGTATCTGGGGTGATTGGTGCCGGCGCCGGCTGGGGGGAGGGGGCGCTATGGGGGGGCGCTGTCGGAGTTGACAGCCGATGCGGGGAGGGGAGCATCGGTAGAAGGGGGGGCATCGGTGGGCGAGCCAGCGGGTGCCAGGTCTCGCAGGGAAACGGTGTCTTACCTGCCGTCGGAGTGCTCGACGTAGGCGTATTGAGGGTTTGCGTGTAGTAGTTGGACCCTCTCGACCAGCAGATCTGTGTTATGGCTCCTCACGTGCCTCCGGAGTAGAACTGGTCCTGGAGTCATCAGCCAACGTGGAAGCGAGACACCAGATGTGGACTTCCTGGGGAAGACAAACAAACGGTTGTGAGGGGTCTCGTTCGTGGCCGTACAGAGGAGCGACCAAATGGAGTGTCAGGCATCGGGTAGGACCTCCTGCCAGCGGGCGATTGGGAGACTTCTTGACCATAGGGCTAGAAGGACAGCCTTCCAAACTGTCGCGTTCTCCCTCGTTGAGCAGATATCAACGCAGCTCATCGCTCATGAACGATGTACCCCGGTCACTGTGGATATAAGCGGGGAAACCAAACAGCGTGAAGATGCTGTGCAGTGCCTTGATTACGGAGGCCGAGGTCATATCGGGGCACTGGGACAGTGAAGGAAAAGCGGGAGAATTCATCAATGACAGTGAGGAAATAAATGTTGCGGTTGGTGGATGGGAGGGGCCCTTTGAAGTCCATGCTTAGTCGCTCAAAGGGCCCAGCGGCCTTTACCAGGTGGACCCTGCCTGGTCTGTAGAAGTACGGTTTGCACTCTGCACAGATCTGGCAAGCCTTGGTCATGGCCTTGACCTCCTCGGTGGAGTAAAGTAGGTTGCGGGACTTGATGAAATGGGCAAGCCAGGTGACCCCCGGGTGGCAGAGGTCATCGTGGATGGCCCACAGGCGGTATTTTTGCACGTTGGCGCACATGCCGCGGGAGAGGGCATCTGGGGACTCGTTGAGCTTCCCCAGACGATATGTAATATCATACGTGTAGGTGGAGAGTTCGATCCTCCACCTCAGAATTTTATCATTCTTTATTTTGCCCCGTTGTGCGTTTTCGAACATAAAGGCGACCGACAGTTGGTCGGTGATGAGGGCGAACCTCCTACCGGCTAGGTAGTGCCTCCAGTGCCGCACGGCCTCCACTATGGCTTGTGCCTCCTTCTCGACTGCAGAGTGTCGAATTTGTGAGGCGGTGAGGGTTCGGGAGAAGAACGCTACTGGTCTGCCTGCCTGGTTGAGGGTAGCAGCCAGGGTGACGTCTGATGGAAGGGAATGGTTTCTTCCACCGCGTGCATGGTGGCCTTGATGATATTGGCCTTGATACGACTGAAGGCCGACTGAGCCTCAGCCATCAGGGGAAAAACCGTGGTCTTAATGAGTGGTCGGGCTTTGTCCGCATATCTGGGGACACACTGGGCATAATAGGAAAAGAGCCCCAGGCACCGTTTGAGTGCCTTGAGGCTACGGGGGAGGGGAAGTTCTTTAAGTGGGCGCATGCGGTCGGGGTCTCGGCCTAGGACCCGGTTTTCCACGACGTAGCCGAGGATGGCTAGCCGGGTTGTGTGGAACACGCATTTCTCTTTATTGTATGTCAGATTGAGGGCCCGGGCGGTCTGGAGGAACTTCCTCAGGTTTGAGTCGTGATCCTGCTGGTCATGGCCGCAGATGGTGACGTTGTCCAAGTACGGGTATCTAGCCCGTAAGCCGTACTGGTCCACCATTTGATCCAATGCCCTTTAGAAAACGGAGACTCCGTTTGTGACGCCAAAAGGGACCCTGAGGAAGTGGAAGAGCCGACCGGCTGCTTCGAAGGCCGTATAGCGGCGGTCCTCTGGGCGGATAGGGAGTTGATGATAGGCAGATTTTAGGTCGACCGTGGAGAATACTCGATACTAGGACGATTTGGTTCACCATTTCTGCTATGCGGGGAAGTGGATACGCATCGAGTTGCGTAAAGCGGTTTATGGTCTGACTATAGTCCACCACCATACGTTGTTTTTCTCTGGAGCGGACTACCAATACTTGTGCCCTCCAAGGGCTGTTGCTAGCCTCTATGAACCCTTTTAGTAGCCGCTGAACCTCTGATGAAAGTCATGTCTTGGGCACGTAATGCCCACTCCTGGTGGCGACGGGCTTACAGTCGGGGGTGAGGTCCGCGAAGAGGGGGGGTGGTGCAACTTTGAGTGTCGCCAGACTACATACCGTGAGCGGGGGCAGGGGTCCACCGAACTTCAGGGTCAGGCTTCGGTGGCTGCACTGAAAGTCCAGACCGAGCAGCAGGGGGGGCGCAGAGGTGAGGGAGGACATAAAGTTTAAAACGGGCGTATTTGGCGCCTTGAATAGCGAGGTTCGCAACACAATACCCCGTGATTTGGACCTAATGAGACCCAGATGCGAGGGCGATAGTTTGGGAGGTGGGATAGGTGCGCAGGGAGCAGCGTCTTACCGTGTCTGGATGGATAAAACTCTCCGTGCTCCCGGAGTCAAAAAGGCAGGGGGTGTCGCGGCCGTTGATTTGAACCTGCATCATTGAGTTTCGCAGGTGTTTCGGCCGAGATTGATCGAGCGTGATCGCTCCTAGTTGCGGGCAGTCAGAGTCCTCGGTTGAATCGGACTCGCAAAATGGTCGCCGCCGGTCACACGTGTTGGGTTTTGAAGATGGCCGCCCCCCATGACTCGCACGAGGCCGATGACGCGTCGGAAGTAGGCGTGTCCGGCCGCCGCGCGGCCGCGTTGCGGGGCCTGTGGTCCCAGGAGTTCGATTTCTGGGCCCGATGAGACTTTTGTTTCTGGCCTTTGGGCCCAGCCAGGCAGACCTTTGCGAAGTGCCCCTTCTTTCCGCATTCGTTGCAGAAAGCGGAGCGGGCCGGGCAACGCTGGCGTGAGTGCTGGCCTTGCCCACAGAAATAGCACGGGGGGCCCCTGGTGTGAGCGGGTTGCTGCACGGTGCAGGCCTGTAGCGTGGCCGAGACTGGGGGGGATCGAGAGGGGTACGCAAGGTTCGCGGAGTACGTGCGTAGATTATGGTGGGCCGCTTCCAGAGAAGAGGCGAGCATTACCGTGCCTTGGAGGTCCTTAGCTCCGTCTTCTAGGAGCCGCTGCCGGATGTACGTGGATCGGATACCGGACACGAAAGCATCACGAATATGTAAGTTCATGTGGACTTCTGCCGTCACCTCTTTATGGTCGCAGTTCCTGGCGAGCGCGGTGAGTCTCTCCAAGTATTCGTCCAACGTTTCCCCGGAATGCTGGCGGCACGTCGAGAGCAAATGTCTGGCGTGCACCTCGTTTATCGGCTTTACGAAGCGCTTCTGTAGGATTTCAACCGCTGTTTCGTACGTCGTAGCTTTCTCGATCATGGAGGACAGTCGGTGGCCCACCCGGGCAGGTAGTAAGCTCAGCTTGCGAGGTCCGTCAACTTCAGTCTCTGAGGAATTCAGATAGGCCTCAAAACACCGGAGCCAGCATTTAAAAATGTCAGTGGCCTCCAGCGACCGAGCGTACAAATTGAGCTTCTCCAGTTTTAGACCGCTGTCCATCTTGATGTAGTCTGGTAATTAAATTGAGATACCTTCAATTACGACTCAGGAGAGAAGATTGATAATTCAAAGGCTTTAATTACCAGAGAACCAGACAGCTGCCGAGAAGTGTGCTCACTGCACGCTGCCCACTGAACGTAACCTTATATACAAAACCCGGTCTTAAGGGGGCCTACGCATTAAAGGTACATGTGTATACAGATGTCATTGATCACAACAGGAAAAAAATTCAGAACTTTGGACAGATGGGGAGACTCCATACATTCCGACACCAGAAGGCTTCACCTTCATCCAACAGGTTCTATTGGAGGAGCCTGTACGTGGGCCAAAGGGACCCAAAACCATTTCCTCCATTTTTGTCAGCAGCAAACAAGGTAAGAGAAAATGGTGGGCCGCGAAGGTCGGCTGGCGTGGGTTGCGAAGGTCGGCCGGGTTGGGTCCCGAAGGTTGGCCGATTGGTAAAAATGGTTCCCCGGAAAAATAGTTTGAAGAACACTGACCTAGATTACTTCTTTCATTATAGACAGCCCAACAAACACGGTGCACAAAGTCATCTGACTTAAAAGATTCTCAAAGAGCACATTCACTAAACAGTTGCAGAAAACAACAGATGTCCTGAACATTTTGGAAGTCATGTAACTGAGCAAACGGTATAACAATATATGAACCACTTGAATGCTTCTTCAATCTGTGTGGGCATCTCTGTAGAAGAGGATATTGATAGTATCTTCACTATTCAAGATGCAGTTTCATAAGTCTGGGGAGACAGGGGAGAATGTGTTTAGAGTGCACAGCTGAACATAACTTAGACAGTAGTGAAGAGAGACATGTTTCAGCTTCTTCAACTATTTCCATATTCACAGAATCACAATCTTTCCAGTGCAGAAGGGAACCATTCGGCCCATCAAGTCTGCACTGGCTCACTGATAGAGCATTCTAATGAATCCCACTCCCCTGCTTTATTGCCATCACTTTTCTTTTTGTCATCTTTTCAGGTAACAATCCAATTCCCTTTTGAATACCTCCATCAAAGTTGCTTCCACTATCCTTTCAGGAGGTTCGTTCCAGGCTCCAACCATCCTCTTGGTGAAAACATTTTTCTACACCTCACCTTTACCCCTTTTGCCCATTATTTTGAATCTGTGCCCTCTTGTTTTATGAGGGAATAGTTTCTTCCTGTCCACAACTCTCAGGATCTTCCATAGCTCTATCAAGTCTCCTCTCAGCCTTCTTTTCTCCAAGAAAAACAGGCGCAACCTCTCCAATCTATCTTCATGGCAACAGTTATTTATCCCTGCAATCATTCTTGTGAATCTTTCCTGTACTCTCTCCAATACCTCCACACCCTTCCTCAAGTATGGTGCCCAGAACTGGACATAGTGCTCCTGATGAAGCCTAACTAGTGGCTTATACAAGTTCAACATGACCTCCTTACTCTTGTGTTCAATGTTGCTATTAATAAAATCTAGGATGCCAGGGGCGGGATTCCCGTCTCTGAGACTAAGGGCTGGATTCTCTGATTTTGAGGCCATGTCCGGAGCATGTGTCTAGTCTTCCAACCAAAACGTTGGCGCCGTCCACACACCGATGCTTTGCCCGGTTTGGGGGGGGGGGGGGGGGGGGGCTAGCAGCTGCGGCACGTAAAGCCCAGGCTTTACCTATAGATACGGACGGAGAATTGCCGGGTCCATGGCCGCGCAAGTTCATCAGGAAGCCAACTTCCAACCTGCCAATTTCCATATTTCATTCCTATGCATTAGGCTGCAGGCGTACAAACCCTTTGGAAGAGGAATGTTTTGATTTCAATATGGTAATTGCTCAATTATAGCAATATTAAAGTTAGTTTTTCGGTTTAACTTCAACTCCATGGACTTCCAGGATTTCTTGAAGGATTTCAGTGAAGCGAACAGAAGACAGTGATAATTGACAGGGCTGAAGCCATTATAGGGAAATATTAAAATAGTCAGTACTCACGCCTGTTTTTCTTAATCGGCTTGTGTGAAAGTACTGAAACTAGTTTATGCACTTTGGAGTTGTCACCTGAACTTTGAAGGTTTGGAGGTCTGATCTGCACAATCAGCATGGGAGTAACATATCCTATTACTTTGGACCTCAGATGAGGATCAATCACCAGTAGCACCAAAGCAGCAGCAGGACATGCACCTATAGCATCCTGATGTCAGACACCTCTGGCATTACAGGCCAGAGGGGATCAGCAAGGAGCCACAGCTCACAGGAGATCAGATCCAACACACATGATATGTACAGGCAGAGATTGGCTTCCCTTAACATGCCTGAACACTAGTACCTGAGGAAACTCAGGGTGGCACCTCTGGTGGTTGCAGGCATTTGCTACCTGCTGGAAACATAGAAATATAGAAAATAGGAGCAGACTTCCGGTTGCGGCGATGCGGAGCTAAGCCGCACATTTCGGCAGCTCCTGCGATTACGGACTTTCGGGCTCTCCAGAGGAGCCCCAATGGGAATTTTTCGACGACGTCCCGTGTGGGAAGGTGAGAGCAAGGGCCCCCTTCACTGTATATGGAACGGACAAGAAGTGGAACGGCTAAAAAAGCGGCGTTGGAGCAGCGAGGGAAGCGAGGGAAGAAAAACAAGATGCCTAGGCCGGAGATAAAGTGGCATGCGGGCCGGAGCTGCAAGAGTTTATCAAGCGCTGTTTTGAGGAGCTGCGGAAAGAGATGCTGGCGCCTATGCTGTCGGAGATCGAAGGATTAGGGATGACCCAGAAGGCCCACGAGGTAAAGATCCAGGAGGTGCAGAAAAAAGTCGATGAGAACGAGGATGAGATCTTGGGCCTGGCGGTGAAGTTGGAGAGGCACGAGGCGCTGCACAAAAGGTGGGCGGAAAGTTTCGAAGACCTGGAGAACAGGTCGAGGAGAAAGAATCTTCGGATCCTGGGTCTCCCTGAAGGAGTGGAGGGGGCTGATGCCGGGGCATATGCGAGCACGATGCTCGAGTCGATGATGGGTGCGGAGGCCCCGCCGAGGCCTCTGGAGCTGGATGGGGCACACCGGGTGCTGGCGAGGAGGCCCAAGGCCAACGAGCCGCCAAGGGCGATTGTGGTGAGGTTTCACCGTTTCACGGACAGAGAGAGGGTCTTGAGATGGGCCAAGAAAGAGCGGAGCAGCAGCTGGGAGAATGCGGAGATCCCGGACTGGAGCACGGAGGTGGCAAAGAAGAGAGCGGGTTTCAACCGGGCCAAGGCGGTGCTGCATCGGAAGGGAGTGAGATTCGGAATGCTGCAGCCAGTGCAACTGTGGGTCACATTCCAGGATCAACATCACTACTTTGAAATGCCTGAGGAGGCTTGGACCTTTATCCAAACTGAAAAGTTGGACTCAAACTGAGTGTTTGTGGGGGTGGGGGGGATGTTGAATGTTTGTTGTACACAGGGTTTTAATCACGCGCAGGAAATGTTCCACGGGTTGGGTGATGGATGGGGATGGGGAAAGAGATCGGGTGAGAAGACTGTGCGAGAAGGTGGGCGCCGGTGCTGGAGGGAGGGGAGGCTCGGGGATGGGGGAAATGAGATAAGGCCGCGACAGGAGCTGCGCCAGAGGGGGCGGGGCAGGCTCAGGAAAGCGCGGGCTTTTTCCCGGGCTAGGGAAGGACGGCGGTGGGGGTGGGGGGCGAGTGGAGGAGCGCACACGGATTGTTGGGGAGGGGAGTTTCCCACACGGGTGCCCCCCAATCCGGCTGATAACTTGGAATGTGAGGGGCCTGAATGGGCCGGTAAAGAGGGCCCGAGTGTTCGCGCACTTAAAGGGACTGAAGGCAGATGTGGTCATGCTCCAGGAGACACATTTGAAGCTGGCAGACCAGGTCAGGTTAAGAAAGGGATGGGTAGGACAGGTATTCCATTCGGGGCTGGATGCGAAGAACAGAGGGGTGGCAATATTGGAGGGGAAGCGGGTGTCGTTTGAGGCCAAGAATATTGTAGTGGACAATGGAGGTCGATACGTGATGGTGAGCGGTAGGTTGCAGGGGACATGGGTGATATTGGTAAATGTATACGCCCCGAACTGGGACGATGCTGGATTCATGAAGCGTATGTTGGGGCGCATTCCAGATCTGGAGGTAGGAAGCTTGATAATGGGTGGGGATTTCAACACGGTGTTGGACCCAGCACTGGATCGCTCCAGATCTAGGACCGGAAAGAGGCCAGCTGCGGCCAAGGTGCTTAGGGGGTTTATGGACCAGATGGGGGGAGTGGATCCGTGGAGGTTTGCCAGGCCGCAGGCCAGGGAATTTTCTTTTTTCTCCCACGTGCACAAAGCCTACTCCCGGATAGATTTTTCTGTCCTGGGCAGGGCGCTGATCCCGAAAGTGGAGGGAACGGATTATTCGGCCATAGCCATTTCAGATCACGCCCCACACTGGGTGGACCTGGAGTTGGGAGAGGAGAGGGAGCAACGCCCATTGTGGCGGTTGGATGTGGGACTGCTGGCAGATGAGGCGGTGTGCAAGAGGGTGAGGGGGTGCATTGAAAGGTATTTGGAGGCCAACGACAACAGGGAGGTGCAGGTGGGGGTAGTATGGGAGGCGCTGAAAGCGGTGGTCAGGGGAGAGTTAGTCTCCATCAGGGCTCATAGGGAGAAGAGAGAGGGCAGGGAAAGGGAGAGGTTAGTGGGGAAGATTCTTTTACTTTTAAAAAATATTTTATTGAAAATTTTTGGCCAACCATCACAGTACATTGTGTATCCTTTACACAGTAATATAACAATATAAATAACAATGGCCAGTTTTATAAACAAGAAATAAATAATATATAAACAAAAACAACAACAAAACTAAATGGCAACTGCCTTGTCCCAGATTAATAGTCTCCAAAAATATGTTTTAACAGTCCAATATACAATTATCTATAACAATAACCTATACATATTATACTTATATATTAACATCCCTGAGAATCCCTCTGGTTCCTCCCCCCCCCCCCCCCCCCACCCCAACCCCCCCTGGGCTGCTGCTGCTGTCTTCTTCTTTTCCATTCCCTCTATCTTTCTGTGAGGTATTCGACGAACGGTTGCCACCGCCTGGTGAACCCTTGAGCCGACCCCCTTAGGACGAACTTAATCCGTTCCAGCTTTATAAACCCTGCCATGTCATTTATCCAGGTCTCCACACCCGGGGGCTTGGCTTCCTTCCACATCAACAGTATCCTGCGCCGGGCTACGAGGGACGCAAAGGCCAAAACATCAGCCTCTCTCGCCTCCTGCACTCCCGGCTCTTCCGCAACCCCAAATATAGCCAACCCCCAGCTTGGTTCGACCCGGACCCCCACTACCTTCGACAGCACCTTTGTCACCCCCACCCAAAAGCCCTGTAGTGCCGGACATGACCAGAACATGTGGGTGTGATTCGCTGGGCTTTTCGAGCATCTCGCACACCTATCCTTTACTCCAAAAAATTTGCTAAGCCGTGTTCCAGTCATATGCGCCCTGTGTAACACCTTAAATTGTATCAGGCTTAGCCTGGCACACGAGGACGATGAGTTTACCCTACTTAGGGCATCAGCCCACAGCCCCTCCTCAATCTCCTCCCCCAGCTCTTCTTCCCATTTCCCTTTCAGCTCGTCTACCTAATCTCCCCCTCGTCTCTCATCTCCCTATATATGTCTGACACCTTACCGTCCCCCACCCATGTCTTTGAGATCACTCTGTCCTGCACCTCCTGCGTCGGGAGCTGCGGGAATTCCCTCACCTGTTGCCTCGTAAAAGCCCTCAGTTGCATATACCGGAATGCATTCCCTTGGGGCAACCCATATTTTTCGATCAGCGCTCCCAGACTTGCAAACGTCCCATCTACAAACAGATCTCTCAATTGTGTTACTCCTGCTCTTTGCCATGTTCCAAATCCCCCACCCATTCTCCCCGGAGCAAACCTATGGTTATTTCTTATCGGGGACCACACCGAGGCTCCCGCCTTTCCCCTATGCCGTCTCCATTGCCCCCAAATTTTCAGAGTAGCCACCACCACCGGGCTTGTGGTGTATTTCTTCGGTGAGAACGGCAACGGCGCCGTCACCATGGCTTGTAGGCAAGTCCCCCTACAGGACGCCTTCTCCAATCTCTTCCACGCTGCTCCCTCCTCTTCTCCCATCCACTTACATACCATTGAGATGTTATCGGCCCAGTAGTACTCACTCAGGCTCGGTAGCGCCAGCCCCCCCCCTATCCCTACTCCGCTGCAAAAATCCCTTCCTCACTCTCGGGGTCTTCCCGGCCCACACAAAACTCATGATACTCTTCTCAATCCTTTTGAAAAAAGCCTTCGTGATCACCACCGGGAGGCACTGAAACACAAAGAGGAATCTCGGGAGGACCACCATTTTAACCGCTTGTACCCTCCCTGCCAATGACAGGGATACCATGTCCCATCTCTTGAAGTCCTCCTCCATCTGTTCCACCAACCGCGTTAAGTTTAACCTATGCAATGTACCCCAATTCTTGGCTATCTGGATCCCCAAGTAGCGAAAGTCCCTTGTTACCTTCCTCAACGGTAAGTCCTCTATTTCTCTGCTCTGCTCCCCTGGATGCACCACAAACAGCTCACTTTTCCCCATGTTCAGCTTATATCCTGAAAATTCTCCAAACTCCCCAAGTATCCGCATTATCTCTGGCATCCCCTCCGCCGGGTCTGCCACATACACCAATAAATCGTCCGCGTAAAGAGATACCCGGTGTTGCTCTCCTCCCCTGAGTACTCCCCTCCACTTCCTGGAACCCCTCAATGCTATTGCCAGGGGCTCAATCGCCAGTGCAAACAATAATGGAGACAGAGGACATCCCTGCCTCGTCCCTCTATGGAGCCGAAAATACGCAGACCCCCGTCCATTCGTGACCACGCTCGCCATCGGGGCCCTATACAGCAGCTGTACCCATCTAATATACTCATCTCCAAAGCCAAATCTCCTCAACACCTCCCACAAATAATCCCATTCCACTCTATCAAATGCTTTCTCGGCATCCATCGCCACCACTATCTCCGCTCCCCCCTCTGGTGGGGGCATCATCATTACCCCTAGCAGCCTCCGTATATTCGTATTCAGCTGTCTCCCCTTCACAAGCCCAGTTTGGTCCTCATGGACTACCCTCGGGACACAATCCTCTATCCTCATTGCCATTACCTTGGCCAGAATCTTAGCGTCTACATTTAGGAGGGAAATAGGTCTATAGGACCCGCATTGCAGCGGGTCTTTTTCCTTCTTTAGGAGAAGCGATATCGTTGCCTCCGACATAGTCGGGGGCAGCTGTCCCCTTTCCATCGCCTCATTAAAGGTTCTCATCAGTATCGGGGCAAGCAAGTCCACATATTTCCTATAAAATTCGACTGGAAATCCATCCGGTCCCGGAGCCTTCCCCGCCTGCATACTCCTAATTCCTTTCACTACTTCCTCTATCTCGATCTGTGCTCCCAGTCCCACCCTCTCCTGCTCCTCCACCTTAGGAAATTCCAGCCGGTCCAGGAAGCACATCATTCTCTCCTTCCCATCCGGGGGTCGAGCTTCGTATAATCTTTTATAGAATGCCTTGAACACTCCATTCACTCTCTCTGCTCCCCGCTCTATCTCTCCTTCCTCATCCCTCACTCCCCCTATTTCCCTCGCTGCTCCCCTTTTCCTCAATTGATGGGCCAGCAACCTGCTCGCCTTCTCCCCATACTCATACTGTACACCCTGTGCCTTCCTCCACTGTGCTTCTGCAGTACCCATTGTCAGCAAGTCAAATTCTACGTGTAACCTTTGCCTTTCCCTGTACAGTCCCTCCTCCGGTGCCTCCGCATATTGCCTGTCCACCCTCAGAAGTTCTTGCAGCAACCGCTCCCGTTCCCTACTCTCCTGCTTTCCTTTATGTGCCCTTATTGATACCAGCTCCCCTCTAACCACTGCCTTCAGCGCCTCCCAGACCACCCCCACCTGGACCTCCCCGTTATCATTGAGTTCCAAGTATTTTTCAATGCACCCCCTCACCCTTAGACACACCCCTTCATCTGCCATTAGTCCCATGTCCATTCTCCAGGGTGGACGCCCTTCTGTTTCCTCCCCTATCTCCAAGTCTACCCAATGTGGAGCGTGATCCGAAATGGCTATAGCCGTATACTCCGTCCCCCTCACCTTCGGGATCAACGCCCTTCCCAAAACAAAAAAGTCTATTCGCGAATAAACTTTGTGGACATAGGAGAAAAACGAAAACTCCTTACTCCTAGGTCTACTAAATCTCCACGGGTCTACTCCTCCCATCTGCTCCATAAAATCTTTAAGCACCTTGGCTGCAGCCGGCCTCCTTCCAGTCCTGGATCTCGACCTGTCCAGCCCTGGCTCCAGCACCATATTAAAATCTCCCCCCATGACCAACTTTCCCACCTCTAGGTCCGGGATGCGTCCTAGCATGCGCCTCATAAAATTGGCATCATCCCAGTTCGGGGCATATACGTTTACCAAGACCACCGCCTCCCCCTGTAATTTGCCACTCACCATCACGTATCTGCCCCCGCTATCCGCCACTATGGTCTTTGCCTCAAACATAACCCGCTTCCCCACTAGTATAGTGTAGCGCACAAAGACTCCATGAGACGAAAAGAGTGAAGTCGATGAGGCTTTATTAAGCGTGTCTGTTCCCCAGCAGCCCGATAGTAAACTGGCCTGCGGGGGAAGGCACCGGCTTCTTATACTTCGCCTTCAGGGCTGAGGTCAACGGCCAACCAGGACCCGGGATCTGTCAGCCAATGACATTAGGGCTTCCAGTCCCACATGACCCCCAATACATACTACCACATTCACCCCTTGTCAAAAATGAACCTGGCGGGGTGATGCTTCCTTTGGTGGTAAGGGTTTACAGGGCTGGTCCTGGGAGGATAGAACAGTTACATGGTAGTACAGTATTGGACAGTATCGTCCTGTTACAACTATTTACAGAGGGTATAGGAAAAACAAAATGTTCATTGAACAGTCCATCTTTGTTTTACATCGACGCCACGAGTCGGTCGGGCGGTCTGGTCATCCGTGTCGATCGCCTCGGCCCCCGCGGTGGTGGTGATGCTTGTACCAGCGTTGTCGCCTCCGGGAGCCGCACGGTTTCAGCTGTCGGTGCAAAGGGGAGGGGGACTGATCCTCCTGGGAAGGGGGCGGTCGCGGGGTGCGGCGGTGGCAGGAAGGGGGACGGTTGGGTTGATGGTGTCGGGGGGGTGTGCGTGGTGCCGGCGGGCGCCAGATCCCGCAGGGAGACCGTGTCCTGTCGGCCGTCGGGGTACTCCACATAGGCGTACTGGGGGTTTGCGTGGAGGAGGTGAACCCTTTCGACCAACGGGTCCGCCTTATGTGCCCGCACATGCTTTCGGAGCAGGATGGGTCCTGGGGCCGCCAGCCAGGTTGGCAGCGACGTTCCAGAGGAGGACCTCCTAGGGAAGACAAGGAGACGCTCGTGCGGCGTTTGATTAGTGCTTGTACATAATAACGACCGGATGGAATGGAGAGCGTCCGGGAGGACCTCCTGCCACCGTGAAACTGGGAGATCCCTGGACCGTAGGGCCAGTAGGACGGCCTTCCAGACCGTGCCGTTCTCCCTTTCTACTTGCCCGTTCCCCCGGGGGTTGTAGCTGGTCGTCCTGCTTGAGGCTATGCCCTTGCTGAGCAGGAACTGGCGCAGCTCGTCACTCATGAAAGAGGACCCCCTGTCGCTGTGGACGTATGCGGGGTAACCGAACAGCGTGAAGATGCTGTTCAGGGCTTTAATGACTGTGGCCGCGGTCATGTCGGAGCAGGGAATGGCAAAAGGGAAGCGGGAGTATTCGTCCACTACATTAAGGAAATATGCGTTGCGGTCGGTGGAGGGGAGGGGCCCTTTGAAATCGAGACTGAGGCGTTCAAAGGGGCGGGAAGCCTTAATCAGGTGCGCTCCATCTGGCCTGAAAAATGCGGCTTGCATTCCGCGCAGATGTGGCAGTCCCTTGTGACTGTACGGACCTCTTCTAAAGAGTATGGGAGATTGCGGGACTTGATGAAGTGGTAAAACCGAGTGACCCCCGGGTGGCAGAGGTCCTCGTGGAGGGTTTGGAGGCGGTTAATTTGTGCGTTGGCACATGTGCCGCGGGATAGGGCATCGGACGGCTCGTTCAGCTTTCCGGGCCGGTACAAGATCTCATAGTTAAAGGTGGAGAGCTCGATCCTCCACCTTAAGATCTTGTCATTTTTAATCTTGCCCCGCTGTGCATTATCGAACATGAAGGCTACCGACCGTTGGTCAGTGAGGAGAGTGAATCTCCTGCCGGCCAGGTAATGCCTCCAATGTTGCACAGCTTCCACTATGGCTTGGGCTTCCTTTTCCACTGAGGCGTGGCGGATTTCTGAGGCGTGGAGGGTTCGGGAGAAAAAGGCCACGGGTCTGCCCGCTTGGTTAAGGGTAGCCGCTAGAGCTACGTCGGAGGCGTCGCTCTCGACCTGGAAGGGGAGGGACTCGTCGATGGCGCGCATCGTGGCCTTTGCGATGTCCGCTTTGATGCGGCTGAAGGCCTGGCAAGCCTCTGTCGACAGAGGGAAGGTCGTGGTCTGTATTAGGGGGCGGGCCTTGTCTGCGTACTGGGGGACCCACTGGGCGTAGTACGAAAAGAACCCCAGGCAGCGTTTCAGGGCTTTTGGGCAGTGCGGGAGGGGAAATTCCATGAGTGCGCGCATACGTTCGGGGTCGGGGCCTATTATCCCATTGCGCACTATGTAGCCCAGAATGGCTAGCCGACCGGTGCTAAAAACGCACTTGTCCTCGTTGTACGTGAGGTTCAAGGCTTTGGCGGTCTGGAGGAATTTTTGGAGGATGGCGTCGTGGTCCTGCTGATCGTGGCCGCAGATGGTTACATTGTCGAGGTAAGGGAACGTGGCCCGTAATCCATGTTGATCAACCATTCGGTCCATCTCCCGTTGGAAGACCGAGACCCCGTTTGTGACGCCAAAAGGGACCCGTAGGAACTGGTATAATCGCCCGTCTGCCTCGAAGGCTGTGTACTTGCGGTCACTTGGGCGGATGGGGAGCTGATGGTAGGCGGACTTGAGGTCCACGGTGGAGAAGACTTTATACTGGGCAATCCGATTGACCATGTCGGATATGCGGGGGAGAGGGTACGCGTCTAGTTGTGTGTACCTGTTGATGGTCTGGCTATAGTCAATGACCATCCTTTGTTTCTCCCCTGTCTTCACTACTACCACCTGCGCTCTCCAGGGACTATTGCTGGCCTGGATTATGCCCTCCTTTAGTAGCCGCTGGACTTCGGACCGAATGAAGGTCCGGTCCTGGGCGCTGTACCGTCTGCTCATAGTGGCGACGGGTTTGCAATCCGGGGTGAGGTTCGCAAACAAGGACGGGGGTTGCACCTTGAGGGTAGCGAGGCCGCAGGTAGTGAGTGGGGGTATGGGGCCGCCAAATTTAAACGTAAGGCTCTGTAGGTTACATTGGAAGTCTAATCCCAGTAATGTGGGGGCACAGAGTTGGGGAAGGACGTTAAGTTTGTAGTTTTTGAATTCCCTCCCCTGTACCGTTAGGGTGACTATGCAGAATCCCTGGATCTGTACGGAGTGGGATCCTGCAGCTAGGCAAATCTTTTGTGCGCTGGGGTAGGTAGTTAAGGAACAGCGTCTTACCGTGTCGGGGTGTATAAAACTTTCCGTGCTCCCGGAGTCGACTAGGCATGGCGTCTCGTGGCCGTTAATTAGGACCGTTGTCGTCGTCGTCTGGAGAGTCCGGGGCCGAGCCTGATCGAGCGGAACCGAAGCGAGCCGTGGTTGTAGTAGTGGGGTGTGGTCCGTTGTTGCCGTCCAAGATGGCGTCGGGGATGGACAAAATGGCTGCCCCCATACATCGCACGTGGCTGGAGGGTCACAAGATGGCGTCGGGGGTGGACAAAATGGCCGCCCCCATGCGTCGTACAGGTCGGGGGCGGTCCAAGATGGCGGCGCCCCACCTCCCCTCGTGGTGGTCGGGACCCAAAATGGCGCGTCTGCGGGTCGCACATGGTGTGCTGGGGGGTCTGGGGAGCGCTAGGACCGCGCGGAGTTCCTTCACTGCGAGCGCCAGGGCCACGGGCGCTAGGACCGCGCGGAGCTCCCTCTCTGCGAGCGCCAGGGCCGCGGGCGCTAGGACCGCGCGGAGCTCCCTCTCTGCGAGCGCCAGGGCCGCGGGCGCTAGGACCGCGCGGAGCTCCCTCGCCGGGGACAGCGGTGGTCGGGGCCCAGGTAAGTTGCGCCGGCGGGTGGGGCGCGGGACGGGGGTGAGGGCCCAGGTCGGCGGGACAGGCGTGGGGCGCGGGGTGAGGGCCCAGGTCGGCGGCGCCGGCGGGACAGGCGTGGGGCGCGGGACGGGGGTGAGGGCCCAGGTCGGCGGGTCAGGCGTGGGGCGCGGGACGGGGGTGAGGGCCCAGGTCGGCGGGTCAGGCGTGGGGCGCGGGACGGGGGTGAGGGCCCAGGTCGGCGGGTCAGGCGTAGGGCGCGGGACGGGGGTGAGGGCCCAGGTCGGCGGCGCCGGCGGGACAGGCGTGGGGCGGCGAGCGCTAGGACCGCGCGGAGCTCCCTCACCGGGGACAGCGGTGGTCGGGGCCCAAGTCGGCGGAGCCGGCGGGTCAGACGTGCGGCGCGGGAGGGGGGTGAGGGTGGCGTTCGGGACGCGAAAGACCCATTCCTCTCCGTGGAGAGTGTTGGCCGGCACCCAAATCGGGAGCGCCGGCGGCGGGTCGTACATGGACTGCGGGGAGGGGGGTTGGGGAGCGTGGGCGGCGTGCAGGGCTCCCAGTTCTCCCAGGGCCGCGGTGGTCGGGACCCAGAGCGGCTGCGCCTGCCGGTCGCACATGGCATGCTGGGGGGTTGGGAGGCATAGACTGCCTGTAGGGCTCCCTCTGGCCCCGGGACGGCGGCGACCTCGCGGGATCGGCACACCACCGCATAGTGGCCCTTTTTCCCGCAGCTATTGCAGATGGCTGCGCGGGCCGGACAGCGTTGTCGGGGGTGGTTCGCCTGGCCGCAGAAATAACAGCGGGCGCCCCCGGTGCGACTCGGCGTTTGGGCCGCGCAAGCCTGTGGGGTGTCCGGGGGGGGGGGGGGGGTTTGCCGCGACGGGTACGTACGGGGCCCAATGGCCTGCCGCGCGGTCGGGGCCGTAGGCGCGGGTAGCGCGGCGTAGAACTCGTCCATCGATTCTTCGGGAGCTTGCCGTCTCGTCGCGAGCTGGTAGCGAGCGTAGATTTGGTTAACTGGGCGGACATAGAGACTTTTCAGTGCTGCGAACGCCGTCTGGAAATCGTCAGTGTCTTCAATGAGGGTGAAAATCTCCGTGCTCACCCTCGAGTGCAGGACCTGCAGTTTTTGTTCGTCTGAGACCCGGCCAGTGGTCGGTCTGAGGTAGGCCTCGAAGCAAGTCTGCCAGTGTTTGAAGGCTGCTGCCGCATTCACTGCGTGGGGGCTGATCCTCAGGCATTCTGGAATGATCCTGAGCTCCATAGTCCTTTTTAGGCACGCTTAATAAATTGTAGCGCACAAAGACTCCATGAGACGAAAAGAGTGAAGTCGATGAGGCTTTATTAAGCGTGTCTGTTCCCCAGCAGCCCGATAGTAAACTGGCCTGCGGGGGAAGGCACCGGCTTCTTATACTTCGCCTTCAGGGCTGAGGACAACGGCCAACCAGGACCCGGGATCTGTCAGCCTCCAGTCCCACATGACCCCCAATACATACTACCACATAGAGCCACCCCCCTGTTTTTCGCATCTAGCCCTGAATGAAACACCTGCCCCACCCATCCTTTGCGTAGTCTAACCTGGTCTATAAGTTTCAAGTGCATCTGTTGTAACATAACCACGTCTGCCATAAGTTTCTTAAGGTGTGCGAGTACTCGTGCCCTCTTTATCGGCCCGTTCAGCCCTCTCACATTCCACGTGATCAACCGGGTTGGGGGGCTTTTTACCCCCCCCCCTTGTCGATTAGCCATCCCCTTTTTCCAGCTCCTCACCCGGTTCCCACGCAGCTGTGTCCCCCCCAGGCGGTGCCCCCCCCCGCCCACCCCACCCCATTCTGGCTCCCCCCTCTCCCCAGCAGCAGCAACCCAGTAGCTCCCCCCTCCCACCCCCCCCCCCCCCCCGCTAGATCCCCCACTAGCGTAGTTACACCCCCCCATGTTGCTCCCAGAAGTCAGCAAACTCTGGCCGACCTCAGCTTCCCCCCGTGACCTCGGCTCGCACCGTGCAACGCCCCCTCCTTCCTGCTTCCCTATTCCCGCCATGATTATCAAAGCGCGGGAACAAAGCCCGCGCTTCCCTTTTGGCCCCGCCCCCCATGGCCAACGCCCCATCTCCTCCACCTCCCTTCCTCCCTCCACCACCACCTGTGGAGAGAGAAAAGTTACCGCATCGCAGGATTAATAACATAAAACTCATCTTTCTCCCCTTTTTCCCCCCCTCTTCACCCCCCATACTCGCCCCACCACTTTGTTTCAAACGTTCTTTTTTAATAACCCGCTTATTCCAGTTTTTCTTCCACAATAAAAGTCCACACCTCATCCGCCGTCTCAAAGTAGTGGTGCCTCCCTTGATATGTGACCCACAGTCTTGCCGGTTGCAGCATTCCAAATTTTATCTTCTTTTTATGAAGCACCGCCTTGGCCCGATTAAAACTCGCCCTCCTTCTCGCCACCTCCGCACTCCAGACTTGATAAACGCGGATCACCGCGTTCTCCCATTTACTGCTCCGAGTTTTCTTCGCCCATCGAAGGACCATTTCTCTATCCTTACAACGGAGGAATCTCACCACTATGGCTCTAGGAATTTCTCCTGCTCTCGGTCCTCGCACCATCACTTGGTATGCTCCCTCCACCTCCAGCGGACCCGCCGGGGCCTCCGCTCCCATTAATGAGTGCAGCATCGTGCTCACATATGCCCCGACGTCTGCACCTTCTGCACCTTCAGGAAGACCAAGAATCCTTAAATTATTCCTCCTCGCGCTATGCTCCAGCACCTCCAGTCTTTCCACACATCGTTTATGGTGTGCCTCGTGCATCTCCGTCTTCACCACCAGGCCCTGTATATCGTCCTCGTTCTCGGCAGCCTTTGCCTTCACGACCCGAAGCTCCCGCTCCTGGGTCTTTTGCTCATCCTTTAGCCCTTCGATCGCCTGTAATATCGGGGCCAACAGCTCCTTCTTCATTTCCTTTTTAAGTTCTTCCACGCAACATTTCAAAAACTCTTGTTGTTCAGGGCCCCATGTTAAACTGCCACCTCCGTCGCCATCTTGGTTCTTGCTTGCCTTCCTTGCCGCTGCTCCAAAGGATCCACTGCAATCTGGCCACTTCCCTCTCCTTTTTCTATCCGTTTCCAGGGGGGATTCCCTTCTGGTTTACCGCACGGTGCTTCTAGCCGTTAAAATTGCCGTTGGGGCTCTTATTAAGAGCCCAAAAGTCCGTTCCACCGGGAGCTGCCGAAACGTGCGACTTAGCTGGTCATCGCCGCACCCGGAAGCGTGGGGGAGATTTTAAGAGTGGACAGGAGATACGCAGAGGCCCCTGAAGAGGGACTACTTAGGAAAAGGCGAAGTCTCCAGACGGAGTTCGACTTGTTGACCACAGGGAAGGCAGAGGCACAGTGGAGGAAAGCGCAGGGGGCGACGTATGAGTATGGGGAGAAGGCGTGCCGGATGCTGGCACACCAGCTCCGTAAGAGGATGGCAGCGAGGGAGATAGGTGGAGTCAAGGATGGAAGGGGAGCTACGGTGCGGAGTGCGATGAAAGTAAACGAGGCATTCAAGGCCTTCTATGAGGAGCTGTACAGATCCCAGCCCCAGCGGGGGAAGAAGGGATGCGACGATTCTTGGACCAACTGAGGTTCCCGAGGGTGGAGGAGCAGGAGGTGGCTGGTTTGGGGGCACCAATTGGGTTGGAGGTGCTGATTAAAGGTCTGGGGAGTATGCAGGCAGGGAAGGCCCCGGGACCGGATGGGTTCCCAGTTGAGTTCTATAGGAAGTACGTAGACCTGTTAGCCCCGTTGCTGGTGAGGACTTTTAATGAGGCAAGGGAGGGAGGGACCCTGCCCCCGACAATGTCTGAGGCGACGATCTCTTTGATCCTGAAGCGGGATAAGGACCCACTGCAATGTGGGTCGTACAGGCTGACCTCGCTCCTCAACGTGGATGCTAAGTTGCTGGCAAAAGTGCTGGCTATGAGGATCGAGGACTGTGTCCCGGGGGTGATTCACGAGGACCAGACGGGATTTGTAAAGGGCAGGCAGCTAAACACCAATGTGCGGCGGCTCCTAAACGTGATAATGATGCCATCGGTGAAGGGAGAGGCGGAGATAGTGGCAGCTATGGACGCGGAGAAGGCCTTTGCCTGAGTAGAGTGGGAGTACCTCTGGGAAGTGCTGCGGAGATTTGGGTTCAGGGGAGGGTTTATTAGCTGGGTTAAGCTCCTATATAGAGCCCCGGTGGCGAGTGTGGTTACGAATCGGCGGAGGTCGGAGTATTTTCGGCTGTATCGAGGGACGAGGCAGGAGAGCCTCTGTCCCCCCCTGTTGTTTGCATTAGCAATTGAACCCTTGGCCATGTCATTAAGGGAGTCTAGGAAATGGAGGGGGGTGGTCCGAGGGGGAGAGGAGCATCGAGTGTCGCTTTACGCAGACGACCTGTTGTTGTATGTGGCGGATCCAGTGGAGGGGATGGTGGAGGTCATGCAGACTCTAAGGGAGTTTGGGGATTTTTCGGGCTATAAGCTCAATGTAGGGAAGAGTGAGCTCTTTGCAGTACAGTCAGGAGACCAGGAAAGGGGGATAGACGATCTACCGTTGAGGAGGGCGGAAAGGAGCTTTCGGTACTTGGGGATCCAAATAGCTAGAAGTTGGGGGGACCGACATAAACTTAATTTGACGAGGCTGGTGGAGCAGATGGAGGAGGACTTCAAACGATGGGACATGTTGCCGCTCTCGCTAGTGGCTAGAGTGCAGTCGGTCAAAATGGTGGTCCTCCCGAGGCTTCTTTTTGTGTTCCAGTGCCTTCCAATCGTGAAGACCAAGGCCTTTTTTAAGAGGGTAGGCAGGAGCATTATGGGGTTTGTGTGGGCGAATAAGACCCCGAGGGTAAGGAGGGGGTTTCTGGAGCGCAGTAGGGACAGAGGAGGGTTGGCGTTGCCGAATCTGGGTGGCTACTACTGGGCAGCCGATGTGACGATGATCCGTAAGTGGGTGATGGAGGGAGAGGGGACAGCACGGAAGAGGTTGGAGATGGCGTCCTGCAAAGGAACGAGCCAGGGGGCACTGATGACGGCACCGCTGCCGCTCTCGCCAACAAGGTACACCACAAGTCCGGTGGTGGCAGCAACGCTAAAGATCTGGGGCCAGTGGAGACGGCGCAGGGGTGCAATGGGAGCCTCGGTGTGGTCCCCGATCACTAAAAAGTCTCTATGTCCGCCCAGTAAACCAGATCTACGCTCGCTATCAACTCGCAACGAGACGGCAAAGTCCCGGAGAATCGATAGATGAATTCTACGCCGCGCTACTAATTTTGGGACGAGCCTGCAGCTGCCCTTCGGTGAACGCAAATGAACACACGGACATGTTAATGCGCGATGCTTTTGTGGCAGGTATGAACTCCTCCCAAATCCACCAAAGACTTCTAGAAAAAGAGTCGCTAGGACTCTCAGAGGCACGGGCCCTAGCAGCCTCCCTAGACGTGGCCGCGCGAAATACCCGCGCCTACGGCCCCGAACGTGCGGCAGCCCATTGGGCTCCGTACGTACCCGTCGCGACAAACCCCCCCCCCCCCCCCCCCCGGACACCCCACAGGCTTGCGCGGTCCAAACGCCAAGTCGCACCGGGGGCGCCCGCTGCTATTTCTGCGGCCAGGCGAAACACCCCCGGCAGCACTGCCCGGCCCGCGCAGTGATCTGCAAGAGCTGCGGGAAAAAGGGCCATTTTGCGGTTGTGTGCCGGTCCCGCGAGGTCGCCGCTGTCCCGGGAGAACAGGGAGCCCTGCACGGCGCTTACGCTCCCCAACCCCCCCCCTGCGCCCCATGTACGACCCGCAGGCGCAGCCACTCTGGGTCCCGACCACCGCGGTCCCGGGAGAACATGGAGCCCTGCACGCCGCTTACGCTCCCCAACCCCCCCCCCCCCGCGCCCCATGTATGACCCGCCGGCGCTATCACTTTGGGTCCCGACCACCGCTCTCCCCGGAGAAGAGGGAGTTCTGCGCGGCTCTAACGCCCCCCAAAGCCCCCCCCCCCCCCACCCCCCGCGCCCCACGTATGACCCGCCGGCGCTACCAATTTGGGTCCCGACCACCGCTGTCCCCAGCGATGAGGGAGCCCCGCGCGTTCCTAACGCTCCCCAACCCCCCCAGCGCCCCATGTGCGACCCGCAGGCGCAGCCATTTTGGGTCCCGGCCATCACGAGGGGAGGAAGGGTGCCGCCATCTTGGACCACCCCAGACCTGTACGACACATGGGGGTGGCCATTTTATCCACCCCCGCCGCCATCTTGTGACCTCCCAGCCATGTGCGATGCATGGGGGCAGCCATTTTGTTCACCCCCGACGCCATCTTGGACGGCAACAACGGACCCCAGTGTCGATGGCTCCACGGGGTTCGAAGAAGACGCTCAACTACTACAACCACGTCTCGCTTCAATAACGCTGGACCAAGCTCGGCCCCGGACACTCCAGACGACACGACAACGGTGCTGATAAACGGGCAGGAGACACCATGCCTAGTCGACTCCGGGAGCACGGAGAGCTTTATCCACCCCGACACGGTAAGACGCTGTTCTTTGACCACCCATCCCAGCGCACAAAAGATTTGCCTAGCTGCAGGATCCCACTCCGTACAGATCAAAGGCTTCTGCATAGTTACCCCAATGGTGCAGGGGAGGGAGTTCAAAAACTACAGGATCTACGTCCTTCCCCAACTCTGCGCCCCCACATTACTGGGATTAGACTTCCAGTGCAATCTACAGAGCCTTACCTTCAAATTCGGCGGCCCAATACCCCCACTCACTATCTGCGGCCTCGCAACCCTCAAGGTGCAACCCCCGTCCTTGTTTGCAAACCTCACCCCGGATTGCAAACCCGTCGCCACTAGGAGCAGACGGTACAGCGCCCAGGACCGGACCTTCATTCGGTCCGAAGTACAGCGGCTACTAAAGGAAGGCATAATCCAGGCCAGCAATAGTCCCTGGAGAGCACAGGTGGTAGTAGTAAAGACTGGGGAGAAGCAAAGGATGGTCATAGACTATAGCCAGACCATCAACAGGTACACACAACTAGACGCGTACCCTCTCCCCCGCATATCCGACATGGTCAATCGGATTGCCCAATATAAGTCTTCTCCACCGTGGACCTCAAGTCCGCCTACCATCAGCTCCCCATCCGCCCAAGTGACCGCAAGTACACAGCCTTCGAGGCAGACGGGCGATTATACCATTTCCTAAGGGTCCCATTTGGCATCACAAATGGGGTCTCGGTCTTCCAACGAGAGATGGACCGAATGGTTGATCAACACGGGTTGCGGGCCACGTTCCCGTATCTCGACAATGTAATCATCTGTGGCCACGATCAGCAGGACCACGACGCCAACCTCCAAAAATTCCTCCAGACCGCTAAAGCCTTGAACCTCACGTACAACGAGGACAAGTGCGTTTTTAGCACCAACCGGCTAGCCATCCTGGGCTACGTAGTGCGCAATGGGATAATAGGCCCCGACCCCAAACGTATGCGCGCCCTCATGGAATTTCCCCTCCCGCACTGCTCAAAAGCCCTGAAACGCTGCCTGGGTTTTTTTTCATACTACGCCCAGTGGGTCCCCCAGTACGCAGACAAGGCCCGCCCCCTAATACAGACCACGACCTTCCCTCTGTCGACAGAGGCTTGCCAGGCCTTCAGCCACATCAAAGCGGATATCGCAAAGGCCACGATGCGCGCCATCGACGAGTCCCTCCCCTTCCAGGTCGAGAGCGACGCCTCCGACGTAGCTCTAGCGGCCACCCTTAACCAAGCGGGCAGACCCGTGGCCTTTTTCTCCCGAACCCTCCACGCTTCAGAAATCCGCCACTCCTCAGTGGAAAAGGAAGCCCAAGCCATAGTGGAAGCTGTGCGACATTGGAGGCATTATCTGGCCGGCAGGAGATTCACTCTCCTCACGACGAACGGTCGGTAGCCTTCATGTTCGATAATGCACAGCGGGGCAAAATCAAAAACGACAAGATCTTAAGGTGGAGGATCGAGCTCTCCACCTTCAACTACGAGATCTTGTATCGTCCCGGAAAGCTGAACAAGCCGTCCGATGCCCTATCCCGCGGCACATGTGCCAACGCACAAATTAACCGCCTCCAAACCCTCCACGAGGACCTCTGCCACCCGGGGGTCACTCGGTTTTACCACTTTATCAAGTCCCGCAACCTCCCATACTCCTTAGAGGAGGTCCGTACAGTCACAAGGAACTGCCACATCTGCGCAGAGTGCAAACCGCATTTTTTCAGGCCGGATGGTGCGCACCTGATTAAGGCTTCCCGCCCCTTTGAACGCCTTAGTCTGGATTTCAAAGGACCCCTCCCCTCCACCAACCGCAACATATACTTCCTTAATGTGGTGGACGAGTACTTCCGCTTCCCATTCGCCATCCCCTGTTCTGACATGACCGCGGCCACAGTCATTAAAGCCCTGAACACCATATTCACACTGTTCGGTTGCCCCGCATACGTCCACAGCGACAGGGGGTCCTCCTTCATGAGTGACGAGCTGAGCCAGTTCCTGCTCAGCAACGGGATAGCCTCGAGCAGGACGACCAGCTACAACCCCCGGGGGAACGGGCAAGTAGAGAGGGAGAACGGCACGGTCTGGAAGACAGTCCTACTGGCCCTACGGTCCAGGGACCTCCCAGTTTCCCGGTGGCAGGAGGTCCTTCCGGACGCCCTCCACACCATCCGGTCACTACTGTGTACTAGCACTAATCAAACGCCCCATGAGCGCCTCCTTGTCTTCCCCAGGAAGTCCTCCTCTGGAACGTCGCTGCCGACCTGGCTGGCGGCCCCAGGACCCATCTTGCTCCGAAAGCACGTGCGGGCGCACAAGTCGGACCCGTTGGTCGAAAGGGTTCACCTCCTTCACGCGAACCCGCAGTACGCTTACGTGGAGTACCCCGACGGCCGACAGGACACGGTCTCTCTGCGAGATCTGGCGCCCGCCGGCAACACACACACACCCCCGACACCAATCACCCAACCCCCCCCCCTTCCTGCCACCGCCGCATCCCGCGACCGCCCCCTTCCCAGGAGGATCAGTCCTCCTCCCAGGCCCGACCAGGAATAAAGCCCAAGCTGAAACCGTAAGGCTCCCGGAGAAGACAACACCGGAACAAGCACCACCACCACCGGGGCCGAGGCGATCGACACGGACGACCAGACCGCCCGACCGACTCGTGGCGTCGATCTAACAGTACAATGTGGACATTTTAACGAGAACATTTTGTCCTTTCCTGACGATTACTGTAAATAGTTTGAAACAAAAAAAACCTTGTCCATACTGTTATAACATGTGAAGGTTTTCCTCCCAGGACCAGCCTTGTAAACCCTTACCACCATGCGAAGCATCACCCCGCCGGGTTCATTTTTAACAAGGGGTGAATGTGGTAGTATGCATTAGGGGTCATGTGGGACTGTGAAGCCATGATGACAGATCCCGGGTCCTGGTTGGACGTTGACCTCTAGCTCCGCCCTGAAGGCGGAGTATAAGTACCTGGAGTCCTCCCCCGCAGGCAGTCTACTACCGAACTGCGGAGGAAACAGTCACGCTTAATAAAGCCTCATCGACTTCACTCTATTCGTCTCTCGGAGTCTTTGTGCGCTACAGAGGGTCTGCGCAGGGGTTCTACAGGCGGTGGCAACCATTCCTCGACTATCTCGCGGAGCGTTAGATGAAGGTCGGTCAGCAGCAGCAGCAACCCAGGGGGGGAGGGGGGGATATCTTTCGTGGGGGGGGGGGGGAGGAGGGAGGGAGGGGGAAGGGGGGTTTATTTGGGGGGCATTCGAGCAAGAAAATACATGAACGAACCTGAAAACGGACATGTATGGGAGGAATCCAATGTACAAAAATTTTGTTTAACAATTCTTAATAAATATATTTTTTAAAAAAAAAGAAAATAGGAGCAGGAGTAGGCCATTCAGCCCATCAGGCCTGCTCCAGTATTCAGTATAATCATGGTTGACCCTCTATCTCAACGCCATACTCCTGCTCCCTCCCCATACTCCTTGATGCTTTTAGTGTCTCGAAATTTATCTATTTTTTTCTTAAACATATTCAGTGACTTGACCTCCACAGCCATAGAAATATATCTTTTTAAAATCTCAAGTCTCCCTGCTCAGCTCCTGCTCTTTTTTATGAACCTGCATTGTCCCTGCTCAGATCTGTTCTTTTTAAATCTCCAGGAGCGAATCTGGACTTAGTGGCCTTCATGGTGACCCCAGATTCCTTCTTCCTCTTGACGTGAAGGAACAATATCTCCTCCGGATCCTGACACCCCAACAGCAGCATGTCCAGAGAGGTGTCACCAGAAGAAGCAGAGCTTTTGACCACTGGATTCCACTATGCCACTTCTATCTCTTTGGCTCCCAACTGATGCTAATTGGTCTCGGAACGTAGGAATAATATAATAATGCAGTGGCTGGGTGAACAAGCCACTATCAGACGAGCTCTAGTTGCTTTGATATTTCTTGTGCACTCCTGAACCATTTACTCCCGGAGAACACAAATTTAAAATTCTGCATACTGAGTTTATGATTTAGCTAAATGATTAATTGTTTTATTTTTATAAATGAAAACAAAATTCATAATTTTGGAATGTTCCTATGCGCTTATTATTAACATTAATTGAACATGGACTTCCGGATGCGGCTATGCAGAGCTAGGTCGCATATTCGGCAGCTCCCGCTTGGAACGGACTTTTGGGCTCTTTTACAGGGCCCCCACGGCATTTGTTTGACATTTCCCGGTGTGGGAAGAAGACTGCAGCATTCCCCTGACCGTGTCCCCCAGGAATGTTGTGTCTTTTGGCTGCCAGACCCGGCAGAAACAGTGAAGGATTTGGCTTGAGCTGCAGCAATAGACAAGAGGCCTCTTCCAGCATGCAGGCGGGGGAAGGGCAAGTTTAAAGCTGCAATCTGACTTGACTCTATCAAAGGTGAATTCTAGCAGCAGAGGGAACAACTGTGAAAGGATCTACCAAGGCCATTGAAGAGGCGGGGACGAGGCTTCTGGTGGCGGCCATGGAGGAGTAGGTCGCGCATTCGGCAGCTCCCGTCTGGAACCGACTCTCAGACCTTTTTCAGGAGTTTCCATAGACTTTTTGGGGCAGACTGGTGAAGCAAACACTGCCAACTTCTATGAAACCGACCAGAAGTGTAACGGCCAAAGGAGCGGCACTGGAGCAACGGGAGAAGCGAGGGAAAGAAAACAAAATGGCGGCGGCCTGGGACAAAGGGGAGCTGCAGGAGTTCATCAAGCGCTGCTTCGAGGAGCAGCGCGAGGAGATGCGCAAAGAGATGTTGGCGCCTATGCTTTCGGCAATTGAAGGACTTGGGATCACGCAGAAGGCCCACGAATCTAAGATCCAGGAGGTACATAAAAGAGTCAGTCAGAACGAGGATGAGCTTGTGGGCCTGGCGGTGAGAGTGGAGCAGAACGAGGCGCTACACAAGAGGTGGGCGGGAAGACTCGAAGACCTGGAGAACAGGTCGAGGAGAAAGAATCTGCGAATCCTAGGTCTCCCTGAGGGAGTGGAGGGGCTGATGCCGGGGCATACGCGAGCACGATGCTCGAGATGATGATGGGCACAAAGGCCCCTTCGAGGCCGCGGGAGTTGGACGGGGCACATCGGGTGCTGGCGATGAAGCCCCAGGCAAATGAGCCGCCAAGAGCGATGGTGGTGAGATTTCACTGGTTCACGGACAGAGAGTGGGTCCTGAGATGGGCCAAGAAGGAGCGGAGCAGTAAATGGGACAATGCAGAGATCCGAATATACCCGGACTGGAGCACGGAGGTTGCAAAGCGGAGAGTGGGTTTCAACCGGGCCAAAGCGGCATTGTACCGGAAAGAAGTGAAATTCGGAATGCTGCAGCCAGCGCGACTGTGGGTCACATACAAGGGCCAACACTATTACTTTGAAACGCCTGAGGAGGCATGGACCTTTGTACAAGCCGAAAAGTTGGACTCTAACTGAGGGTTTGTGAGGGTGGGGGGGATGTTTTGGGGTTTGATGTGTGATGGTTGTTGTATATAGGGGGTCAATTACGCGCAGGAAATGTTACATGGGCTGGGAGAGAGAGAAAAGGCCCGTGACAGGAGCTGCGCCAGAGGGGGCGGAGCGGGCTTTGGAAAGCACGGGGTTTTTTCCCGCGCACGGGAAGAAAGGCGGGAAGGGGAACGAAGGAATGCATATGGATTGGGAGACTCCCACGCGGGGAGGTCAATGGGACGGCGGGGGAAGCCGGGGTCAGCAGGCGTCAGCTGACTTACGGGAGTGACATGGGGGCAGCAAAAAAGCTAGACGGGTCTAGCGGGGGGAGGGGAGGGGGGGAAGGGGGGGGGGAAGGGTTGATGCTGCACTGGCCAAAAGGGAATGGGACACAGAAGAGGTGGTCGGGACGGGGGTCCCCCCTCTGGGGGACTGGAGGATGAGGGAGGCGTGGACACGGGACTGGCCCAGAAAAGGAGATGGCTAGTCGGCGGGGCATGGGGGGGGGGGGGGGGGGGGGGGGCGTGAGAGCCCCTCCAATCCAGCTGATAACGTGGAATGTGAGGGGCCTGAATGGGCCGGTGAAGAGGGCTCGAGTGTTCGCGAACTTAAAGGGACTGAAGGCGGACGCGGCCATGCTCCAAGAGACACATCTGAAGGTGGCGGACCAGGTCAGGTTAAGAAAGGGATGGGTAGGACAGGTATTTCACTCGGGACTGGACGCGAAGAACAGAGGGGTGCAATATTGGTGGGAAAGCGGGTGTCATTTGAGGCCACGACTATTGTAGCGGACAATGGAGGGCGATATGTAATGGTGAGCGGTAGGCTGCAAGGGACGCGGGTGGTGTTGGTAAATGTATACGCCCCGAACTGGGATGATGCAGGATTCATGAAGCGCATGTTGGGGCGCATTCCGGACCTGGAGATAGGAGGCTTGATAATGGGAGGGGACTTCAATACAGTGTTGGATCCAGCACTGGACCGCTCCAAATCAAGGACTGGAAAGAGGCCGGCGGCGGCCAAGGTACTTAGGGGGTTTATGGATCAGGTGGGGGGGGAGTGGACCCATGGCGGTTTGCAAGGCCGCAGGCCAGGGAATTTTCTTTCTTCTCCCATGTTCACAAAGCTTACTCCCGGATAGATTTCTTTGTTCTGGGTAGGGCGCTCATCCCGAGGGTGGAGGGGACGGAGTATTCGGCTATAACCGTTTCGGACCATGCCCCACACTGGGTGGAACTGGAGCTGGGAGAGGATAGGGACCAACGCCCGTTGTGGCGGCTGGATGTGGGACTGCTGGTGGACGAGGTGGTGTGTGGGAAGGTGAGGGGGTGTATCGAAAGGTACTTGGAGGACAACGGGGAGGTGCGGGTGGGGGTGGTATGGGAGGCGTTGAAGGCAGTGATCAGGGGAGAGCTAATTTCCATTAGGGCTCATAGGGAGAAGACAGAGGGTATGGAAAGGGAGAGGTTAGTGGGGGAGATTTTGAGAGTGGACAGGAGATACGCAGAGGCCCCGGAGGAAAGATTACTTGGGGAAAGACGACGGCTCCAGACGGAGTTTGACCTGTTGACCACAGGGAAGGCGGAGGCACAGTGGAGGAAAGCGCAGGGGGCAACCTACGAGTATGGGGAACAGGCTAGTCGGATGCTGGCACACCAGCTCCGTAAGAGGATGGCAGCGAGGGAAATAGGGGGAGTCAAAGATGGAAGGGGAGCCACGGTTCGGAGTGCGACGAAAATAAACGAGGTATTCAAGGCCTTTTATGAAGAGCTGTACAGATCCCAGCCCCCAGCGGGGGAAGAGGGGATGAGACGATTCCTAGATCAGCTGAGATTCCCGAGGGTGGAGGAGCAAGAGGTGGCTGGTTTGGGGGCACCAATTGGGTTGGAGGAGCTGAGCAAGGGTTTGGGGAGCATGCAGGTGGGGAAGGCCCTGGGACCGGACGGATTCCCGGTGGAGTTCTACAGGAAGTACGCAGACCTGTTGGCCCCGCTACTGGTGAGGACCTTTAATGAGGCAAGAGAGGAGGGGACCCTGCCCCCGACAATGTCGGAAGCGACAATTTCTTTGATCCGAAAGCGGGACAAGGACCCACTGCAATGTGGATCGTACAGGCCGATCTCGCTCCTCAATGTGGATGCAAAGTTGCTGGCAAAAGTGCTGGCCACGAGGATCGAGGACTGTGTCCCGGGGGTAATCCACGAGGACCATACGGGATTTGTAAAGGGCAGGCAACTAAACACCAATGTGCGGCGGCTCTTAAACGTGATAATGATGCCATCGGAGGAGGGAGAGGCGGAGATAGTGGCAGCTATGGACACGGAGAAGGCCTTTGACCGAGTAGAGTGGGAGTACCTCTGGGAGGTGCTGCGTAGGTTTGGGTTCGGGGTAGGGTTTATCAATTGGGTTAAGCTCCTTTACAGAGCCCCGATGGCGAGTGTAGTGATGAACTGGCGGAGGTCGGAGTACTTTCGACTGTACCAAGGGACGAGGCAGGGGTGCCCCCTGTCCCCCCTGTTGTTCGCATTGGCGATCGAACCATTGGCCATGTCATTGAGGGAGTCTAATAAATGGAGGGGGGTGGTCCGAGGGGGAGAAGAGCATCGGATGTCGCTATATGCGGATGACCGATTGCTGTACGTGGCGGATCCAATGGAGGGGATGGTGGAGGTCATGCAGACTCTAGGGAGTTTGGGGAGTTTTCAGGCTATAAGCTCAATGTAGGGAAGAGTGAGCTCTTTGTATTACAGGCAGGGGACCAAGAAAGAGGGATAGGGGACCTACCGCTGAGGAGGGCGGAGGGGAGCTTTCAGTATCTGGGGATCCAGATAGCCAGGAGTTGGGGGGCCCTACGTAAACTGAATCTGACGAGGTTGGTGGAGCAAATGGAGGAGGATTTAAAAAGATGGGACATGTTACCGCTCTCGCTGGCGGGTAGAGTGCAGTCGGTCAAAATGGTGGTCCTTCCGAGGTTTCTGTTTGTGTTTCAGTGCCTTCCCATCGTGATCACTAAGGCCTTTTTTAAGAGAGTAGGCAGGAGTATTATGGGGTTTGTGTGGGATAATAAGACCCCGAGAGTAAGGAGAGGGTTCCTGGAACGCAGTAGGGGTGGTCATATCGGGGCAGGGGATGGCAAACGGGAAGCGGGAGAACTCATCTATGATGTTAAGGAAGTACATGTTGCGGTTATTGGAGGGGAGGGGCCCTTTGAAATCGATACTGAGGCGTTCAAAGGGCCGTCGCAGTAGGATAAACGCGGAGGGTTGGCGCTGCCAAACCTGGGGAGCTACTACTGGGCAGCAAATGTGGCGATGATCCGCAAGTGGGTTATGGAGGGAGAGGGGGCGGCATGGAAGAGGATGGAGATGGCATCCTGTAAAGGAACGAGCCTGGGGGCATTGGTGACGGCACCGCTGCCACTCTCGCTGACAAAGTATACCATGAGCCCGGTGGTGGCGGCAACGCTAAGGATCTGGGGCCAGTGGAGACGGCACCGGGGTGCAATGGGAGCATCGGTGTGGTCCCCGATCAGAGGTAACCACCGGTTTGTCCCGGGGAAGATGGACGGGGGGTTCCAGAGCTGGCATCGGGCGGGGATTGGAAGAATGGAGGACCTGTTCATCGACGGGACGTTTGCGAGCCTAGGGGCACTGGAGGAGAAGTTCGAGTTACCCCCGGGAAATGCCTTTAGATATATGCAGGTGAGGGCTTTTGTGAGGCGACAGGTGAGGGAATTCCCATTGCTCCCGGCACAAGAAGTTCAAGATAGGGTGATCTAGGGTGTATGGGTCGGTGAGGGCAAGGTGTCGGAAATACACCAGGAGTTGAAAGAAGAGGGGGAAGCGCTGGTAGAAGAGTTGAAAGGTAAATGGGAGGAGGAGCTGGGGGAGGAGATCGGGGAAGGTCTGTGGGCTGATGCCCTAGGTAGGGTTAATTCCTCCTCCTCGTGTGCCAGGCTCAGCCTGATACAATTTAAGGTGGTCCACAGAGCGCACTTGACGGGGGCGAGGTTGAGTAGATTCTTTGGGGTAGAGGACAGATGTGGAAGGTGCTCAGGGAGCCCGGCGAACCATGTCCATATGTTTTGGTCATGCCCGGCACTGGAGGGGTTCTGGAGAGGAGTGGCGGGAGCAATATCTCAGGTGGTGAAAGTCCGGGTCAAGCCAAGCTGGGGGCTAGCAATATTTGGAGTGGTGGACGAACCGGGAGTGCAGGAGGCGAAAGAGGCCGGCATTCTGGCCTTTGCGTCCCTAGTAGCCCGCCGAAGGATCTTGCTAATGTGGAAGGAGGCGAAGCCCCCCAGCCTGGAGGCCTGGATAAATGATATGGCTGGGTTCATAAAGTTGGAGAGGATTAAGTTCGCCCTGAGAGGGTCTGCGCAGGGGTTCTACAGGCGGTGGCAACCGTTCCTAAACTATCTCGCGGAGCGTTAGAGGAAGGTTGGTCAGCAGCAGCAGCCTTGAGGGGGGGTGGGGGGTGGAGGGGATGTCCTGGGAGGTGGGGGGGGAAAGGGGGGACTGCCTGGGAGGGTGGATGAGCAAGAGATAACATGAAGGGTTGGGGAAACTGGCACGAACGGGTGAGGGCCAGTGTACAAAGCTGTGTAAATATATCATTTTGCCATGTATATATCTTGCTCTGCGCGATTTCTCGGTTTTTTTTGTTACGGGGGGGGGGGGTTATTGTTTGTAAGGGAGAAAAATTGTGTTAAAAAACTTTAATAAATATATTTTTTAAAAAACATTAATTGAACATTGGGAACCATGTCAATAGTTGGAGTTAAAATATGTACAGTAAACTATTTTTTTCATTCTTTCGCAGGATGTGGGAGTCGCTGGCTGGGCCAGCATTTTTATTGCCAAATCCTAATTGTCCTTGAGAAGGTAATGGTCAGCCACCTTCTTGAATCACTGCAGTCCATGTCCTGTAGGTACATATACACTATACAACAAAAAAAATCAGACAGCGTGCACTGAACATTATGATACCAAGTATTATGGGTGCGATGCTCCGGCCTCGTTGTGCCCTCACTCGAGCAAACAAAGCCGGTGAATAGCGGGAGAGGGCAAAAACAATAACCTCACCAGGCATCAAACAGTTTGCGATGCAACCAGCCCATTCCCATTGGTGAAATCAGGATCTCGGCGTAGCAAGACGAGAAACCAATTATCATCACTTAAGTCCTAATTCCATACAATTAACAGGAGCCACCCCTTATCCAATGGCCTCCTGTGATTCATCGGTCTCCCCAACAAGTGGTCATGCTGGCGCTAATTAGTACTCCTTTTGAAAACGTGAACCTGGCGGAAGGGCATCTGAGTTGAGCCGAGGAGGAGAGTAGCCATCTTTGCTCACAGGTAAACAACTTGGGAGCGCTGGACTTTCCACCCCAGTGTTTGGCAGGGGTTGGGGACCCTTGGCTGGGGGTGGAGGACCTTCTGCAGGGGTAGGCCGTCATGGGAGGATGGGGAGCAGGCACTGGGGGGGCAACTGGGAGCAACCGCATGCAGCATCACCATGCCAACCCCTGGATCATGTGTACCCATACCGGGGGCAATTCTTCTCCCTGCCTGTCTGCCCCACTGGCTACCCATAATCCCAACCAACTGCCGAGGCCTCGGGCCATGCGGCTGAGACTATTGTTAATAGGGAATTGCCAATCTTGGTTAAGTGAGCACCTCACACAATCCAAGTGGATTCCCGTGTGTGGGCGGGCCATTTATCATGTTGGAGTCATAGAATTTATAGTGCAGAAGGAGGCTATTCGGCCCATCGAGTCTGCACCAGCTCTTGGAAAGAGCACCCCACCCAAACTCAACACCTCCACCCTATCCCCATAACCCAGTAACCCCACCCAACACCAAGGGCAATTTTGGACACTAAGGGCAATTTATCATTGGCCAATCCACCTAACCTGCACATCTTTGGACTGTGGGAGGGAACCGGAGCACCCGGAGGAAACCCACGCACACACGGGGAGGATGTGCAGACTCCGCACAGACAGTGACCCAAGCCGGAATCGAACCTGGGACCCTGGAGCTGTGAAGCAATTGTGCTATCCACAATGCTACCGTGCTGCCCCAGTCATTGCCTAGCAGCCTAATCAAACCTTGATGCCTGGACACTGTGCCTGAACACTGGGGGAGGCAACACAGCAAACGCAACAGCCAACATCCGAACACCCAAGGAATGGGACAGAACTATGGGGGACATGTCCACGGCCGTAGGTGGGTGGATGCCATAGGGGAGGGGATGCCTGGAGAGATGAGCCAAGGGTTCGGAGGTTGGCCCGCATTGCAGAAGAAAGTGACAGAGGCATCATACTGCTTGCGCACAAGGGTGTTTATTGTGTTTGACAATTCCCCACCCTCCCGATTGAGTCCTCCCTCCCCACCTCCGCACCCTTACCTACCCCCCCCCCCCCCAACCCCATACCCCCTCCACCAGTGTCCTCAGTAATCCTCGATGTGCTTATCCTTTCTAGCTCTACCGCTATGTCTAGGTGTGTCCCCAGGATGCACATCAGAGGTGGAGGCAGCGAGCTGCTTACCACATCCCATGGCTTTCGATGCCCCTAGCAGGCATCCTCTGGAAGCTCTGGGTCCGGAGGGCCCAGGCTCACTAGTTGGCGGCCCTGTTCCGGGTACTGGCTGTGAGATGCGGCCTCATCAGAGGGTTGGAACCCAGGGTAGCTGGTGCCCACCATTGCCTCTCCATGGGACGGGTCAGGTTGGCACTCAGCACCCTGTCCTCGCGGTTGGTGCCCATAGGGCCCTGGGGTCTACCATGGGACGGAAGGACAGCTGGTTCAAGCTCGGCTGCCCCTGCAACATCTAGCTCTGCCAGCCTTGGCGGTTCCCTATGGTCCGCACCACAGTGTCGACACCCTCGGTGATGCTCGTCAGTGATTGGGACAAGCTCTGCAATGTCCCGGCAATGCCCACTTGCAACTGGGCCAAACTCCGCAACGCCTCGTCCATTCCCATCTGAGAGCGGGACATGTCCCGCAAAACCTCATCATGGTCAGTCTGGTACTGGGTGACATCCCCCAGCGAGGCGGATATTCTGCCTAGACCCTCAGCTACGGCCGTCACTGATGGTGTCGATGTTATGCACAGGCTCTCCACTTTGGTCGCCACACTAGCAATGTTGGCCTCGGTGGCATGCATTGCAGGCGAGATTTCCTGAGTTCATAGCCTCTGGGACTCCTCCAATCGGCTATGGGCCTGCTGGAGTGTCGCTGATATCTCTCTCTGAATGTCCTGGCTGCACCCTAACATCTCCATCAGCTCAAGGTAACCCTTTACTCACCATCAAGCTGGGATCCAGCTGGGTCCTGGGATACAGTAGATCTCCGACTACTGTCTAGTTTGGGGGTTCTTGCCTCCACCTGATATGTAACAGCTGCTGTGTGGTGCTCACCAAATTGTGCCCCAGAAGCCACTAACATTTCCCACTGAGGTACGTGTATCTGTGCTGGTGGATGGTGGGGTGACAACTATGACACTTCGATTGTGTCTTCCTCGGAGCTCCCCTCCCTTGGGAGGCTGGAGATGGGGCCACCTGGAATGGGCCATCACCTGGAGGGCCTGTGGGTGAATGGACCTGTGGTCAGAGGGAGGGATGGGTCAGTCAGTAAGGCAATGACAACTCACGTTTGACAGGTCCTTTAGCTGGGGCCCCCTAGTTCCTCACCTCTGCAGCTTCCACCAGCCTCCATATTGGTGACCGCTCTGTCCTCAGCCATCCCATTCACCTCCAGGCTCTGCTCTTCGAAGGAAGTTAGGGTTTTTATGTTTCAGCAGCACACCGCCAGTCTGGTCCCTTTCCTGATGGTTGTGGGAGAGCTTTTCCTGAGGAGACACAGAGAGGACATTGTTAGCCATACACGTGGTTCACAGCGGTGGGAGGTGGGGTGTGAAGGAAGGGTTGGGGGGTTGAAGGGAGAGGAGGATGAGGGAGGGCTGTTGGTCACATGGAGAGTTCAGGGGTGAATACTCGCAGGGGGATGGAAAGGTCTCAGCGGGGGGGGGGGGGGGGGGGGGGGGGGGCTGCGTGTAGGCACTCACCCATGGTACTCACCCATGCTGCCCGGTGTGGATGGTTGACCTTCCAGCCCTGGAGGCCAGTCCTCTGGTCACACTCGCGTTGCTCACAGCCACCGCCACCTTGTCCCAGGCAGCACTGGATACCCTATGACTGACCTTCCAGGACCATCGGGGGAAAGAACATCCCTCCTGGCCACCACTGTGTCTAGGAGCTTCGCCAGATCTGCGTCCCCAAATCTTGGGGCTGGTCTAACCCTGGACGCCATTGTTGCGAGCCGACTGGGGTTGGCTGAGGCAAGTGCTGCTTAGGTGCTGCTCCACCTTGTTCGTGGGGGGCTAGCGAGTGCGGTGCCGGCGAATTGCTTGACGAGCCTTCATGTGCGGCGAGAAGCCCATGAGGCCTCGCTAAGTGGACCAATTAACGTTGAATCGCATAGCTGGCCTCACTGGGTCGAGCACTGGGACACTTGCAGCAGTTCCTGCTCGCGATCACACTTAGAAATCTTTCCAGAGAATTGCACCCAATAGTAGGAAAGCTTGAGTTTAAATCCCTTGACTGTTTGAAGTGATTAATCTTCGAGATGTGTGAATGGCATATTAGCCTGTAAAAATTATGGAAAGGAATGGAAATCACATCCAGCAAATGCCTGAATCCCAAATATGCTCTCCTGAGGCGGGTAGCCCGATGCTGGGTGATGTGACGAGGAAAATTATTCTATGCATCTTTTAACATGCATAGCACATGTGTACACACACAAAACCACACACACCTGCAAACATAGTGGATAGGTGCCCTTGCTTAATGACTAATAAAGTTTGCTTCTATCCGTCAATTATCAGGCTTTTAACGTGGGTCCTGAATTTTTTTAATGCAGTGAAGAGAGTATTAACATTGACCAAAAGGCATTGTTCATCTATAGATGCAATAAACTAAACAAAGTATGTAATTAGTTAAAATGCCTGAAATGTTTTTTTTCAGATTACATGGGAATGGCCCAAGCTGAGGAAGATGAAGAATCCGCAAAGAATCTAGTTCATTATTGTTAACCAGTGAACCCTGATGGAAGTGCCAAGTGAAGAGAGCTCAACTCTGCTGGCCATCTTCCTCTAGGTCAATTAACCAGCTGACGTTTACTGGCCTGAAAAGATCATTTAGGTGGTTACAGGCTACCACCACCTATGGAACTAGCCCAACGCAAGTCCTATCTTTCAGAAACAAATAGACGGAGGGGGAAAAAAAAAAGCCAAAGGGGAGATAAAAATTAGACAACAAGATACAGGAAAATCGATTGAAAACAATTACTTTTTTTTCTGTTCGTGAAGTTTCTAAGGCGGAATGAAACCCTTACTAAAAAACTGGCAGAAATGGGTTAAATTGATTGTTAAGCAAAATGTATCTCTTGTGGTTTCTCGAAGCTGTTCAGCAGAAGCGCTAGCACTATAGTAATTGGCACAATCGGGGCGTACGTCAGAAGCGACTTATTAACCAATTTCCTGCCCAGAACAGCACAACAAGATTGAAACCTGTACCGAAAGCAGGTGGAGATGTGGTGAGGACTATACCACTTCACAACAGGTGAAAACATTGCAACAAAGGAACAAAAGATTTTTCGTAATTTAATGATTGTGACTGTCACAGCATCCAAGATAAAAACTGAAGATAGATAACAAGACCAACCCAGTGGGAGTTTGCACTCACTTTCAGAAACACAATTGAAACCAAACTCTAATTTAAATGACATGGAAAGAATATAATGAGGGAAAAGAAGGACTTGCATTTGCCTTTCACGACTTCAGGTTGGCTCAAAGAAGTATTTTTGCTGTATAGACACTGTTGCAGTATTGGGAACAAGGCAGCCAATTTACACGCAGCAAGTTCCAACAAACAACAATCTAATAATGGCCAGGTGATCTGTTTTTTGTGATGTTGATTGAAGCCATGACACCAAGGATAATTGCCTTGGTTTTGTTTTAAATAGTATTACCCGACTTTAATCCCCATCTGTGAGAGTGGGTAGGATCATTGGTTTAAGGTCGACATCACATCTGAAAGATAGCACCTCCAATAGTATAGCATTCCCTCAGTACTGTATTGAAGTGTCAGCCTTTTCTGCTCACATTTATAGATTGAGACTTAAACACACACAACCAGGGCAGCACGGTAGCACACGTGGCTAGCACTGTGGCTTCACAGCACCAGGGTCCCAGGTTCGATTCCCTGCTGGGTCACTGTCAGTGTGGAGTATGCACGTTCTCCCCATATCTGCGTGGGTTTCCTCCGGGTGCTCCGGTTTCCTCCCACAGTCCAAAGACGTGCAGGTTAGGTGGATTGGCCATGCTAAATTGCCCTTAGTGTCCCAAAAAAGTATAGGAGGGGTTATTGGGTTAAGGGGACAGGGTGGAAGTGAGGGCTTAAGTGGGTCGGTGCAGACTCGATGAGCCGAAGGGCCTCCTTCTACACTGTATGAGGTACCCTCAATAACGACGCTTAGAGTGTAAACGGTAAAGAAGGCTTTATTAAACTAAGAACTATGCTAGAGCTGAGACATGTGCTGACTGCTGCAGAGCCCATGAGGCAGCCCTTTATATATGGCTCACAGATGGGCGGAGCCAGAGGCAGAGTCCCCAGGGTTCCAAGCCCGGTCTTAAAGGGGTCATCACCTTACATGATGATAAGGCAGTCACCGCTCATCACATTCACCCCCTGTTTAAAAAGAGTCCAGCGGGGGTGAAGTGCCATCATAGGTCCATCCGTCTCGGTGGCCGGATCGTCCTCATCGACCTCCTCAATTTGGGCGGTGGTTGTGCGGCGGGCACGGACGTCCCGGTTGAGGGCACATCCGGGAGCACAGCGGTCGGAGCTTCGGTCGGGGCAGGGGGACTAGGCAGGGCCGGGGGTAGCGGTGCCGGCACCGGCGGGGTGTGTAAAGGGAGGGTGCAAGGGGGGGGGGGGCGCGCGGTAGGTGATCACCAACGGGGGGTAGGGCCGGAAGGGGGTGTGTTGTAGGGGGCGCCGTGTCCTGCAGGGGAGCGGTGCGTGAAGTGGCGTCTGTGGTGGGGGATCCAGCGGGTGCCAGATCCCGGAGGGAAACCGTATCTTGCCTGCCGTCGGGGTACTCAACGTAGGCGTAACTGGGGTTGGCGTGGAGCAGTCGGACCTTTTCGACCAGGGGGTCCGTTTTATGACTCCTCGCGTGCCTCCGGAGAAGAACAGGTCCCGGAGCCATCAGCCAAGGTGGATGCGAGACCCCGGAGGTAGGCTTCCTGGGGAAGACAAACAATCGGTTGTGAGGGGTCTCATTCGTGTCCGTGCAGAGGAGTGACCTAATGGAGTGTAGGACCTCCTGCCAGCGGGTGGTTGGGAGACTTCTCGACCGCAGGGCCAGAAGGACAGCCTTCCACACTGTCGCGCTCTCCCTCTCCACCTGCCCGTTTCCCCGCGGGTTATAACTGGTCGTTCTGCTCGAGGCGATGCCCTTGTTGAGCAGATATCAACGCAGCTCATCGCTCATGAACGATGTACCCCGGTCGCTGTGGATATAAGCGGGGAAACCGAACAGGGTGAAGATGCTGTGCAGTGCCTTAATCACAGTGGCTGAGGTCATGTCGGGGTAGGGAATGGCGAATGGGAAACGGGAGAACTCATCGATCACGGTGAGGAAATAGGCATAATGATTGGTGGACGGGAGGGGCCCTTGAAGTCCACGGTCAGTCGCTCAAAGGGACCCGAGGCCTTCACGAGTCGAACATTGTCTGGCCGGTAGAAGTGCGGTTTGCACTCCGCACAGACTTGGCAGGCCCTGACCATGGCCTTGACCTCCTTGGTTGAGTAAGGTAGGTTGCGGGACTTGATGAAATGGACGAGCCGGGTAACCTCCGGGTGGCAGAGGTAATTGTGGATGGCTTGCAGGCGGTCCTCCTGCGCGTTGGCGCATGTGCCGCGGGACAGGGCATCTGGGGGCCCGTTGAGCTCCCCTGGACGATACTTGATATCGTACGAGTAGGTGGAGAGTTCGATCTTCCACCTCAAAATTTTATCGTTTTTTTATTTTGCCCCGTTGCGTGTTATCGAACATATAGGCGACTGACCGTTGGTCGGTGACAAGGGTAAACCTCCTACCGGTGAGGTAGTGTCTCCAGCGCCGCACAGCCTCCACAATGACTTGTGCCTCCTTTTCGACTGCAGAGTGTCGAACCTCGGAGGCGGTGAGGGTTCGGGAGAAGAACGCTACTGGTCTGCCTTCCTGATTGAGGGTAGTAGCCAGGGCGATGTCTGATGCATCGCTCTATACCTGGAAAGGGATGGTTTCGTCCACCGCGTGCATAGCGGCCTTGATGATGTCGGCCTTGATGCGGTTGAAGGCCAATTGAGCCTCAGCCGAGAGGTGAAAAATGGTGGTCTTTATGAGTGGGTGGGCTTTGTCCGCATACTTGGGGACCCACTGGGCGTAATAAGAGAAAAGCCCCAAGCACCGTTTGAGGGCCTTGACGCTGCGGGGGAGAGGGAGTTTCTTAAGGGAGCGCATGCGGTCGGGGTCGGGACCTAGGACCCCGTCTTCCACGACATAGCCGAGGATGGCTAGCCGGGTGGTGTGGAAAACGCATTTGTCCTCGTTATAGGTCAGGTTAAGGGCTCGGGCAGTCTGGAGGAACTTTTCGAGGTTAGCGTCATGGTCCTGCTGGTAATGGCCGCAGATGGTGACATTGTCTAAATACGGGTATGTAGCCCGCAAACCGTCCACCATTTGGTCCATCGCCCTTTGAAAGACGGAGACCCCATTTGTGACACCGAAGGGGACCCTGAGGAAGTGGAAGAGCCGGCCGGCTGCTTCGATGGCAGTATAGGGGCGGTCTTTTGGTCGGATGGGGAGTTGGTGGTAGGCGGATTTGAGGTCGACCGTGGAAAAGACTCGGTATTGGGCGATCCGATTTACCATTTCCGCGATGCGAGGAAGGCGGTACGCATCAAGCCGCGTGAATCGGTTTATGGTCTGGCTATAATCCACAACCATCCGTTTCTTCTCCCCGGACCGGACTACCACCACTTGCGCTCTCCAAGGGCTGTTGCTAGCCTCGATGACCCCCTCTCCCAGTAAGTGCTGGACCTCTGACTTGATAAAAGCCATATCTTATATCTTGGGCACTGTAGCGCCAGCTCCTGGTGGCGACGGGCTTACAGTCGGGAGTGAGGTTTGCGAATAGCGAGGGAGGTGCAACTTTCAGTGTCGCAAGGCAGCATACCGTGAGGGGGGGCAAGGGTCCGCCGAACTTCAGTGTCAGGCTTCGGTGGCTGCACTGGAAATCCAGTGCGAGCAGCAGGGGGGCACAGAGGTGAGGGAGGATATAAAATTTGAAACGGGTGTATTTGGCGCCCTGGATCGAGAGATCCACAATACAGTACCCTTGATTTGTACCGAGTGGGACCCGGATGCGAGGGCTATGGTTTGGGATGCGGGATGGGTGCGTAGGGAGCTGTGCCTTACCGTTTCAGGATGGATAAAGCTCTCCGTGCTCCCGGAGTCGAAGAGGCATGCAGTGTCGCGCCCGTTGACCTGGACCTGCATCATAGAGTTCTGCAGTTGTTTTGGCCGCATTTGGTCGAGGGTGATCGCACCCACTCGCGGGTAGTCCGAGTCCTCAGCCGAGTCGGACTTGTAAAATGGCCGCCGCCGTCGGTCGCACGTGTCGGGTCGAGAAGATGGCCGACGACAAGATGGCCACTCCCATGATTCGCACGAGGCTGATGACGCGTCAGAAGGGGGCGTGTCGGGTGGGTGCGCAGCCGCATTGCGAGGCCTGAGAGCCTGATTTGCGGGCCGGCTGTTCTGTTTTTCTGGCCCCTGGGTCTGGCCAGGCAGACCCTCGCAAAATGCCCTTTCTTCCCGCAGTCGCTGCAGATCGCGGAGCGGGCTGGGCAGTGTGGGCGTGGATGCTGGCCCTGCCCGCAGAAGTAGCACGGTGTGCCCCCATGGTGAGCGGGTTGCCGCATGGCGCAGGCCTGTAATACGGCTGAGTCTGAGGAAGTCCGGGGGGGGCTCGCAGAGTCCGCGGGGTACGTACCCAAGTTATGTCGGGCCACCTCCAGCGAGGAGGCGAGCGATAGCGTGTCCTGGAGGTCTTTTGCCCCGTTTTCAAGCAGCCGCTGCCGGATGTAGGTCAAACGGATGCTGGACACGAAAGCGTCTCTGATGTACAGGTTAATATGGACTTCCCCTGTCACATCCTGATGGTCACAGTCCCTGGCAAGCGCGGTGAGTTTTTCGACAAATTCGTCTAGCGATTGCCCCGAGCGCTGCCGACAGGTAGAGAGCAGATGCCTGGCGTGTACTTCGTTGATGGGCTTGACAAACCGCTTGCGGAGTAACTCGACTGCCTCTTCATAAGTCGTCGTCTTTTCGAGCATGGCGGAGATTCTGTGACCCACCCGGGCGTGGAGTAGGCTCAGCTTGCGTGGCCCCAGGATGGGAATCTCTGAGGAGTCCAGGTAGGCCTCGAAGCACCGCAGCCAGTATTTAAACATTTCCTTCGCCTCCGGAGTCCGTGCTTCCAGGTTGAGCTTCTCCGGTTTTAGGCCTGCGTCCATCCTGAATCTAGTTTAGTCTAATAAATTGAGGTACCCTCAATAACGACACTTAGAGATTAAACTGTAAAGAAGGCTTCATTAGACTAAGAACTATGTTAGAGCTGAGACATGTGCTGACTGCTGCACAGCCCATGAGGCAGCCCTTTATATATGGCTCACAGATGGGCGGAGCCAGAGGCGGAGTCCCCAGGGTTCCAAGCCCGGTCTTAAAGGGGACATCACCTTACATGATGATAAGGCAGTAACCGTTCATCACACTGTATGTTCTATGTTCAATATGTTCTTACAACTGAGAGGAGAGCTGCCAGCAACTGAGCCATGACAGTCACATGACAAGGTACCAAAGATTATTACTCCCTGGTTTCTTATCAGCAGTGTGACATGTAATGGTAATGAAAGAAATCCTGTACTGATATCTGATACATTTCAGAGCGAAAACATGAATTGCTGGGGATACATAGCATAAGCATTTGGAAAGAAAAAAGGAAAGTCTAAATCTAAGGCAGCCACACTTAAGCTGGGTAGTGCTTTGGTAAGGCCACAATTTAAAAACTGTGTTCACTTTTGGTGACTGGACAAACACTCAAGCTGGAAGCTGTGCAGGGAAGTGGAACTCCCCAACTTTTCCGAGCTGGGTCAGCTGGGGTCAAGCCGAACAAGCCAGTAAGTTTTTTTCATTCATTTAAGAGCACTTAAAATTCTTGCATGGCCCACGTAACAAAATGTCCCTTTTCGGACACCGCTAGTTTTTGAATAACTGGATTTGAGGTACTATACCAGGAGTGCTAACTCCTGACATTTATCCCAACATAATTAACAAATGGTAACTTCATTATGTTCTACAGTTTATTTTTTAATTTTAGACTGATAGACTGGAAAATATAAAAGTATGTAATAAGTGGGGCAAATAACAAAATAATTCTGCAATTCACAATTTCTTACTTGGAATACCAGATTATTGAATTTACCTATTTTGAAGACTTTTTATGAGAAGGCTAAAAGAATTTTATCAAATATTATATTGGGTAATCATGATTTTCCTGCACTCAGCAAATATTAATGATAAAAAGAACATTTGTCAAGTTCTAAACTCCCTTGGGCTTGTAAATCACCCCAACATCTTTGTCTGTTTGAAATATTGAAGTGGCCTGTTCAGTTAGATTTCTTTAATGCGGTAGTCACTACTGTTGTATTATATTGAATATACTGCACTGCAGAGGAGGGTATTACGGTAAGGCCCCTGTACTACAGGTACGGGGGTAGATTCCTGCCTGCTGGCTCCGCCCAGTAGGTGGAGTATAAATGTGTGTGCTCTCCGAGCTGCAGCCATTTCGGCAGCAGCTGCAGGAGGCTACACATATCTGCGTAATAAAGCCTCGATTACTCTCTACTCGCGTCTCGTCGTAATTGATAGTGCATCAATTTATTACACAGCGATTTTACAAAGATGGATCTCCGCATCAAGCCTGATCACCTGCAGCTGCACCCTCAAGCAGACAATGCCAAAAAGGACTTCGCACATTGGCTAGCTTGCTTTGAAGAATACATCGGATCTGCGACAGACCCAATCCCATAAGCACAGAAGCTCCAGATTCTGTCCATGCGGCTGAGCTCCGATGTCTTTCCCCTCATCTAGGACGCGCCTACCTACGCAGAGGCCATGGCGTCACTGAAGGAGAACTACGCTCAGCAGACCAACAAGATCTATGCCAGGCACCTCCTGTCCACGCGGCACCAACTTCCCGGTGAGTCTGTGGAAGGTTTCTGGCGTGACCTGCTCGCCCTGGTGAGAGACTGTGATTGCCAGGCCGTTTCGGCTGTCGAACATTCTAACCTGCTACTGAGAGATGCGTTCATTACGGACATAGGGTCGGCCTACATCCGCCAGTGCCTTTTAGAAGGGGCTACGCTTGACCTCGTGGCGACCAAGAAACTAGCGCTCTCGCTCACAGTCGCCTTCATCCAACGTACATGCGTATGCCCCCGACCGCACGGCCCACCCCTCCTGGGCATCGTGGACCCCGCCACCGGCCACCATCGTGGACCCCATCAGCGACCGCCCCCAGCCAACACCACGCCTGCGCCACGCTCCTGCCAACCAACCCCGGGGGACCCAAATGCTACTTCTGCGGACAGACAAAACACCCGCGGCAGCGCTGCCCGGCGCGGAGAGTGCTCTGCAAGGCCTGCGGCAAGAAAGGACATTTCGCTGCAGTGTGCCAGGCCCACTCAATCGCCGCTATTGTCCCTGCACCCCCCATGTGCGGCCAGTGGGCGCCGCCATCTTCCTCGTCTCAGATCACGTGGGGCCCGTGGGCGCTGCCATCTTGCTCCCCTCACAACACGTGCGGCCCGTGGGAGCTGCCATCTTGCTCGCATCACAACCAATGGGCGGAGCCATCTTGCCTGCCCCAGGACACGTGCGGCCCGAGGGCGCCGCCATCTTGCCTGCCTCAGGACATGTGCGGCCCGTGGGTGCCACCAGCTTCCCCAACTCAGGACCCCTGCCTGTTGGGCATCTCATCGGGCCGCTCATCGCCTGCAACCGCCGACGGCCAGCCGCGTCGCGCCTCCGTCACGATCGACCAGTCCCGGCCGCACAACCTTGCGACCGCGTCGACAAAGGTGAAGGTCGACGGGCATGAGATATCCTGCCTTCTGGACTCCGGGAGCACTGAGAGCTTCATCCACTCCGATACGGTAAGGTGCGGTACATCCCATTAACCAAAGAATCTCCCTGGCCTCCGGATCCCACTCCGTGGTGATCCGGGGGTACTGCATCGCCACCCTCACCATCCAGGGCGTAGAGTTCAGCGGCTTCCGGCTCTACGTCCTCCCCAACCTCTGCGCTGCCTTGCTACTCGGTCTGGACTTCCAGTGCAACCGCCAGAGCCTAACCCTGAAATTTGGCGGGCCCCTACCACCCCTTACTGTATGCGGCTCTTAAGGTCGACCCGCCTTCTCTGTTTGCAAACCTCACCACGGATTGCAAACCCATCGCCACCAGGAGCAGACGGTACAGCGACCAGGACCAGGACCGTCATCAGGTCTGAGGTCCAGCGGCTGCTGCGTGAAGGTATCATCAAGGCCAGCAACAGCCCCTGGAGAGCCCAAGTGGTAGTAGTGAAAACGGGGGAGAAAAACAGGCTGGTCGTTGACTACAGTCAGACCATCAATCGGTACACGCAGCTCGACGTGTACCCCCTCCCACGCATATCTGATATGGTCAATCAGATTGCACAGTACCGGGTCTTCGCGACAGTGGACCTGAAATCTGCCTACCACCAGTTCCCCATTCGCAAGGCGGACCTCCCGTACAACGCGTTTGAAGCAAACGGCCGCCTTTACCATTTCCATGGGGTTCCCTTCGGCGTCACTAATGGGGTCTCGGTCTTCCAACGGGAGATGGACCGAATGGTTGACCGATACGGACTGCGGGCCACTTTCCCGTACCTGGATAATGTCACCATCTGCGGCCACGACCAGCAGGACCACAACGCTAACCTTTCCAAATTTCTCCACACCGCCAAACTCCGCAACCTAACCTACAACAAGAAGTGTGTGTTCAGCACGAACCGATTAGCCATCCTCAGCTATGTGGTTCAGAACGGAGTTCTAGGGCCCGACCCCGATCGCATTCGCCCCCTCATGGAACTCCCCCTTCCCCATGCCCCAAGGCCCTCAAACGATTCCTGGGGTTTTCGTACTATGCCCAGTGGGTCCCTAACTATGCGGACAAGGCCCGCCCACTCATCCACTTCACCGGTTTCCCACTAACGGCCGAGGCTCACCAGACCTTCAACCGTATCAAGGCCGACATCGCCAAGGCCGCGATGCACGCAGTCGACGAGACGTCCCCTTCCAAGTCGAGAGCGATGCATCAGACATCGCTCTGGCCGCCACCCTCAACCAGGCAGGCCTGTGGCATTCTTTTCCCGCACCCTCCATGCCTCCGAAATTCGGCACTCCTCCGTCGAAAAGGAGGCCCAAGCTATCGTTGAAGCTGTGCGACATTGGAGGCATTACCTGGCCGGCAGGAGATACACTCTCCTCACAGACCAACGGTCGGTTGCCTTCATGTTTAACAACACACAGCGGGGTAAGATCAAAAATGATAAGATCTTGCGGTGGAGGATCGAGCTCTCCACCTTTAATTACGAGATTTTGTATCACCCCGGTAAGCTCAACGAGCCCCCCGATGCCCTGTCCCGAGATACATGTGCCAGCGCACAAGTGGACCGACTCCAGACCGTGCACGACTATCTCCTGTCACCCAGGGGTCACCCGCTTTTATCACTTAAGGCCCACAATCTGCCTACTCCATCGAGGAAGTCAGGGCTGTCACCAGAGACTGCCAGGTCTGCGCGGAGTGTAAACCGCACTTCTATCGGCCAGACCGTGCACACCTTGTGAAGGCCTCCCGCCCCTTTGAACGCCTCAGCCCTCCCCTCCACCGGCCGCAACACATATTTCCTCAATGTGGTCGACCAATATTCCAGATTTCCCTTCGCCATACCATGCCCCGATATGACGTTTGTCACCACCATCAAAACCCTCAACACCGTCTTCGCTCCGTTTGGTTTCCCCGCCTACGTCTTCAGCGACCGGGGATCCTCATTTATGAGCGATGAGCTGCACCAGTACCTGCTTAACAGGGGCATTGCCTCAAGCAGGACGACCAGCTACAACTCCCGGGGAAATGGACAGGTGGAGCGGGAGAATGGGACTGTCTGGAAGGCCGTCCAGCTGTCCCTACATCCAGAAATCTCCCGGCCTCCCGCTGGCAGGAGGTCCTCCCCGACACACTTCACTCCATTCGGTCGCTCCTGTGCACAGCGACTAACAAAACCCCCCATGAACGTCTCTTTGCCTTCCCCAGGAAGTCCACCTCCGGGGTTTCGCTCCCAACGTGGCTGGCAGCTCCAGGACCTGTTCTCCTCCGCAAGCACGTGCGGCTTCACAAGGCGGACCCGTTGGTTTAGAGGGTGCAGCTACTCCACGCAAACCCGCAGTACGCCTACATAGTGTACCCCGACGGCTGCCAAGACACAGTCTCTCTCAGGGACCTGGCACCAGCTGGGTCCCCCCTCCCCCCTCGGCAGCAGCAGTAGGAGGCCACACATCTCTGTGCAATAAAGCCTCGATTACTCTCTCTTGTCTCGTCGTAATTGATAGTGCATCACTTAATCAGTTGATTATTAAGGATAATGTCATAACCTCCTGTAGCTAGGCTATGTTCTGTAATGTCTCTCTTGTTAACCCCAGCATTTTATAAGTGACTTCCTGATAAGTGACCTTTACTGAGTCATTACCACATACACCTTGTATAGTTTAATTACAGAATCTGTAGGTGTGATTGAGTGTGTTAAAAGTAACATTAAGAACATAACTTCAGGCTGAATATCTATAATTTTTTTTAACCCTGTTCCACATTTGTATAATTGTAAAGAGAAAAATAATTGCATGTGTAAAGCATATTATCAGGTATTCAGGGCACAAAGCTCCTTACAGCCTATGGATTACTTCTGAATTCACTGACACTACAGCACAGTCGAGGGCCATTTTGCTTACCATGTCTGTTTTGGTTCTTTAGATCTATTCAATTAGTTCCTCTCCCTTACTTCCGAAATGCCCTGCACTTTTTTTTCTTTTCATTTACCTAGTCACTTAAATTTTGAAAGTTACTATTGAATTTGCTTCCACTACCCTTTCAGGCAGTACATTCTAGATTCTTTTGCCAATTATCTTGAATTTGTATCTTCAGACACACCTGCCAGTGGAAACAGATGTTACATATTTATTACATTAAAACCTCTATTAGCTCCATTAAATCTCCCCTTTAAAAACATTATCAGTTTATCTTACCTCTGGAGTCTCTCATCCCTGACACATCGCCTCAGCCCTCTTTCTAAGCCCTTGGCATCTTTATAAGATTAGACACAATACTCTAGCTGAGGCCCAGCCAGTCATTTATAAAGGTTTTGAATAATGAGATCCCACAAACAGTAAATGGCGGCATTGGTCATGGAATCAATGCCCCAACCATGCTCTTCTTCAAATAGTGCCATGATATCTTGCACATCTACCTGAACCAATAGGCAGAGTCTCAATTTAATGCCTTATTCAAAAGATGGCATTTCTAAAGATACAGGGCGAGATTCTCCTTTCGTGGGACTAAGTCCCCACGCCGGCGGGAAAACCGGCGGGAACCACTCCGGCGTCCACAGCTAGGTGGACGCCGGAGGGGTTGGCGCCGAAGGGACTGCGCGAGTCTGCGCATGCACCAAAGGACCGGCGTGATCCCGTGAATGTGCGGAACTGCCGGCGTGGTTTCAGTATGCTCAGGGGGTTGTCTTCTCCGCGCCGGCCATGGCGGAGCCCTACAGGGGCTGGCGCGGAAGGAAGGAGTGCCCCCATGGCACAGACCCGCCCGCAGATCGGTGGCCTCGATCGCGGGCCAGGCCACCGTGGGGGCCCCCCCTGGAGTCGGATCCCCCCTTCCCCGGGGACCGCCCCAGAGGACTTACCTGCCTGGTCCCGCCGTGTGGGACCGTGTCTAACCCACGCTGATGGGACTGGCCAAAAGCGGCCGGCCGCTCATCGGGGCCTGGAAAATTGCCGCGGGGACCGACCGGCGTGGCGTGAACCCCGCCCCCGCCCGGAAACCAGCGCCGGAGAATACGACAGCCGGCGTCGGGGTGGGATTCGCGTCGCCCCCTGGAGATTCTCCGACCCGGCAGGGGATCAGAGAATCTTGCCTATAGCATTTCCTCAGACTGCACATAAGCTTGATTATGTTGGTGAATTTATGTCACCCACCATGTCTTCAAATTAATATGACTTGAATCCACAAACGTTTGGCTCAAGATGTGCCACCAACAAAGCCATGAAAATACTTGTAGCATAATGTTGTCCTTAAAATGCATACGTGCTTTTGATGATTCTCATATATAATACATATATTTATAGGTGAAGTTCACAAGCATGTTTAAGCTCACTGATTTTTGATACATTAACTAGATTTTAAATGTTACAAAGAACACACTGACCTTAAGGAAGGCAACTTTTGTAACTTCAATATGCATTGATAACTAATTAAAATATGAACAATTATTAGTTGGTATGGCATTTGCATTGAAGGACGAATCGCAAACTGTAAGTCTAGGTTTTATCATGAAGTGAACATTCTTGAATATTTATGCTGCAGGTGTTTATACTGTTTTGCATGTGTGTCACTATTAATTGCTTGTTCTCTTGCATTTTGATGACAGAAAATGTATTGTTCATGTTATAATTTCATCTCATCCCAAATATTAAAAAAGGATGGATATTCTTTACTTTCTAATTTTTCTGTACAAGTTGAAACCTATCCCCGCCCCGGTAATTAACAATCGAACTAGCAAACATACACATATGTGCTCCAGCAAAACAATCCTGAATTGATAATAAAAACAGAAAATGCTGGAAAAATGCAGCGGGTCTGGCAACATCTGTGGAGAGAGAACAGAGTTAACGTTTTGAGTCCATATGACTCTTCCTCAGGGTGATAGAGAGGGAGAAATGTGATGGATTATGTACTGAGTAAGATGGGGTTGCGCAGAGTAGAAGGTCAGTGATAGGTGGCCAATCCCACAGCACCATGTGGAGAAGGGTGTGACTCCTGAACTGACACTACAATGATGACATACAGCCAACTGGCTGACGCGACGCCCAACCACTAAATTTGGACCTCCAGGTCCAATGAACAAATTTCCTCATCACTCACCAAAGATCAAGCATTCATCTAAAAAAGGGGCACTGTACCAGCACAATTTAATGGACCACTCTGCAAGTTGTGGCTGAGGTGCTTTTGACTTACTTACGTTATGGCTGAGGTTGTGGACATGCTGTGCTTTTGGAGTTGGTCTATGAAAGCTGGTGTTTACAGTCACGGAAGATACAGGAATAACTGACTCAGGTATGGGCTCTATTACTGCAGTACCTCTTGGTCTGCAATATGATCAGGAAATGAAGCTTGGGATGCAAAGAAGGGAAGCCTTGCAGAGAAGGATTAGGAGGAGGGCTTTCCACTGAAAGCCTTATCCATCCAGATCTTTCAGAGACTTCTTCCTGTACCAACATCTAACTTAGGAACATTACCTGAGGCCACTCAGGTTTAACAAAGAGGTGGTCGCTGAACTGTGCCACAACCTAGAACCTGACCTGGAGCCTCATACAAGGGTGAGGACTGACCTGCCAATAATTATCACTCTCAAATGTTATGCCTCTGTATCCTTCCACAGAATGGGTGATATCACAAACATTTCCCAGTCTGCCATCTATTTCAATACCCAGTACAAGACAGAGGCCATCGACTTGTCATGTGAGAGTACCTTTAAGACATGAATGTTTAAGCAATGTACCTTTAAGAAAACAGTGATGTCAGAGAGTGGGTGGAGCTGGGCTTTAGGTCAGCCATTTTGCAGGTTTTTAGTTTCAGTTTAAAAAGCAGTTTGAAAAGTGCCTGGCTGGTTTTGCTGAGAGCAGCTAAAATGTGCCTGGCTGGTTTTGCTGAGAGCAGCTTCAAAGTGCCTGGCTGTTTTGCTGTGAGCTGATTAAAAGGAGAAAGCCAGTTGGAAAAAGCAGTTTGTGTGTGTCTGAAAATATATGTATCCTTTAACCTGATGTGATACTGTTTAAAGGTATTAAGTCTCTTGGAAGTTTGAAGGAACATTTTAAGGAATTATTTACTGTTGCAATATTTTCTGAGTTATCTTTGAAGTAAGGGGTGTTAAGAGATCCAATGTTTATTTAAGATGAAGTTAAGTTGAGTTCATGGAATAAACAGTGTTTTGTGTTTAAAAACCCACGTGTCCATAATTGTAATCCCACACCTAGGGTAAAGCCGCATGCTAGGAAAAGCAACAAATACATTAAAGGGTGATTTGGTTGAACTCCATGGCACATTTTGGGGTTCTGAAAACGCCTCGCCCATAACAGACTCCAGACAATTATAGTTAATTGCCTTTTTGCTGAGGCGAGACAAACCAGTTATGAAAGGACATGGCTTCACCAGGGTAGTAGCATTCCCAATGCTGCAAGGAGCCATAAACTGAATGAGCATGGCTCTGCTGGCCACCTAGTGGGGAAGGTTCAGGAAACACCAAACTTCCATTCCATAAATCTGAAGTTAATGCGCAACCATGCCACAGTCATCATTTGTGTGAATGCCCACTATCCTGGCAAGAACCATGATGCACTTAACTTTTTCCAGTCAGCCCTACTCACCACTTTTGTCTTCCTACTTAGAGGAACTAGATGCTGGCTGCTCAGGAATAGGGCTATCCACTTTGTACGGTGATGACCCCCCTCCCTCACTCCATCATCATTTCATCATGAGAGCAGAGCAGGCCTGCAATGAGAGCTACGGTGCCACACAGAGCACCACTGAGCAAGCAATCAGCTTCCCAGGGCTCAGTTCCACTCCCTGGACTCCTACATGACAACACCTGCAGCACATGCCAGAGAAAGCCTGGAAGTTTTTGGTTGCTGCATCCTTCACAATCTCACGATTATGACGGCACACCCATTATCTCCAGGAATCTGAAGGCCAACCCAAGAGGAAGAGAAAGAGGCATCTTGGATGCAGTGTAACTGGGCAGGCTGTGAGACAATGAATTATTAAGTTCCAATTTCAGTGAAACAACCTTCCATGCAAACATGGACCCAACATTCTCCTCCATTACATCCTTCTGGGACCCTCCTCGCAGCATTCCGTTTACCATCAATAAAAACACGTATATAACATTTTTATCCAACAGCACATCCAATTATGCAAACAAAATGAAATCTGCACCCTTGTGCATTCTCTTATTGCCTGTCTTGCCCATCCTTGTGCTCCTAAGCAGTGATACTCTAGTGGCTACTGTATGGCAGAGTAACAATGATGAGAGTATGAATACTCATAATCCTGAGATAGATAGCAGATTTGTGCACCATGGAGCCGCTGCCTCTCCCACGGCAACACCTCAACAATCCTAGAATTCCACACTGGACCACAGATTGTTGGACTTCTGTAAACTCCTTTGGGAACTGGTACCCACAGCCATGATGGCAACATTCTGTACTGTTTGGTAGCAAGCATGGATCTCATGACCTCTGTCTGGGCTTCCACTGCAGCATTGAGACATTGTATGGCTATCTGTGTTGCCATAAAGATGGCCACCAGTTCCACGATAGAAAGGATGGGCCCCATGTTCTTTGCGATGCCATTGCCATATTGGATCTAAACTCTGCTATTCTCCTTGACAGTGACAAGATACTTTGTGACTGCCTACCAGTGCAACAAACCTTCTTGTGTGCATATTGATCAGGCATCTCTACCTATTGAGGTCCTCATCTTAGTCCTCAGCAGCAGAACTCATCTGCAACCTCACTTGTCATGAACTGACACATGGACCACCCTTTCCCCCTGCCTGGCTGCAACCCACTTGTGTCCAGTGGACTGCATGCTGATTCCAACTCTATACTAGCCTCTAAATAATGTGGGCAGTGCAATCCGCTGAGATGATGGCTACCATCTTCGCCCTGTTCGGTTTCCCTGCTTACGTCCACAGCGACCGGCGATCCTCCTTTATGAGTGATGCGTCAGTTCCTGCTCAGCAAGGGCATTGCCTCGAGCAGGACGACCAGCTACAACCCCCGGGGAAACGGGCAGGTGGAGAGGGAGAATTGGACGGTCTGGAATCCGTCCTGCTGGCCCTGCGGTCTAAACATCTCCCGGTCTCCCGCTGGCAGGAGGTCCTCCCCGAAGCCGTCCAGTCCATCCGATCGCTACTCTGCACTGCGACTAATGAAACCCCCCATGAACGCCTCCTTGTCTTCCCTAGGAAGTCCACCTCCGGGGTTTCGCTCCCAACGTGTCTGGCAGCTCCAGGACCCGTCCTCCTTCGCAAACACGTGCAACTCCAAAAGGCGGCCCCATTGGTCGAAAGGGTACAACTGCTGCATGCGAACCCGCAGTACGCCTACGTGGTGTACCCCGACGGCCGCCAGGACACAGTCTCCCTCGGGGACCTGGCACCAGCTGGATCCCCACCCACGGCCCAACACCACCCGGCACCCCCCTCCGATTGCCCCGGCGCCACCCACCCTCCCCCCAGCGCACCTCACTACAGCCCCGCCCCAGGACGATCCGCCCTCCCACTGGTTCCACCCGGGGATGAAGATGAGGACAACACGCTCCCGGAGTCACAGGCGACCAAGTCGACGCCTGCATCACCACCGGGACAGAGGCGCTCACAGCGGAGGATCAAGGCACCCGACCGGCTAAATTTGTAAATTTTCACCATTAAATCCTCACAAACCTGTAAATAGTTTTCCACCACCCCAGCTGGACTGTGAATGTGGTAGTCACCACTGTTTGTATAATAGTTGTATTAGAGGTAATACGGTAAGGCTCCTGTACTACAGGTACGGGGGTAGATCCCTGCCTGCTGGCTCTGCCCAGTAGGCGGAGTATAAATGTGTGCACACCGAGCTGCTCCCATTTCTGGCAGCAGCTGCAGGTGGCCACACATCTCTGCTTAATAAAGCCTCGATTACTCTCTCGTCTCGTCGTAATTGATAGTGCATCAACTCAATGGGCCGAATGGCCTCCTTCTGCACTGTAGGGATTCTATGATTCTTAACAACAGGCTGAATTCTCCTCTTCCCGCCACCATCAGTGCGAATTGTGATTGGATGGAGAATAACACACAATGGAAAAATTGTGATTTGCACCTGCTGCTGATTCCGACTCCCTTGTTGGCAGCGTTAGCAATGTTTGCACACCACGCCAGCAGGTCCATGCAAAACCATTATTTGCATGGATTTAAATCTCATTAGCGGGTTGACACTTCATGCTCCACCCCTCCAGGATGCTCCACCCTCTTGGTGCAAGTATTTACAAGCAGGGCCTGTGCTCTATAACTGTTGAGGGGGAGCAAGAAGGTAAGAAAACTCTCAGAAACTCTCAAAAACTCTCAACAATGCTGGGGGGTGGCTGCCTGGGCCTGGGGGAGTAGCTGGGAATGGCTTGATGCCAAGTCCATGGACTCGGGGTATCTCCTTCGGGATCGGTGTAGTCTGGTTCAGACTGCCATTGCTACAGTATGTGGATTTAAACACACTCCTTTGCTGCTACTTACAAGCTCCTGACTGTTCATACTGATGACTGCTCACTGTGTCCTGTAAATGCCCTGCGAGTCTCTGGTCAGGTGGGAACCCACCCAGCCAGCCCCTCTGGAAACTCAGACCCCAGCAGTATCATCAATGGGGTGGGTGTGGCCGTGCTTAATCACAGGCCCACCGGTGATTGCTGGCACTCCTCAGTGCACTCCTCAGGAGCGCAGCTCCACTGCAGGGGAATAGCAGAGCTCACCCCAAAGGACACATGCACCGTGGCATTTGGCATCTTCCCTGGCACCTCTCAGGGCAGAAGCCATACCAGTGATAGTATCAGCTAACCCACCCCTTAGGACCACGAGCTGTCTCCAAGCACTGCCTGTGCACCGCGCCCCTGCTTCAATCCATCCTGCCCCTGGCCAGGAAACCTGACCACCTCTCTGTTGCAACTTGTGTGCTATACCCAGGAACCACATCAACCTGCAGCTAAGGTCCCAGCAGACGCACACTTCCCTCGCTCAACCCCATCTGGAGGACCTGCTCACATTCAAGCCTTTAAGCATGGAGGCGAGGGGTGGGTGGGATCGGGCTGAGGAGGGAAGGTGTTGTAGGTTGCTGCAGTACAACTCAGGGTCACCATGTAACCTGGTGGCTTTGGATGATCAAGGGAACACTCATCTTGCTAACATTCTCTGTCTTCTCCCCCCCCCCCCCCCCCCCCCACACTGCAGAGAATGAATTTCGGAGTATAGCCAGTTATGCTCGCTATCTACCTGGCCGCTGCTGCCGTTACAGATACATAGAGGCTGGAGGAGCAGGGCCTGCTCAGGGAGGACCATGCACAAGAGGAGTCTGTCTAAGAAGAACAGGGGCCAGCCAGTGAGGCTCAAGAGACGGCTGTCCACCAAGCCAGGGGGGAGGTGCGCAGGATGCTCCGCATCAAGGCACGTATCTACCGGCTGCGCCTGGCCTTCCAGGTGCTGCCGGACTGCTTGTGTCATTGACTATTTTGGCTCACCAGGTAAATTGTGCGCCACCTGTGCCAAATGGTTCACCTGGCACTGCGGGGGTTTGGAGGACACCTGCTCCCAGTGGCCATCAAGGTGACAGTTGCCTTGAACTTCTATGCCTCTGGATCATTCCAGGGCTCGAGTTGGTCCAGGGTAAGATTTTGCAAAAGTCCACACACAGATGCATCCGTGCTATAACAGAGGTCCCATGCATAGGAGCATCTGACTATTTCACCTTTAACCTGGACCAAGCCCACCAGGATGTCTGGGCAGCAGGATTCACCACCATTGCTGGCATGCCCCAAGTCCTTGGGTGATCTATGGAATGCAAGTCCTCCTCCAAGCACTGGATCATCAGGGGGTGCCCTTCATTGATAGGAAGGATTTCCAATTTCTGAATGCCCAGTTGGTGTGTGACCACCAACTGCACATCATGCACGACTGTGCCCGATACCCAGGCAGCGTGCACAACTTTTACATCCTGGTGCACTTTGAGGTTCCCGACACCTTTGAGGCCTCTCTCATGTGTGGGTTTGGCTCTTGGACAAAAAGGGTTACCCGCTGACGTCATGGCTGATGACACCTGTGCGAAGGTCCCAGACCAACAGGAGATCTGTTATAACGGTGCCCAGGCACCAGGACCGTCATTGAGTGGTGCATCGGCATCCTCAAGATGCGTTCCCGATGCCTGGACCGCTCTGGTGAGCCCTAAAATATAGCCCCAGGAGGGTTTCGAGCGCCATTCTGGCCTGCTGCACCCTGTGCAACATCACGGAACAGAGGGGTGACATTATGGAGGATTAGGAAGGACCGCAGACCTCATCTGACAAGCAGAATAAGGAGGGTGCCCAACACGACCTGGACATGGAGCGCAAGGTGGCAGGCAGGCCACGCAACGTGTGATCCAGGGACACCGCAATTGGGACAAATTCATCACCTCCCAATTTCCCGACTAAGAGGCCTGGTGACCAGCAGCTCTGCCATCCCGTCCCACCTCTCCAGAACCATCCCTTCCCCCAGTTCAAAATGAAACCCCTTCCTCATAACCACTCACCCTGCCCTCTCCCTCAATCCTAGCTCCACCTTCCCTCTCTCTCAGTTTTTCAATCCACTTGCCCTCTCCCTCACTGCCTCGGTCATGTCCCTCACTACCTCAGTCATGTCCCTCTGTGCCTGTGACATGTCCCTCTGTGACTGGCTAAGGTCGGGCAGTCAGCACCCGGCCAAGGCTCTCGATGCTCTCAGCTATGACCCTTTTTGACTGGGCCAAGCTCTGGAGCGCCGCAGCAATGTCCTTGTGGCTCCGGTACATGTCTGCCTGTGACCGGGCTCCCCTGTCCTGAGCCATCAGCCGCACAGTGTGCCCCATGTCTTGGAAGTCCTGACCCATGGCTCCGACTTCTTGCCCTAGGCCTCCACTGTGGCCACCCATTCAGTGTTAGCCTGGGTACTAAGCATTGTTGGTAACATTTCCTGCACGTAAAGGTGGTTGGACCCCTCCAGCTGTACCGGCAGGCGCCGGAATGTTGCTGACACCCCCTCCTGTAAATCCTGGCTCTGAGTTTGCGCCTGTACCAGTGATTGGAGAGTGCTTTCCAGAAGCACAACCTCTCTCCGGATGACAGCTGCTCTCTGGGATAGGCAGTCCTCTGACCTCCTGCTCCCTCAGGAGTCCCTGCCTCCACCTGATATGCTGCAGCATGTGTATAGTGCGCACCAGCAGGTGACCCAGGAGCTTCTTCACTAAAATGTTCCTCTGAGGTGATAGTGTCTGCAATGGTGGATGGTGCAAGTGACAGGAGTGACGAAAAGCCGGAGTCTTCCCCAGACTGGTACTCCGAGGTGTGCTGGGGACCTGGTCGGGGGGGGGGGGGGGGGTAGTGACCCCGGACGGCCCAGCCTCGTCTGATGGTTGTCTTGCAAGACAAGAGACATGGTGAGATCTTGGGAAGGAGTGGTCTGTGGGGGAGGGGTAACACACTTGCTATCGGGCCATCAACGTTGCATTGGGCTCTCAATTGTTGCCGCATGCTGATCTCCTTGTCAGCCATTGCTCTTTCCTCAGCCTTGCCAGCTAGCTGCATTGCCCTCCTCATTGGCTGGGGTGTGCACCTGCAATTCAGGAACGCCCCTTCTAGTCTTCTGCCTCTTGCATCTATTATAGATCGCTTTATGCTAGGGGACACAGAAAGGGCATAATGAGCAACTGGGAGGAGAGTTCTACAGGGAATCTGTAGCTGGTGCCATGTGTGCGCAAGGCTCCTGGCCAAAGAGGACAATAAAGGTGCTGAGGTTTGATGGAGGGTGGGTTCTGAGGCTCTTTTCGCAAATTCCAGACCCAGCAAATCAGATGCCAGTGGGAATGGGAATTGCCACATCCACAACTCCACCCCAAGCTTCTCACTGTCCTTTTATTTTTTTCAACAAGATTTCTGTCCTTTTTTTTCTAAAACTCTAGACTCAGAAAATTCTTAACCTGTGTGATTTGAAGCTCCACCCCAGCTCGCCTTCCTGTATTCATTGTCCTCCCTGAGCCTCTGTTTCCAAATTTCAAGCCTCTTCTTGATCGACTTTGCTGCTTCCTGTGACATCGCTACTGCAATAGTCATGATTCGCAGACAAGATCATATCCAACCACTTCCGTATATCACTTATCGCCCACATCCCCCTTCTCAGCCCGCTTCCACTTGCACCTGCCTCGAGAAAAAAGTTTCTTCTCCAATTCATTTGCAATTCCACTTTCAAAATCCCAAATATCCAGCAAAGGGCTTTTCATTCACTGCATTGCTTCTTCAATTGTCAATTTGTTTCATCATTCTCTCACTTTAACCTTTGATTGCTATGTGCATACATGGGTGTATCCTGCTTACAACTGGTAACCCCTTGCCCAAGAACTGCACAAATTCATCAGAATGATTGATACTAGTGCTTAAAGGGTAAAGGACAAGTTGCATAAGCTAGGTTTGTATTCCATTGCACCTAGTGAGTTGAGAGATAAACTTATTTAGGTCTTTAAAATCATGAAAGAATTCAATTGGCTGGATCCAGAACAAGGTGCCACAATCTTTATTTTTTTTAAAATTATTTTTATTCAAATTTTTGTCAAAAATATAATTTGTCGCATAACCGTTCGCAACAATTAACATAACAAAATAAATGTTAACCATATATACAGAGAAACCCCATCCCCCATCCCCGGATACTGCTGCTGACCTTTACTGCTCTCCTACAAAGTCGAGGAACGGCTGCCACCTCCGAGAGAACCCCGTCAAGGACCCTCTCAAGGCAAACTTTATTTTCTCGAGACTGAGAACCCCAGCCATGTCACTAACCCAGGTCTCTGCACTCGGGGGCTTCGAGTCCCTCCACATTAATAAGATCCGTCTCTGGGCTACCAGGGAGGCAAAGGCCAATACGTCGGTCTCTTCCGCTTCCTGAACTCCCGGATCGTCTGACGCACCAAAGATCACTATCACTGGACTCGGCACCACCCGCGTGTCTAAAATCTTGGACACTGCCTTAGTGAATCCCTGCCAGAATCCGTTAAGAGCCGGGCATGCCCAAAACATATGGACATGATCTGCAGGGCTTCCCGCACACCTCACACATTTATCCTCAACCCCAAAGAGCTTGCTCATCCTGGTTGCCGTCATGTGTGCCCGGTGGACCACCTTAAACTGGATTAAGCTAAGCCTGGCACATGATGAAGAGGAATTGACCCTGTTTAGGGTGTCCACCCACAGGCCCGCATCCAGCTCCCCGCCTAGCTCCTCCTCCTATTTGCCCTTAAGTTCCTCCACTGGGGCTTCCTCCGCCTCCTGAACTTCCTGGTAGATGTCCGGCACCTTCCCCTCCCCTACCCAGATACCGGAGACCACCCTATCTTGTATCCTGCGTGGGGGTAGCAGCGGAAATGACACCACCTGTTTTTTGAGAAAGGCGCATACCTGAAGGTATCTGAAAGCATTTCGAGCGGGCAAACTGAATTTCCTCTCCAATGCTTTCAGGCTGGGAAAGGTCCCGTCTATGAACAGGTCCCCCATCCTTTTAATGCTTGCTCTATGCCAGCTTTGAAACCCTTCGTCTATCTTGTCCGGGACAAATCTGTGATTGTTGCGTATCGGGGTCCAAACTGAGGCTCCCTCCACTCCCCTGTGCCTTCTCCACTGACCCCAGATCTTTAATGCCACCACCACCACCGGACTGGAGGAGTAGAGGGCCGGCGAGAATGGCAGGGGTGCCGTTACAAGTGCCCCAAGGCTGGTATCTTTCCATGAGGACGCCTCTAACCGCTCCCACGTCGACCCCTCCCCAATACCCATTTCCTAATCATGGCTAGGTTAGCCGCCGAATAGTAGCTGCAAAAGTTCGGCAGCGCCAGCCCCCCCCCCCCCCCCCCCCCCCCCCGACTGCGCTCTACTCTTTACTCGCAGGGTCTTATTTGCCCATACGAATCCCGAGATGATCTTGGTCATCCGCTTAAAGAAGGACTTGGGGATGAAGATGGGAAGGCACTGGAAGACGAACACGAACCTGGGGAGAACTGTCATCTTAACGGTCTGCACCCTCCCCGCTAAAGATAGCGGGAGCATGTCCCACCTTTTGAAGTCCCCCTCCATCTGCTCTACCAGACGAGATAGATAAAGCTTGTGGAGGGCATCCCACTTTCGAGCCACCTGTATCCCTAGGTACCGAAAGCTCTTCTCGACCATCTTTAGCGGAATCTTTCCTAGTCCCTTTTCCTGCCCCTTAGCTTGGATCACGAACATCTCGCTTTTCTTCTCGTTTAGTTTGTACCCCGAGAAATTGCCAAATTTCCCTCAGAATCTGCATGACCTCCCCCATCCCCTCTAGTGAGTCCGAGATGTACAGGAGCAGATCAACCGCATAAAGCGAGTCCCGATGTCGTTCCGCCCCCCCCCCCCCCGCCCCGAACCAACCCCTGCCAGTTCTTTGAAGTCCGCAGCGCTATAGCCAGCGGCTCAATCGCAAGGGCGAATAATAACGGGGAGAGGGGGCAGCCCTGGCTCGTCCCCCGGTGAAGCCTAAAGTATTCCGACCGTACCCTGTTCATGCACACACTTGCCATGGGGACCTGGTAGAGTAGCTGGACCCAACCTATGAACCCCTCACCGAATACGAACCTTCTTAGCGCTTCCCACAGGTACTCCCATTCCACCCGGTCAAAGGCTTTCTCTGCGTCCATTGCCACCACTACTTCTGCCTCCCCTCCCTCTGAGGGCATCATGATGATGCTTAGGAGCCTCCGTACATTGGAGTTCAATTGCCTGCCCTGGACGAAGCCTTTCTGATCCTCCCCTATCACCCCAGGGCCACAGTCCTCAATTCTAGCAGCCAAGATCTTGGCCAGCAGTTTGGCATCTATGTTCAGGAGCGATATCGGTCTATAAGGTCCACACTGTAGCGGATCTTTCTCTCGTTTGAGGATGAGTGAAATCAAAGCCTGTGACATTGTTGGGGGGAGGGTCCCTCTCTCTTTGGCCTCATTAAAGGTTCTTAGTAGGAGTGGGCACAGCAGTTCCGAAAATTTATTGTAGAATTCTACAGGGTAGCCGTCCGGCCCCGGGGCCTTGCCCGACTGCATGTTCCCTAGACCCTTTACCATCTCCTCCAGCTCTATTGGGGCCCCCAGTCCCTCCACCAGATCCTCTTCCACCTTTGGAAACCCCAGTTGGTCCATGAATTGCTTCATCCCTTCCCCTCCCAGCGGGGGCTCTTTCTCATACAATTTACCGTGAAACGCCCTGAAGACTTTGTTCACCCCCTCTGAGTCTATGACCGTGTTGCCCTCCTTATCCTGCACTTCCCCAATTTCCCTGGCCGCCTCCCTCTTGCGAAGTTGGTGCACAGCATTCTACTCGCTTTCTCCCCGTATTCGTAGACAACCCCTTTAGCCTTCCTCAGCTGCGCTACCGCCTTCCCAGTGGTCAGCAGGTCGAATTCCGCCTGCAGCCTCCGCCGCTCTTTCAGTAGCCCCGTCTCGGGGGTCTCCGCCTAACTCCTGTCTACTCTGAGTATCTCCTCGACTAGCCTTTCTCTCTCCGCTCTTTCTTTCTTCTCTCTATGGGATCTGATAGAGACTAACTCCCCTCTGATAACTGCCTTCAGGGCCTCCCACACCGTGGACGCTGCTACCTCCCCCGTATCATTAGTTTCCAGGTAATTGTTAATGTTCCTCCTTATCCGCCCACAAACCTCGTCGTCTGCTAGCAGCCCCACATCTAGCCTCCATAGTGGGGGCTGACCTCTCTCCTCGCCAAGATGCAAATCCACCCTGTGCGGAGCATGGTCGGAGACTGTAATGGCCGAGTATTCTGTCCCCTCCATCCTAGGGATTGACGCCCTGCTCATCACAAAGAAATCTACACGGGAATAAACTTTGTGGACTGGGAAAAGAAAGAGAACTCCTTCGCCCTCGGTCGGGCGAATCTCCACGGGTCTACGCCCCCCACCTGCTCCATGAATCCCCTCAGTTCTTTAGCTGCCGCTGGTCGCTTCCCCTACCTGGGGTTTGACCGGTCCAATACAGGGTCTATAACAGTGTTAAAGTCACCCCCCATAATCAGATTGTGTGAGTCTAAGTCCAGAATTTTACCCAGCATGCGTCTCATAAATTCCACGTCATCCCAGTTTGGGGCGTAAACGTTCACTAGCACCACCTGAGTCCCCTGCAGCTTCCCGCTAACCATTATGTATCTGCCCCCCCTTGTCAGCTACAATCTTTCCTGCCTCAAAAGCCACCCGTTTGCAGACCAGGATTGCTACTCCTATGGTCTTTGAATCCAGCCCCGAATAAAACACCTGGCCCACCCACCCTTTTCTCAATCTTGTCTGGTCCGCAAGTTTTAGGTGCGTCTCCTGTAGCATGGCTACGTCTGCCTTTAACCCCTTTAGGTGCGAGAACATGCGAGCCCTCTTGACCGGCCCATTCAGGCCCCGCACATTCCATGTGATCAGCCCGGATGGGGGGCTAACCCCCCCCCCCCCCCCCCCCCCCCCCTCTCCTGCCAATTAGCCATCTCCCTTTTTTGGCCAGTCACGAGCCCGTGTCCCCCGCTTACTCGAGCCCTCCCATTGGAGCCCCCCCCCCCACACCCCTCGGCTCTCCCTCTGTTCCCCCATGTTGGCTCCTTTTCTGTCAGCAAAGCAGCATCCCATCCCCCCACCCCCAGCAGCCCCGTGATCCCAAACCCCCAAGTCAAGCACCCGCTTGACTCTGGCTCTCCCCCCTGATGCATGATCAATTACACAAAGACGAGAGTAGGATGTAATCGAGGCATTATTACACTGAGATGTGTGGCCTCCTACAGCAGCTGACGAAATGGCTGCTGTACTGGGAGCACACATATTTATACTCCGCCTACTGGACGGAACCAGCAGACAGGGATCTACCCCGTACTTGTAGTACAGGGGCCTTACCGTAAAGCACCTATATCAACATCCTATATATACAATATATACATCAGTGGTGACTACCACATTCACCCCGTGTTAAAGAAAATGAGTCCGGCGGGGGTGGTGGGGAACTATATACAGAAAGTTGTGTTTTAAAAGTACAGATAATATTACAAATTCAGGCGGTCCGGTGCCTTGACCTGTCGTTGAGAGCGCCGCAGTGCTGGTGGCGACTCCGGCGGCGGCTTGGTCTTCGGTGACTCCGGGAGCGTGTCGAAATCCTCTTCATCCCCGGGTGGGAGCAAGGGGAGGACGGATTGTCCCGGAGCGGGGGCTGCGGTGGGGTGCGCCGGGGAGGGGAGGGTGGCGCCGGGGCAGGGGGGCGGAACCAGCTGGTGCCAGGTCCCTGAGGGAGACTGTGTCTTGGCGGCCATCAGGATACGCCACATAGGCGTACTGCGGGTTGGCGTGAAGTAACTGTACCCTCTCAACCAACGCGTCCTCCTTGTGGAGTCGAACATGTCTACGGAGGAGAATGGGTCTTGGGGCTGCCAGCCATGTCGGGAGCGAACCCCCGGAGGTGGACTTCCTAGCGAAGGCAAAGAGATGTTCATGGGGGGTTTCACGGTGCACAGGAGCGACCGAATGGAGTGAAGTGCGTCGGGGAGGACCTCCTGCCAGCGTGAGGCCGGGAGATTTCTGGACTGTAGGGCCAGATGGACGGCCCTCCAGACCGTCCCATTCTCCCTCTCCACCTGCCCGTTACCCCTGGGGTTGTAGCTGGTCGTCCTGCTCGAGGCAATGCCCCTGTTGAGCAGGTACTGGCACAGCTCATCGCTCATGAATGAGGATCCCCGGTCGCTGTGGACATAGGCGGGGAAGACGAACAGAATGAAGATGGTGTTGAGGGCTTTGATGACGGTGGCAGACGTCATAGCGGGGCATGGGACGGCAAAGGGGAATCGGGAATATTCATCGACCACACTGAGAAAGTACGTGTTGCTGTCGGTGGAGGGGAGGGGCCCTTTGAAGTCCACGCTGAGGCATTCAAAGGTGCCTCCGGGAGGCCTTCACCAGGTCCGCACGGTCTGGCCGGTAGAAATGCTGTTTACACTCTGCGCAGACCTGGCAGTTTGTGGTGATCGCCCTGACTTCCTCGTTGGAGTAGGGCAGATTAAGGGCCTTGATGAAATGGTAAAAACGTGTGACCCCTGGGTGACAGAGGTTGCCGTGCAGGGTCCGGAGTCGGTCCACTTGTGCGCTGGCACATGTACCTCGGGATAGGGCATCGGGGGGCTCGTTGAGCTTACCGGGGCAATAGAAAATCTCGTAATTGTAGGTGGAGAGCTCGATCCTCCACCTCAAGATTTTATCGTTTTTGATCTTGCCCCGCTGTGTGTTATTAAACATGAAGGCTACCGACCATTGGTTAGTGAGGAGGGTGAATCTCTTGCCGGCCAGGTAATGCCTCCAATGCTGCACAGCTTCAACGATGGTTTGGGCCTCTTTTTCGAGTGCCGAATTTCGAAGGCATGGAGAGTGCGGGAAAAGAATGCCACGGGCCTGCTTACCTGGTTGAGGGTGGCGGCCACAGCGACGTCTGATGCATCACTCTCGACTTGGAAGGGGAGCGTCTCATCGACCGCGTGCAATGCGGCCTTGGCGATGTCAGCCTTGATACGGTTAAAGGCCTGGTGAGCCTCGGCCGTCAGAAGAAAAACAGTGGATTGAATAGTTTGGGACCCAGTGGGCGTAATACGAAAAGAACCCCAGGCAACATTTGCGGGCCTTGGGGCAGTGGGGAGGGGGAGTTCCATGAGGGGGCGCATGCGATCGGGGTCAGGCCCCAGACATCCGTTCTGGACCTTATAGCCGAGGATGGCTAAGCGGTTCATGCTGATCACGCACTTCTCCTTGTTATACGTGATGTTGAGGAGAGTGGCGGTGTGCAGAAATTTGGCAAGGTTGCCGTCATGGTCCTGCTGGTCGTGCCCGCAGATGGTGACGTTATCCAGGTATGGGAAAGTGGCCCGCAGTCCGTACCGGTCAACCATTCGGTCCATCTCCCGTTGGTGACGCCGAAGGGAACCCTAAGAAAGTGGTAAAGGCGGCCATCTGCCTCGAACACAGTGTATGTGCGGTCTGCCTTGTGGATGGGGAGCTGGTGGTAGGCCGATTTCTGGTACACCATCGAGAAGACCCGATACTGTGCAATCTGATTGACAATATCAGACATGCGTGGGAGGGGGTACATGTCGAGCTGCGTGTACCGATTGATGGTCTGACTGTAGTCAACGACCATCTTGTTTTTCTCCCCAGTTTTGACCACTACCACTTGGGCTCTCCAGGGGCTGTTGCTGGCCTCGTTGATGCCTTCCCGAAGTAGCCGCTGGACTTCAGACCTGATGAAGGTCCTGTCCTGGGCGCTGTACCGTCTGCTAGTGGCGACGGGTTTGCAATCCGGGGTTAGGTTTGCAAAATGGGAAGGTGGGTCGACCTTAAGGGTTGCGAGGCCGCACACAGTAAGGGGTGGTAGGGGCCTGCCGAATTTCAGGGTTAGGCTCTGGAGGTTGCACTGGAAGTCCAGGCTGAGTAGCAAGGCAGTGCAGGGATTGTGGAGGACGTAGAGGCGGAAGCCGCTGAACTCCACGCCCTGGACAGTGAGAGTGGCGATGCAGTGTCCCCGGATCGCCACGGAGTGGGACCCGGAGGCCAGGGAGATTCTCTGGTTAGCGGGGTGTACCGCGAGTGAGCAGCGCCTTACCGTATCGGGGTGAATGAAGCTCTCAGTGCTCCCGGAGTCCAGCAGGCAGGAGATCTCGTGCTCGTTGACCTTCACTTTGGTTGAAGCAGTCGTGAGGTTGTGTGGTCGAGACTGGTCAATCGCGACCGAGGCGAGACGTTGCTGGTCGTTGGCGGTTGCAGGCGATGAGCGGCCAGATGAGGTGCCCGTCGGGCATGGGTCCTGAGTCGGGTAAGATGGCGGTACCCACGGGCCGCACGTGTCGTGGGGGAAGCAAGATGGCGGAGCCCGTTGGTCCTGGGAAGAACAAGATGGCGGTGCCCACGGACCGCACGTGTTGCAAGTCGGGCAAGATGGCGGAGTCCACTGGCCGTACGTTGTCCTAGGAGGGGAAGATGGCGGCGCCCACTGGCTGCACGTGGGGGGTGCCGGGACAATAGCGGTGATTGAGCAGGCCTGGCACACTACAGCGAAATGTCCCTTCTTGCCACAGGCCTTGCAGGGGGTGCTCCGCTCCGGGCAGCGCTGTCGGGGGTGTTTTGACTGCCCACAGAAGTAGCATTTGGGCCCCCCGGGGCTGGTTGGCTGCCGCGCGGCACAGGCGTGGGATTGGCTGAGGGCGGTCGCTGATGGGGTCCACGATGGGGCGGCAGTCTGCGGAGTCCACGATGCACGGGGGGGGGGGGGCCATGTGGTCGGGGGCATAGGCCTGAATGTTGCGTGATGCGACCGTAAGTGAAAGCGCTAGTTTTTTGGTCGCCGCGAGGTCGAGCGTGGCCCCCTCTAAGAGGCGCTGGCGGATGTAGTCAGACCCTATGCCCGTAACAAATGCGTCTCTCATCAGCAAATTTGAGTGTTCCGTAGCCGAAACGGCCTGACAGTCACAGTCTCTAACTAGGGGGAGCAGGGTGCGCCAGAAATCTTCCACCGACTCACTGGGAAGTTGACGCCGCGTGGAGAGGAGGTGCTTGGCGTAGAGTGTGCTAGTCCGCTGAGCGTAGTTTTCCTTCAGTAGCGCCAATGCCTCTGCGTAGGTCGGCGCTTCCTGGACAAGTGGAAAGACGTTGGAGCTCAGCCGCGTGTAAAGAATCTGGAGCTTCTGAGATTCTGGAATTTCGTCTGGCGCAGACCCGATGTATGCTTCAAAACAGGCTAGCCAATGTTCAAAGTCCTTTTTGGCGCTGCCTGCTTGCGGATGCAGCTGCAGGCGATCCGGCTTGATGCGGAGGTCCATCTTCTGAAAAACTCAGTGTAATAAATTGATGCACGCTCAATTACACAAAGACGAGAGTAGGATATAATCGAGGATTTATTACACTGAGATGTGTGGCCTCCTACAGCAGCTGACGAAATGGCTGCTGTACCTGGAGCACACATATTTATACTCTGCCTACTGGGCGGAACCAGCAGACAGGGATCTACCCCTGTACCTGTAGTACAGGGGCCTTACCGTAAAGCACCTATATCAACATCCTATATATACAATATATACATCAGTGGTGACTACCCCCATTACGCTTCCGTGAGTCAGCTGACCCATGCTGACCCCGGCCGCTCCCGCCTCTGTCTCCGATTATTCAGATGCCTAATTTTTCGTCCCCTCCCTCCCTGTGGAAAGCCCAACTTATCTGCTTCAACGGCCCCCAAAGAATATTTTCCGCCCCCTACCCCAACGGAACAAACAACAAATCCCGGGGGCAAACCCGGCCCCGCAAAAGAAATGGCTCCAGCTGCCAGGAGAGCAGCCCTATGTGTGAAGGGCCCCTCTGCCCCCTCTGCGGCTGAGCTCTACAAAAGCCGAAAACATGGCTGAAGAAACAGGGAACAAACAAAAATAAGAGGGAACAACATAATGTCGCTCCCTCTGGCTACCCGGCAATTAACATCCCCACCAGAGTAACATCCCAGTGTGGCTGTCCTTTAGGTCGAGTCCAACTTTTCTTGCTTGATTAAATTCCACGCATCGTCCGGTGTATCAAAGTAATGGTGGCGATCTTGATACATGACCCAAAACCTCGCCGGATGCAGTAGCCTGAACTTCACCCCTTTGCTGTGGAGGGCCGCCTTAGCACGGTTGAATCCAGCGCACCTCTTGGCCAGTTCTGCTCCCAGGTCCTGGTAGATGCAGATTACGCTGTTCTCCCACCTGCTGCTCCGCTCCTTTTTAGCCCATCGCAAGACTCGTTCCTTATCTGAGAAGCGGTGGAACCGTACCACCATGGCCCTCAGCGTTTCATTCGTTTTGGGCTTCCTTGCAAGGACTCTGTGTGCCCCATCCAGTTCCAGAGGCCGAGGGAATGCTCCTGACCCCATCAGGGTCCCCAGCAACGTGGTCACGAATGCGCTCGCGTCCAACCCCTCCGCACCCTCGGTAGGCCCAGAATTCGCAGGTTTTGCCTCCTGGACCTGTTTTCAAGGTCTTCCAGCCTCTCCTGCCACCTCTTATGTAGGGCGTCGTGTGCCTCCACCCTGACGGCCAGGCCCAGTATCTCGTCTTCATTATCCGAGACCTTATTCTCAATCTCCTTGATCGCTTTATCCTGCATTTTCTGGGTCTCAACCATTTTCTCCACTGAGGCCTTCATTGGGGCCAGCATCTCCGTTTTCAGGTCAGCAAATCAGCTTCTAAGGAACTCCTTCTGTTCCCGCGACCACTGGGCCCACGCTGCCTGATCCAAGACAGCTGCCAATTTCTGTTCCTGCGCCCGTTCCTGCCGCTTCTCGCTGGTCGTTTGTTTGGCCGTCCTGCTCCTGGTCCCCTCTATAAACTGATGTGGGGAGCCTTCTAGCGCCGTTTGCCTGCCGATTTGCATCGAAAAGGGGCCATCAAAGCTCCTTAAAAGGGCCGTTAGTCCGTTAGCGGCGGGAGCTGCCGAAAACGCGACCTACCCGCGCATGGCCGCCACCGGAAGTTATCAAGGTCCCACAATCTTGATATTAAAGCTAGGTCATTTAGGAATGACATCAGGGATCAAAGATAAATCTGAGAGGGTATGCTTGGTCATCTGAAATTTATAGAATTGAGATTGATATATTTTTAAAATCAGGATGTCAAAAGAGTTGGATCAAAAACAAGTACAAAGAATCACAGAAATGTTTTTCTTGCTTAGCCAAACAGCTCGCAATAACTTTAGAAGTCAACATCTGGAAATGAAATATGAAGACAGATTCCGGAAAGAGAGAGAGAGAGAAATCCAGCTCAAAATGGCTGACCAAAACTTCACAGTTATACTGTATCATATCTGTCTTTAGCCATCTAATTACACCCCAATACAATCCTAATTGGTTTGGGTTAGACTCAAACACATCTGATTTGACGGCAAGCCGTCCATCTTTAATATGCAACATGAACCTGAAATGAATTCCTGTATGACTTATGGAATGCTGTTATCGAACTGGTTTGTTACTGAATACAATAGCACCTTTAGGCTCCTGTGGCATTGCCATGGAGACTGCCCTGTCCTTGGTCACTTTATCTTGCAAATGTATTTGTTAGCTGAGTAGGAATTTCTGTTTGCTGCTCCGTTTTTTTGAAATGCTGAATGTGTGTTTTTAAATGACCTGAGTTTATGAGTGATTCAATAGGCCAGGGGCTCAATACTAAATAGCTCTCTTTCGAACTATCACTTTTACCTATTAGATGTATTAGGAAACAGCGGGCTTCTACAGTCGGCCCTTTTGATAAATCGAAAGAATAAGTGAGATATTATCACAATAAGATAAAAGACATAATTAATGCGATAGAATAGGTAAACGCGCAAAGAGTAACTCATTCATATTGTCATTGCAGTTTTAAACAATAGAGTGGATAAGCATTGCATCAATTAATAAATTAATCAAATTTGATACTACTGATTCAGTCTTAATATATATTAATAATACAATCAAATAATTGATTGATCAGTAACATTTCAACAATAATATTTCATTTCAAATTCATCCAATGGGGGTGCAGTTGGGTTAGTTTGAATCATTCTGACAGTTGGTCCCCTGCGTTTAGCGAATAGTTCTTTGATGCACTTAGCACATTGGTATGTTATGTAAATGATGAATACAGCTACACAGGAGAATATGACGTTTCTTTTGTGGACATTCCAGTGTGTCCAAGCCACCCATAAATTTTATCCCAGAGAGAGGTATCTGGGGGTGGATCAAGTTTCTTGATTTCCTTTTGGATATGTAATGCCAAATCTTTAACTTCTTTTGAGTTATCTGGAATGAAAGTGCAACACTCCGCACCAATCAGGGCGCAGGTGCCACCTTTTTTGGCTAGCACATAGTCAAGTGCCATTCGATTTTGTAATGCCACGGTTCGAATTGCTCACATTTCGTTAGAAATTTTACCTAGGGCAGTGGCGGTGTAATCGGCTACGTTTTGTATGATGGTTATTATTTTATTCAATTCATTCTCCATCCTTATTTCCCAATAGAAAGGAATGATTCTAGCATAAATTGCATCTCTTAAGGTAATGAAACTTTCATTTCTTCGAGCAGCCGCTTCTGAAACATGAGGGAGATTAGGCACATGACGAATGGCAGGTGCAATATAGCAAGATCCTGACCAGGATCTTGGGGGCCAGGGATATGCTCTATCATCACAAATAAAATAAGTTCCATTATAAGTAAATATATTCTAAGAACCATTGGTCTGAGAATGTTTTATTATTTTTGAGGTTAGGTATGCCTGTTATCCTTGAGGACCGTTTAACTCTTTGTAAGCGATTGTTTGTACATTTATAAGCTGTGTTAACATCTACATAATTAGTACAAACACTATTACCCATTTGTATCCCTTTAGGGTTCTTACTGATGAGGCAAATTGATCCTTTTTGTTTAATATTAGTTGGGAGGTTAAGATGTTGAGGTTTTTTGTCAGGGTTATATTTAAGTTGGTGCCATCCTGAAAAGGTGTTTAGTGGATAGCCTGCAGATTTCCATTAGTTAATAAATTTTTGGATGTGAATCTGGTACCTTCCATTTCCACATGAATATGCTCCAGAACGGATCACCACAGAGCGAGGGATGCTTTGATAGATGTACCATTCTGCTGTTTCTGAAGCATTAAAGGGAATTGTTAGAAAGGGACTACCCTCTCCTGAGTTAGCAGGGGTTGCAATGCATACCCAACAATTGGAAATATTAAAGTTTTTACCATATATCTTCGATGTGTAAAGGAATGTGTTCTTATTCAGCTCTGGTACAACGTTCACAAAGCCAATCAAATAACTGAAAATTAAAATTGCGGTAAACATTTTACTTGTACGCGCGCTTCACGTGCGATGCGTGAATCCAACTTTTCTTTCCTTTTAACTTCACAGTGGATTGGGTGGTGAGAAGGATTACAAAAGGACCTTCCCACTTCGATCCTAAGGGTTTCTTTTGCAGCTTTTTGACGTACATTTCTTCACCGGGCACCAGGTCGTGCCCACCTTCTGGAGGATCTCCCCACGCAGCTAACACCTGTTGAGAAGCAGAACTAACAGCATTTGTTAGATCTTGACAGTAAGACAACAAAGCATCACTCATTAAATGACAGTCTGCTTTCCGCAAGTCAATAGTTCCTGGCAGAGACATTGGTCTGCCTGTGATGATTTCAAATGGACTCAGGCCTGTTGTTCTGTTTGGTGTAGCTCTAATACTGCATAACACTATTGGAAAGCTTGGACCCAATTGCCTTCCTGGCTGTATTTAGACAATCTTTCTTTCAAAGTTCGATTCACACGTTCCACTTCTCCTGATGATTGTGGATGATAAGGACAGTGTAAATTCCAGTTAATGTTTAGTAGTTTACAGACTTCCTTACATACAGCACCTGTGAAGTGGGATCCATTGCTGAGTCAATGCTAGCTGGTACTCCCCATCTGGGGATAAAGTCTTTGCATAGCACTTTGGCTGTATGGGCAGCTGTCCCTCTTCTAGCTGGGGCAGCCTCCACCCATCTGGAGAATTTATCCACGATTACAAGGACGTCATTGTATTGTTGACATTTAGGAAGGCTGATGTAATCTACCTGTATATCCTGGAATGGGCCTGCAGGAGCAGGAGCTCTTAATTGAGGCATTGATGTTATAGGACCCAAGTTATTCTTTTGACAGGTTACACAACGGTTTGCTACCAATTGTGCATGTTTTTTGAATCCTTTACCACACCTACTTCTATGGAATTGATCCATCATTTGTTGAGGTGATATGTGTCCCCATGAATGAATTTGTTGAGCTAAAAAGGGCATTAGTGATTGTGGTGCGACTGGTTTACAAGTTTGAACTTCTCTCCAAATTTCATCATCATACGGTTGAATACCTGAGTCTAACCATGTCCATTTTTCTTCCTTTGTACAATCACTCTGCATTTCACGTAAATCATGTAATAAGGTGGTTACTCCCAATTTGTAAATGTGACTGGATTCCTGATGCCACTGAGAGGCACAAAAGGAGGCAGCTTCCTTTGCTGCTTGGTCCGCAAGAGCATTTCCTCTTGCTTCCATAGTGTCCTCATGAATATGGGCTTTACATTTTAGAACTGATACTTCTTTTGGCAAGGTCATAGCTTCTAGAAGGTCTTGTACTTCCTTTCCATTTCGGATAGGTGTACCTGTTGGTGTGAAAAATCCTCTTTTTCTCCACAGGTGGCCAAAATCATGTGCTACTCCAAAACCATATCTGGAGTCAGTATAGATGTTAGCAGTTCTATCTCTTGCCATATGACATGCTTCTGTTAGTGCCTTTAATTCGGTCTGCTGAGTTGATGTATCTGGGGGCAAACTTCCTTCAGCTAATACTTCGTATGGGCTTGTGACTGCCCACCCAGCTTTTCTGATACCCTTGTCAATAAAAGAGGAACCATCAATGAATAAGATTAAATCTGGGTTCTGTAGTGGCTCTTCTTCTACTAAGCGTACTTCTTCCATTTCCTCTATTATTTTCACAAAGTCATGCCCTTCTCCCTCTCCTCCCTTTTGTTCCTCGGGAAGCGGGAGCAAAGATAATGGGTTTACAGGACTGGCTTTGTGAAAATATAGGTTGAGAGCTTCCAAAACTGGTCCATCTAGCTGATGTAACTTGTGACACTCTGTTCGTGGATAGTAGAGAATGGACTCAGTGTGGACATTTAATGGTTAACTTTTGGTCTAGAACAAGGCCTGATGTTGTCATTACAGCTCGACATGTGGCTTCCATGGCTTGTAAACAACTGCCAAATGCTAGTGCCACATTGTCAAGTTTAAGGGAATAGTACCCAACCGGTCTTAACTGATCACCATGTTCTTGGGCTAGTACTGCAGTCATGTAACCATCTCTTTCATGAACAAACATGGTAAAAGGTTTTCCGTTGTTTGGAATACCTAAGGCTGGTGCTGAACACAGGACCCTTTTCAAATTCAGAAATGATTGTTTTTGTTCAGAATTGAGTTGTGATGAACGGTTACTGCCTTATCATCATGTAAGGTGATGTCCCCTTTAAGACCGGGCTTGGAACCCTGGGGACTCCGCCTCTGGCTCCACCCATCTGGGAGCCATACATAAATGGCTGCCACATGGACTGTGTAAGAGTCAGCTTTCGTCTCTAGCTCTAGCATAGTTATTAGTCTAATAAAGCCTTCTTTACAGTTTAATCTCTAAGCGTCATTATTGAGGGTACCTTAATTTATTAGACTAAACTAGATTCAGGATGGACGCAGGCCTAAAACCAGAGACGCTCAATCTGGAAGCACGAACGCCGGAGATTTTTAAATACTGGCTGCGGTGCTTCGAGGCCTACCTGGACTCCGCAGAGACTCCCATCCTAGGGCCACTCAAGCTGCGTCTACTCCACGCCCGGGTGAGTCACAGAATCTCCGCCATGCTCGAAAAGGCGACGACTTATGATGAGGCAATCGAGTTGCCCCGCAAGCGGTTTGTCAAACCCGTCAATGAGGTGCACGCCCGGCACCTGCTCTCTACCTGCCGGCAGCGCTCGGGGGAATCGCTCGACGGGTTTGATGAAAAACTCACCACGCTTGCCAGGGACTGTGACCATCAGGATGTGACAGGGGACGTCCATATGAACCTGCACATCAGGGACGCTTTCATGTCCGGCATCCGCTCGACCTACATCCGGCAGCGGCTGCTCGAAAATGGGGCAAACGACCTCCAGGAGACGCTAATGCTTGCCTCCTCGCTGGCGGTGGCCCGACATAACTTGGGTACGTACCCCGCAGACTCTGCCAGCCCCCCCCGGACTTCCTCAGACTCAACCTTATTACAGGCCTGCGCCACGCGGCGACCCGCTCACCATGGGGGCACACCATGCTACTTCTGCGGGCAGGGCCAGCACCCACGCCCACGCCGCCCAGCCTGCTCCGTGATCTGCAGCGACTGCGGGAAGAAAGGGCACTTTGCGAGGGTCTGCCTGGCCAGACCCAGGGGCCAGAAAAACAAAGAACAGGCCTCGCAATGCTGCTGCGCACCGACCCGACACGCCCTCTTCTGACGCGTCATCAGCCTCGTGCGAATCATGGGAGCGGCCATCTTGTCGGCGGCCATCTTCACGACACAACACGCCCAGCCGGCGGCGGCCATTTTATGAGTCCGACTCGGCTGATGGTCGTGGATTATAGCCAGACCATAAACCGATTCACGCAGCTTGATGCGTACCCCCTTCCTCGCATCGCGGAAATGGTAAATCGGATCGCCCAATACCGAGTCTTTTCCACCAGCTACCACCAGCTCCCCATCCGACCAAAAGACCGCCCCTATACTGCCTTCGAAGCAGCCGGCCGACTCTTCCACTTCCTCAGGGTCCCCTTTGGTGTCACAAATGGGGTCTCCGTCTTTCAAGGGGCGATGGACCAAATGGTGGATCAGTACGGTTTGCGGGCTACATACCTGTACTTGGACAATGTCACCATCTGCGGCCATGATCAGCAGGACCATGACGCTAACCTCAAAATGTTCCTCCAGACCGCCCGAGCCCTTAACCTGACCTATAACGAGGGCAAATGCGTTTTCCACACCACCCGGCTGGCCATCCTCGGCTATGTCGTGGAAGACAGGGTCCTAGGTCCCGACCCCGACCGCATGCGCCCCCTTAAGGAACTCCCTCTCCCCCGCAGCGTTAAGGCCCTCAAACGGTGCTTGGAGGTTTTCTCCTATTACGCCCAGTGGGTCCCCAAGTATGCGGACAAAGCCCGCCCACTCCTAAAGACCACCACTTTTCCCCTCTCGGCTGAGGCTCAATTGGCCTTCAACCGCATCAAGGCCGACATCATCAAGGCCGCCATGCACGCGGTGGACGAAACTATCCCTTTCCAGGTAGAGAGTGATGCATCAGACATCGCCCTGGCTACTACCCTCAATCAAGGAGGCAGACCAGTAGCGTTCTTCTCCCGAATCCTCACCGCCTCCGAGGTTCGACACTCTGCAGTCGAAAAGGAGGCACATGCCATTGTGGAGGCTGTAAGGTGCTGGAGGACCGCCTGCAAGCCATCCACAATGACCTCTGCCACCCGGGGGTTACCCGGCTCATCCATTTCATCAAGTCCCGCAACCTACCTTGCTCAACCACGGAGGTCAAGGCCATGGTCAGGGCCTGCCAAGTCTGTGCGGAGTGCAAACCGCACTTCTATCGGCCAGACAAAGTTCGGCTCGTGAAGGCCTCGGGCCCCTTTGAGCGACTGAGCGTGGACTTCAAGGGGCCCCTCCCGTCCACCAACCATTATGCCTATTTCCTCACCGTTATCAATGAGTTCTCCCGTTTCCCATTCGCCATTCCCTGCCCCGACATGACCTCAGCCACGGTGATTAAGGCACTGCACAGCATCTTCACCCTGTTCGGTTTCCCCGCTTATATCCACAGCGACCGGGGTACATCGTTCATGAGCGATGAACTGCGTCAGTATCTGCTCAGCAAAGGCATCGCCTCGAGCAGAACGACCAGTTATAACCCGCGGGGAAACGGGCAGGTGGATAGGGAGAACGGGACAGTGTGGAAGGCTGTCCTTCTGGCCCTGCGGTCGAGAAATCTCCCAACCACCCGCTGGCAGGAGGTCCTACCCGATGCCCTACACTCCATTAGGTCACTCCTCTGCACGGCCATGAATGAGACCCCTCACAACCGATTGTTTCTCTTCCCCAGGATGTCTACCTCCGGGGTCTCGCTTCCACCTTGGCTGACGGCTCCGGGACCTGTTCTTCTCCGGAGTCACGCGAGGAGCCATAAAACGGACCCCCTAGTTGAAAAGGTCCGACTGCTCCACGCCAACCCCAGTTACGCCTACGTGGAGTACTCCGACGGCAGGCAAGATACGGTTTCCCTCCAGGATCTGGCACCCGTGGGATCCTCCACCACAGACGCCCCTTCCCGCTCCGCTCCCCTGCAGGACCCGTCGCCCCCTACAACACCCCCCCTTCCGGCCCTACCACCCGTTGGTGAGCCCCTACCGTGCGCCCCCCCCCTTTATACACCCCGCCGGTGCCGGCGCCGCTACCCCCGGCTCTGCCTAGTTCCCCTGCCCCAACCTGGACCGAAGCTCCGATCGCTGTGCTCCCGGATGTGCCCTCAACCGCCGCCCGAATTGAGGAGGTCGAGGAGGACGATCCGGCCACCGAGACGGATGGACCTATGATGGCACTTCACCCCCGCCGGACTCTTTTTTAAACAGGGGGTGAATGTGATGAACGGTTACTGCCTCATCATCATGTAAGGTGATGTCCCCTTTAAGACCGGGCTTGGAACCCTGGGGACTCCGCCTCTGGCTCCGCCCATCTGGGAGCCAGACATAAAGGGCTGCCTCATGGTCTGTGTAACAGTCAGCTCTCGTCTCAGCTCTAGCATAGTTATTAGTCTAATAAATCCATCTTTACAGTTTAATCTCTAAGCGTCATTATTGAGGGTACCTCATGAGTTTAACCTGATCTCTTGATTTTCTGTTTCCTTTTAAAAGATCATTTAATGGCTGGCATAACTGAGTATAAGAATCAATCCAATTTCTGTTAAAATTACAGAGTCCCAAGGAAGATCTGACTTCCTGTACAGTTGAGGGTTATTTAGCTGCTTTGATGGCAGCTGTTCTGTTTTGAGTAAGTTCCCTTTTGCCTTTGGAAATTTTCTGACCCAAGTAAACAACTTCTTCCTGGGCAATTTGTGCTTTGGCAAAGCTAGCTTTGTGACCATTAGTACTGAGGTGGTTCAAGACCACCCGTAAGTCTTTTTCATAATCATCTTTATTGATGGAGGCTATCCGAACATCATCTACATACTGGATAATGGTGGAAGGCAGATCAGGCAGTTTCCTGAGATGATTCTGCAGAGCCACGTGGTAAATAGATGGGCTATTGTGAAAACCTTGCGGTAGTCTAGTCCATGTGTACTGTTGCTGATTAACTGTAAAAGCAAACCATGGTTGTACTTGTTTAGCTGGTGGTACTGACCAGAAGCCATTTGCCATATCAATGACTGAAAACCATTGAAGGTCAGGAGTTAAAGAGTTAAAGATTATAGATGGATCTGCCACTAAAGCAGCTTTTCTGACAATTAATTGATTTGCCTTTCTGTAGTCAATAGTAAGGCGCCATGTGCCATTAGCATTTTTTACAGGCCATACAGGGCTGTTTGATGAACTGGGAATGAGCACTAAAATACTCCTTTCTTCAAGTTGTTCTATTATAGGTAGAATGCCTTGAATTGAAGTTTTATTAATAGGGTGTTGTTTGGTACAAGGTGAAGCGGATCCCATAAAAGTGACTGGTTCTATTTTCAAAAGACCATAATCATTTTTGTCAATTGCCCAAATTGGATGATTTTGTATTTCATCTTTTTTGATGTGTCTAATGGACCAGGTGATTTTTCCATTATTGAAATTGAGTGAAGAATTTAGTTGTGATAAGATGTCCATACCTAGAAGTGCTTGTGTTACCGGACCTACCCAAATTGATGCCATCAGTTGATGTGGTCCAAATTCTAAAAGCAGTGGTTTAGTCTTCCGAAGAGTGATAGAGTCTCCTCCTGCAGCAAAAGCTTTAATTTTTCCCGCAGTTAGGGGAATGAAAGTAGTATTCTGTTCAGTAACACAGGTAAATTCAGCTCCAGTGTCAAATAAGGAATCAATATGAATACCTCCGACTCTTAGTGAAATATATAATCCATCATCTTTCTGTTCCAAAAGTGCATGTAGAGAAAAATGGAGAGAATCATCAAGAGTGGGGTCTAGTGATTTTTTGAATCATCATACAGAGAACGTCTTTGAGCTGGAGGATAGCTGTTTAACATTTCATTCATAGCATTGTCGTCATCATGTACGTCCCTACGTGGGTACGGTTCGTCCCTAATGGGTAAGGTTCCTCCCTCCGTGGAAACGGCTAGGAGGGTCTAGAATCCCTGTACGCAAGTCTGGATGTGTCTTGTTGGAACGTAACCCTAGATGCGTCTTGTTTGTGCGCGTTACGTGATTGACCACGAGGTGGAAACGTATTGTAGTGAACATTGTCTACTTCATTATCATCTCTCGAATCCATCCGTTGTTTATGATCACATTTTGCCATCCAGTGTCCTACTCTACTGCAGAAAAGACATTGTGGTATTTCCTTACGTGATTTTAATGGAGCAAGGGTACATGTTTGCCCAGACGCTTGTGGTGAAATTGTAGTTACTGCTGATATTCCTGCAGGCGCTGCAACAGCCGCCGCTGGAGCAGCGGGTAGAGCAACACCTGCCGCTGGAGCAGCAGGTAACATAGGCTGAAATTGAGCAACGGGTAACATGGGCTGGATTTGAGCAATAAGCTGCATTTGAGCAGGTACCATAAGCTGCATTTGAGCAGGTACCATAGGTTGCATTTGAGCAGCTGCAGTGTTAAAGATTGCCTGGTTGTGCAAACCACGATCTATCTGAATGCATCGGTCAACTATGTCCCGATATGTGCCAGCTGTGGCCCAAGCTGGTAAAACCAAATTCAAGGCAGCAGAAACTTCAGGTTTAACACCGGCTATAAAAGCCGTTTTTAATGGACTTAAAGTGCTTGCGTCCCACGTGTCAATTTCCTGTTCGAGTGTCATTCCTGAATATTCCACCCAAGTCTGTAAAAATCTTTCCTCGAAATCCTGAATATCTTCATTATATTTTTGAATGCAAGAGGTGATCTTAGACCAATCGGTCCTCAGGGGGTGAAATTTTAATAGCCAATTCTTGACTGCTAGCCAACCAGCTTCTAAATTTTGCAAATCATTTCCAAGGGCAACGTCTACCTCTGTTCTAAGAGTTGAAATGACACGAGTGCCTAACATGATAGTCAGAATTTGTACTCCATCAAATGGGTGGAGACTGTAAATGGATTGTAATCTGTGAATTTTATCCCATGTGGTCATACCACCCCTTTTAGGGTGTGGAAGATTTTTGGACCATTCGTCAGTTTTTTCAAGGGTGTGCTGGTTCATGAATCCAATGATGACCATATATGGTTCTAGTGACAGTTTCACCTCCTTCTATTTTTTTTGCTTCCAACTCTAACCCATTTGCGTTTTAAAGGGGCTAGTCGAATTAATTCAGTATTTTGCATTGTAGGACTATCTGTTGCATCACTATCTTCATCTGATTCAACTGGCAAATTAATTTTAGATTTTAATGTAGTTCTGACACTTGATCTCGGCTGTGCTATTGCCGATTGTGCCACTGGGGCTGCTTGCTGAGTTTGAGCTGTTTGTTCAGCTGCTGGTCAAATATGAGCTGTGATTTGCTTTAAATTCTGAGCTACAAGACTGTCTGTCAGGATTTTGCAGTGTTCTGTTAAATTGTTCATTTCTCCTTCTAAAACACATCTTTCTTCGATTAACTTGCAATTTTCAAGTTCAATTCGCTCAATTTTTGATTGCAACTGTTGGTATTTTGACTCCACTTCAAAAACTTGATGTTGCAATTCTACTATTTGAAAAGATAGCTGCTGGACTTTAGAGGCTTTGTTTTCCAATCCTGTTCTAATTTCATCATAATGCTCAAGTTTGGATATTGCATCTCATAATTCCTCAACAACTGCAATTAGCTGATCTTTAGTGGACTTAAGCTCATGATCACTTTTATTTTTAATAGTTATTTCTTGAAATTAAATGAAAATATCAACCCTCCTCCCTGAACACCATCTCAGGCTGAACAACACTATTTGAAACTTCAGGATCTAAGCTCTACTGTCCTGCCACATCCTGCCATGAATGGTGGCAGACAATTAAACAACTCACTGGAAAAGGGGCTCCAAAAAATGATGGATGAGACAGCAGAGCAATGCAAAAGATAAGGCTGAAGCATTCACTGCAATCTTCAGCCAGAAGTACTGAGTGGATAATCCATCTTGGCCTCCTCCGGAGGTCGCCAGCATCATGATTGTCCGTCTTCAGCCAATTCGATTCACTTCACATGATAGCAAGAAACTGCTGAAGGCACTGGATACTGGAAAGCCTACGGAAACTGACAATATTCGACAACTATACTGAAGACCTGTGCTCCGAAACCTACCATGTCCTGAGCGAAGCTGTTCCAATACTGCTACAACGCTGGCATCTACCTGGCAGTGTATAAACTTGCCCAGGTATGTCCTGTACACAAGAAACAATACAAATCCAATCCAGCCATTTACCACCCCATTAGCCAACTCTCAGTCATCAGTAAAGTGATGGAAAAATCATCAACAGTGCTATCAAGTGGCACTTACTCAGCAATAACCTGCTCACGAACCTGCTCAGTTTGGGTTCTGTCAGGGACACTCAGTTCCTGACCTCGTTACAGCCTTGGTTCAAACATGGACAAAATAAGTGAATGGCAGAGGTAAGGTGAAGGTAACTCCCTTGACATCAAGGCAGCATTTGACGAGAATGGCACCAAGGAGCCCTAGAAAACTGGGAATCAAGGGAAAAACCCTCTGCTGGTTGGAGTCATATCTGGACAATGGAAGATGGTTGTGGCAGTTGGAGGTCAATCATCTCAGCTCCAGGACATCACTGCAGGAGTTCCTCAGGTTCGTGTCCTGGACCCAACAATTTTCAGTTGCTTCAGCAATGACCTTCCATCATAAGGTCAGAAGTGGGGATGTTCGCGGATGACTGCACAATATTCAACACCATTTGCAACTCCTCAGGTACTGAAGCAGACCATGCCCAAATGCAGCAAGACCTGGACAATATCCAGGCTTGAGCTGACAAGTGGCAAGTAAACTTTGTGTCACACAAGTGCCAGGCAATGACCATCTCCAAAAAGAAAGGATCTAACCATCTTCCCTTGGCATTCAATGGCATTCCCATTGCTGAATCCCCATTATCAAAATCCGGGGTTTCCATTGACCAGAAACTGAACTGGACTAGCCATATAAATACCTTGGTTATCAGAGCAGATCAAAGGCTAATCACGCTTGCGGTCTATGCGGCACAGGTAGGGGGCCATTGACATGGCAGGGATGTTCCGCGTTGTGACTCCACCATGTCGCGCCGGGCGGCCGCCAAAGGCCGCCGCCGTGCACATGCACGGACTCCCGACCGGACGTGCAGGGCCCCGTATCGGCAGGCAGCACTGCCTGGAGTACTTCAGGGCCCTGCCAGCCCCCTTCAGGTAGGAGAATCACTCTGGACTTTCTTCAAAAAAATCCAGAGGGAAACGCCCGTGTTTTGATGCTGGAGTGGTGACATAGCCCCATTACTGGAGAATCCCGTCCACGATCTTTTAACCAGGGTTCCATTCTGGGATCTTCCTGTCCAATTCTAACATCAATTGGGATCATAACACTTGTCAGATCCTTTCAATGTCTCACCTCACCCTACCTCCCTACAACTTTCACATTGAGTTCTCGCTTCTGCAGATTCTGATCTCTCGTGTATCTAACACTTAATTTCCTCCCACTTATCAACAGAACTTCTTCAGCTATTTATTTCCCATGCTGTGAAATTGTCTTGCTCAATCCATCTGTATCTCCATCTTCTTTAAGATCCTCCTTATATCCCAATCCTCTGACTAATCTTCTTTGATTTGATGCTCATTTTGTCTGATTGTGTTCTGTTGAGTTCAGTGGGATTGGTTTCTATGTTAAAAGTGCTAAGCAAACACATTGTAGTAAATAACAATTGGGGGGGGAAAAGGACTAACATTTTGTGGCAAGAGTTCAAAAGTTATTTTGAAATCAATGAAACTTAAACTTCCCTTTTCTACACTTGTGGCTTAACTGCCTTGTTACCTCTGAAGTCCATTTTCATAAGGAAAGTACAGTCTGAAACATATGTTTCTAGGGCTCCTTGGTGCCATTTTTCTGTACATGCTGACTTTTCTCTCATTTTACAACCATTCTGATTTCCTTGGGTATCTGGTTTATTTCTGTTGTAAAAGTTTTTCAATACAGTAATTTAGTCCTCTGCATTTGATTTGCATTTCTCCAAAGCCAAACCAAATTGCTTAAATAAACTAGAATCAATTTTGTTTAGATGTGCATGGGTTGGTCGAATTTCTAGAAATTATTTTCCACTCCAGCCACTAATTGCGGTATAAACCAAGTAGTCATGTGAATACATGACGATGCAGCTACATAAGAGATCACGTGGTGGGAATGTGGTAGCCATCCCTCGGACGTCAGGCAGAGGACAAATATGTATATAGCTGTAGATGTTCGGAACAAACAACCTTTGTTGGAAGTCCTTGATGTCGGTGATTTGAGGGACCCACAACGTTCTACATGTGGCAAGGTAGCAGGTTCAATACAGATATAATTATAATGACTCTCCAATCAGATGTATAAATTTCTGTTTTAAAAAATGAAATCAAGTCATAGTGTCCAAAAAGGTTAGGAGGGGTTATTGGGTTACGGGGATAGGGTGGAAGGGATGGCTTAAATAAGACCATAAGACATAGGAGCGGAAGTAAGGCCATTCGGCCCATCGAGTCCACTCCACCATTCAATCATGGCTGATTTCAACTCCATTTACCCGCTCTCTCCATAGCCCTTAAATGGGTCGGTGCAGACTCGATGGGCTGAATGGCCTCCTTCTGCACTGTATGTTCTATGTCTATGTCGATATTTTGACAATCTCCACCCATGCCATATCTTCCACCGTGTAAACTGAAGGGGAAAAACCCTCAACACACCATTGCAAAATCTGGACTCAAACTCTCCTGTCCTACACCTTCCATAGGTTCCAAGTCTTATAAAATATGCCACCCACTTCTCATCCTGCATTAATGGGCGGCACGGTAGCACAGTGGTTAGCATAGTTGCTTCACAACTCCAGGGTCGATTCCTGGCTTGGATCCCTGTCTGTGCGGAGTCTGCATGTTCTCCCTGTGTCTGCCTGGGTTTCCTCCGGGTGCTCGGGTTTCCTCCCACAAGTCCCAAAAAACGTGCTGTTTGGTGAATTGGACATTCTGAATTCTCCCTCTGTGTACCCGAACAGGCGCCGGAATGTGGCGACTAGGTGCTTTCCACAGTAACTTCATTGCAGTGTTAACGTAAGCCTACTTGTGACAATAAAGATTATTATTAAATCCTGCTCACCAAGCTACTCATTTTCACTAATTTACATGGGGTCCCTGCCACCAACCATATTAGATTCAAAATACTAATCTCCAGCTCCTTGCCCACCTCACCTCTGAACTTTGTGAGCCCTCTGTACGTTTCCTCTTCCATTCTTGCGTATACTCTATTCAGCACAACTCTGTGAGTGGCCATATACAGATTTGTTAGCCTTACTCTCTGCAACTCTCTTCCTAAAACTCTCAGCTTTGTTACTCCTCCCTCTCCTCACCTTCAAACGTTTCCTCTTTAAACATATCTGAATCGCAACTGAATGTTTGACTACAGCTCAGTGCCTAGTTTTGTCTCTGTGGAGTGGTTTGGGACATTTCACTACATTAAAGGTTTTATTTTCAATTTGCTTATCATAGATTATCATAGAATTTACAGTGCAGAAGGAGGCCATTCGGCCCTTCGAGTCTGCACCGGCTCTTGGAAAGAGCACCCCACCCAAGGTCAACACCTCCACCCTATCCCCGTAACCCAGTAACCCCACCCAACACTAAGGGCAATTTTGGACACCACGGGCAATTTATCATGGCCAATCCACCTAACCTGCACATCTTTGGACTGTGGGAGGGAACCGGAGCACCCGGAGGAAACCCACGCACACATGGGGAGGATGTGCAGACTCCGCACAGACAGTGACCCAAGCCGGAATCGAACCTGGGACCCTGGAGCTGTGAAGCAATTGTGCTATCCACAATGCTACCGTGCTGCCCAAAATATGACAATATTATCCAGCATCCAATTTTCTTAGTCTATTGTCATTACGTACAGGCATATTGACCAAAAGTCAACTAACGCCCCTTTCAGCTTTCTGCATGGTTGACAATTTCTTCCTAGTTTTACTTCCAATGTATGCAGTATCTTACACTTATTTATATAAGTCATTTCATACGCCAACTCGATAAAAAGCCTGTTGTCTTATCAGTGTAAAATCATGGCTGCCATCTGAATCTGGGATGCCCTTCAACTTGGTATTTCAGGTATCTGTAAATCTAGCTACAATATTGACAATTTATTTACATATACCTAGAACAGAATGGATCTCAGCATAGAAATCTGGTACATCACTTTGTAACTCCTATCATTGCAACTTAGCCCTCATTACAACTACCCTCTGCTTCCACTTGTATGGACACTTACTCGTTCATATCCACATTTTATCTCTGATATCCACTGACAGTTTGAAGATGAATCTTTCAAGCAGTACTTTATAAAAGTTTTTTTGAAGTTTTATTTAAATATTTCTAATTAAATGTTGGGAAGGCCAAAGGCAAGGGGTGGAATTCTCTGATAATGAGCCTATGTCCGCACGCCCGTGAGAAAATGGGCACAAATCACTCTGGACTTTCCTGGAGAAAGTCCAGAGTGATTCTCCATTTTGCAGGGGGCTAGCAGGGCCATGGAGTGCTCCTCACAGCTCCGGCTGCCGATACGGGGACTTGCACGTCCGGCTGCGGGTCCGTGCAACATGGTGGACCCACACCGCGGGCCGGCCCCGACAATATAGGCCCCCCGAGATCGCGCGCGCCCACCGATTGGTAGCCCTTGATTGCGAGCCTGGCCGTCCTGGAGATCGTCCGTCTCCCCCCCCCCCCCCCCCCACCCCGTGACGGATTCCCCCGCCCCCCACCAGGGCGGCCGCGGGCTGAGTCCGCAGCCGCCACTCCGAGCTCCCGCCGGGTGGATCCCCGAGTGAACCACACCGGTGGGAACTCGGCCAGTTGTCGGCGGAGAATCGGCGTGGGGATCTCTTTCAATGGCCCCCGACCAGCGCCGCGTCAACCACGCACGATTGGCGGGGATTCTCTTGTCCCCAGAGAATCGTGGGAGCGGCGACGGACCCGATCGCAGGTCTGACACCCATTCCCCCCCCCCGCCGAGCGCGATTGTGGCACGGAGTCTCGGAGAATCCCGGCCATCATCTCTAACTCTCTCCCTGGCAAATTAACCTGAACCAGCTTGCTCACAACCTTGGTATTCATATTTGAACTTCAGGTGATCTGCAGCATACATCACAAATACTACCTATCTCTGCTTCTCTAATATCACTTTGCCTCATTTTCTGCAAAACCCTCATTCTTGCCTCGACTACATTTCGACTATTCCAACGCACTCTTGGCCGGTCTGCCACCTTCTGTAAACTGGAGGTTATCCAAATCTCTGCTGCCTGTGTCTTAAATTGCAACAAGTCCCATTCCCCCATCATTCCCGTGGCCGCTACCAACATTGGTTCCCAATTAAGCAGTGCCTTGATTTTAAAATTTTCATCCTTGTTTTCAAATCTTCTGTGGCCTTGGAACCCAGTGCCTCTGTCCTGATCTGACATCAACACGCATGTAATTTCCAGCATGGCACACTCAAAACTAAGCAGAAGTGGATTCCTGACTAATTTTCCCACTTTCTAACCTAGCAAATCTTGTCTGTCCCATGGTACCCGATTGAGATCACATAAATTTATTGCAGATAAGGAGTTCAATTTTCATTCTTCTCAGCATCACGCCACGTTAAATCTCACTCTCTAACATGGAAAATAGCAAAACAAACTCTGATTGTTAAAACAATTAATTTATTGATGAGTACTCTATAAACTGATAGAGAATTACTACAAAAACCACGCTTTCAATTTCTGACCATAATATTTATACATTTATACATGGTTCTCATCCGAGGTCAGTGAAAGCAAAATGGAAACCTTTAAATATTACAGTTGCCAAAAGTGAGTACTTAATATCTACTCCTGTCTGGATTTCTGAGATTGGTGCACTTTACCAAATAAAGTAAAAATACAATTTTCTTTGATCTTAAAGTATCTCACATGGTGGTGTCAGTTCAAGTTAAATACACAAAATAAGATTGTCAGCCATTTCTCCATAGCGATCAAACACCAAAATGTTCAAATATTTTGGATTCCAAGTCTATGACAGTCAATGCTGAAATTAGTTCCTCCTCAGTTATATTTTCTGTTAGCGTTCCTGGCCAGAGTCCTTTATTTCAGTAGAAATGAATCAGAATCACACTGACATGGATACAGTAGCATGAATGGACATGGCCAAGAAAGGCTATGATCAACACAGCCAGGTTGGAAACCATTTATGTGCCAACATCTTTAAAATTCGCTGAAGAATTGGAGAGTTAAAATTATTTAAATTACCATACCAAAGTTGAGAGGACGTCAGGCTATCACACATTTGTTGAGGTCTATGATCTTCTTTCTACTTTGTTTTTTTATGTATCTGACAGCAGTCCTCACTCCACATTCAAATACTTCTTGCACCCCTCTGTTAGTAACTGCTGAGCACTCCAAGTACCCTCGTGCTCCGATATCTCTTGCCAGCCTCTTCCCATCGACAGACGTAATGGTACGAAAAGTGCCAATGTCACGCTGGTCTATTTGCGTAGCAACAACCAATACTGGAACCTTTGGTAAAAGACTTCTGACTTCTGCCATCCATTTATTCCTCACGTTCAAGTAAGACATGGGGTTTGCTACAGAGTAACAAATTAAAACCACATCAGCCTGTTGGTAAGAAAGTGGCCGAATTCCTTGAAATGAATCATTTCCTGAGGTGTCCCAGAGTCCCAGGCTGATCTGAGTTCCATCCATAAACACATCGACTCCAGTGTTATCATAAACAGTGGGCTTGTACATATCTGGGAAAGTCTCTGATGTAAACCTCACCAGTAATGCTGTTTTCCCCACCTTTACATCACCAACAAGAACACATTTTATGGAGCTCATGATGCTTTTGAGTCTTTATGCAAAATAGATTGCTGGTAGCTCCAACAAGTCTTTTCAATCACTCACAGCAGGAGTACAGATCCTTCAAAGAAATGTTTTTTTCTTTTCGACACAGGAGCTCACTTTAAAAGGGTGTCCATGCAGGATGTTCCACCAAAGCTATCTTTCACCTGTGAAACAAGAAAGAAACATTTAACGATTAAAAAAGTTCTGGTAAAGGGACAGACCCAAATGATTAATTATTTTTCCCTCAGAATCAACAATTGGTTGACACAAATGTTTGGCTTTAAGTGAGGATTGCAGGAGGAAAGGCAGATTTAGGCTTTGCACACTCCCGGGTGAGCATAATCAGAGCAGAAGGCAGAATGACGAATTTTGCCTTTAAATACAAATGGAATGAAGACAATATCATAATTAATACAATTATGGAATGTAGTATTCTTCTGTGGGCTAGATGTCACCACATTTTAAGCCTATTTTTGGGGATTAACTTCCAAATCTCACAGCACATAGTGCACAAAGGAAATTCCCCTTCATGTTTTTCTTTATGTAGACACTCCTTCAAGAGGTTTTACAGGCATTTCTTGAAGTCAAAAGAGTCATGAATTTGTTTTTTAACATGTTTGAACTATTTGCTCTCACAGATCTTACCTCTAATAATTCATTCAGCTTTTTCAACCCCAGGCTTGCAAATTGACTTGCATGTATTTAGGATCTGTCCGTTAACGATTCTTGCTTCTTGTACTTCAAAGAACAAAGAACAAAGAAATGTACAGCACAGGAACAGGCCCTTCGGCCCTCCAAGCCCGTGCCGACCATACTGCCCGACTAAACTACAATCTTCCAATTCTATCATTTCTCACTTCTATATATTGCTCTTCCTTCCTGATAGCCTTGGGAACAGATATGACAACAGAGCTTCTAGCGGTTCATGACACATTCTAGTGACGTTCCCAATTCTAGGGAAGCAATAGAACTTGCATACTTCCTTCTAAATTCAAATAATATTTTTCATTCCGATGTATTTCAATTTTTCACAGAAAAGATGCATGACAAGTGGAATTTATATTGCCCTTTCCTGGTAATGAATTGGAAAAGGACAATTCAGATGAAGTCACATTCCAATGCAAGGGGGTCGTAGCCATAGGATTAAGAAAACACCCACCAAAAAGAACCCCCTATTGGGAAGAGGAAGAGGAGGATCTGCAGAGGCTATCAGGCATATCAAAATGCACAAGAATTGCTTTATACCCACCCGCTGGTACCCCAACATCCATATAAACTGCAAAGTCCTTACTTTTGCAGGCGAGACTGGTGATAACTTCTCTTTCAAACAATGTACCAGCAGATGTCCATAGGCAACACTTAGATATGAGAATACTTCCCCAACAGTAATGATGATCAAAAGCACCAGCTATGGTTTCCTGGGCAATGCATGACAAACATATATCAGAATCAACAAGTATGGTCTCACTGTAACTGGCAAGCAGGCACCAAGTTTTTCTGCTGGCCATGCACTCCTCCATAATAAAGGAAACATGTCTTTCTAGGGTCACCCGAGACAGATACAGAATTTCAGTTCCTTACTAGCCTCCACTTATTCCTAATATTTGAATCTGATAGTTTGTAGGGTTTGGTACAGTAGCAAACTAATACCACATCAATCTGTTGGTAAGAAAGTGGGGGATTATCTTAAAATGAATCATTTCCTGATGTGTCCCAGGCTGATCTGAGTTCCAGTGATAATTAAACCTACTCCAGTAGTATCATATAATTGGGAGTTTATAGATATCAGGGAAAGGTAAAGTGACTTATTGTATGTAAAGTTCCATTAGGATATTTCGGAGACATGTGAAAAGGCACCATAACAATACAAAACTCATTTATAAAATTACCACCAGATTTAAGGTTTCTGCATCCCTTAGTCTCAGGTTCTCAGGGTGAATTGTCCAAATGACAATCTTTGAACTATTCTAACATCAGAAATATTTCAAAACTTTTATAGTCCCAATAGATCTAAATTTTGTGCAATTCTGGGAGAGCAACTCCAAACACATGTGTAAATATGCAATATACATGAATGTCACTTTAAAACTATTTATTGACTGCATTTATCCTGGCTCTGCATGCTTGCTTCAGTGGATTTTCTCTACTGATGCATAATTAAAAGTGAAATAATAGTGGGCACCATTCAACTAATTGGGAACAAAGTCTCAGAGCGAGCGCGTTTAGCCACCTATTTCCCAGCTCTCGCAGTGCCGAGAAACATAGGGTTATTCAATGCAAATCGCATTGTATAAGGGGCTTCAGCAGGAAACGTGCAGCCGAGGCCACACATAGCCCTGTTTTGTACACTGTGGAGCTCCCGGCAAGGGGAGCTCCCAGTGTAGCAAGAGATTGGGATACCATTTTTAAATGATGTCCCGATCTCTAAGGCCCCCAAAGCAATCACCCCCGCCCGCCCCTCTCAAACACACAATGGGAGGACTCCTACTCCCCCACACCCATCACATACATGCAAAAAATGCCAGTGTGGCACCTTGGCAGTGCCAGCCTGGCACCCTGGCAGTGCTTCATGGGTGCCAGCTGGCATGGGCACTGCCAGGTTAACACTACCAAGGTGATTGGCTGGCACTGCCAGTGTGCCCAGGTGGCACCAACAGTACCAGAGAACCACCCTGCCCAAAGAGCATGCAGCTGGGGGGCCTCCGATCCCCTGGGAGACCCCACAAGTGCAATCTGGTTCCCGTTTGTGGAGACCAGTGCTGAATGTCGCACGCCCGAGGTCTCCAAGGCAAAGGGAATGAATCCTAAAGCATCAGGTACCTTGGGAAACTGCAAATTAGAGTGAGACTAGCTGTCTCGCTTTAATATACAGATTTGCCAAAAAATTATCCCGACCACAATGGGCAGGATTTACATCGCAACGTCGCACAAGATCACCCCCGCCCATTGGATCTTGCGAGCTGGGTAGATCCCGGTAGTGGGGTCTCCCGTCTTTTACCGGCCATGCTGTACCATGGCTAGCTGTTTTTCGGGCACAGCATGGCCATTGGATTGCACCAACGTTGTCTCAACTATGCCATGAATTAATGAATAAATGGTCTTCATAGGATGGGTACAAAAGGAAAGACTACATTTGGAAGGCAATGTACAGTTCTGGTCTCCATTCCGAAGGAAGGATATACATGAAATAACACAGGATCAATGGGGGTTCCTTAAAGTCATTTCTGCAATAAGAGGGCTGTAGTATGAGGTGAGATTGAGTAGCATGGCTTTATATTCTCTGGGGTTAAAAAATGAGATCTCACTAAAACACAATTCTGAGAGGCTTTGCAGGGTAAATGCCAATAGGTTATTTCCCCTGGTTGAAGAGTCTAGAACAAGGGACATACAGCTGAAATTTACAGGGGTGACTCACAGCACGGGGCGGGCGGGCGGGCGGGGGGGGGGGGGGGGGGGTGCTGACACAAGTTCAAGGGGACATAAGCAGAAAATGAAAATGACAAAGTGGGGGTAACATCTTGGACAAGGTCCTCCAAATGCATACAGGTAAACTCCCAAAGGATGTAACGGCCCCTTTCTTCCCATATTTTAACTGGTTTGCTAAAAACAGCCTACCCACTCCCACCTGCCAGCCTATGCTAACTGTATTATGGTGTGGGCAACGGAATATCTGAGTCAATTAGCCTGGTAAGAAGTTAATTTGCCCATTATTCCCTTTTCATATTGCTGGCTGGGCTGCTGACTTTGGCGTCCACCCACCTACTGTTTATTGGAGAACAGGTCAGGGTGGGCGGAAAGGAAGTGGGCTAGCCACCCGAAATATTTTATGTGCCCTTCGCTGCTGAAAACACACCCAGTGGGAGGCCATACAATCCAGCCCATAGTTTCAGGGTAAGGGGCCAATCATTTCAAAACAAAATTTGGAGAATTTTTTCATTCAAGAAAGTTTGAATAGTTGGGATTTTCCACTTCAGAGAGCTGTGACTGCTCAGTCATTGGTTATATTTAAGATGGGAGCAATAGATTTTTGGACTCTAAGGGCATCAAGGGATCAGCTGGGAATATGGAGTTGAGGGCGAGAACAGTCACTGTCTCATTGAACAGCAGAGGAGGTTCAAGGCACTGTTTGGGCCACTCCTCTTACGTCTTAAGTTCTTATGAAATCCAAAAAGGGTTTACAAAAGATAATCTGGTAAAATTTAGGCTCTCTAATGCAGGAGCGTTCCAGAAATGGCACCATTAAAATAGATTACTCCGCGATGTTCGGTTTTGACTTTTACCTGGAAAAATATTAAGCAATCCGAGCCTTGTAATTGGGAGACTCAGCACCAACTGAATGGTAGAATCGGGCAGTATCAAAATGGATTTATGAAAAGGAAATCACGTTTGACAAATTGTGGAATTTCTGGATGATATTGCTTGTAGCTTTGGCAAAGGAGAACCAGTGCATGTGGTGTATTTGGATTTTCAGAAGGCTTTGGATAAAGTCCCACACAAGAGTGGCATGGTTGCATAGTGGTTACCACTGCTGCCTCTCAACGCCAGGAACCTGGGTTCGATTCCAGCCTTGGATTACTGTGTGGAGTTTGCATTCTCCTTGCGTCGGTCTGGGTTTCCTCCGGGTTCTTTGGTTTCCTCCCACAGTCCAAAGATGTGCAGGTTTAGATGGATTGGCCATGATCAATAAGTGGGGTTACAGGGATAGGGTGGGGGAGTGTGCTTAGGTAGGGTGCTGTTTCGAAGGATGGGTGCAGACTCAATGGACTGAATGGCCTCTTTCTGCACTGTAGGAATTCTATGGATTCTAAAGTTTAGTAAATAAAATTAGAGTGATTAGGATTGGGGAAATATACTATCATGGATTGAGAATTGGGTTAACAGACAGAAATTAGAGAGGAGGAATAAATGGAAAATTCTCAAGATAGCAGGCTGTTACTAATGAGGTACCATAAGGATCAGTGTTGTCCACAGCGGTTAACAATATATATATAAATTAAAGCAGTAGCACAGCTGAGGAAGGTAAAAGGGGCAGTCTATGAATATGGGGAGAAAGTGAGTAGAATGCTGGCGCACCAACTTTGTAGGAGGCGGCCAGGGAAATTGGGGAAGTTTGGGATAAGGATGGCAACACGGTCTTGGATCCAGTGGGGGTGAACAAAGTCTTTAGGGTGTTCTATGGTAAATTGTATGAGTCGGAACCCCCGGCGGGAGGGGGAGGGATGAATCAATTCATGGACCAATTGAGGTTTCCAAAGGTGGAAGAGGATCTGGTGGAGGGACTGGGGACCCCGATAGAGCTGGAGGAGATTGTTAAGGGCCTAGGGAGCATGCAGTCGGGCAAGGCCCCGGGGCCGGACGGCTATCCTGTAGAATTCTGCCAGAAATTTTCAGAACTGTTGTGTCCACTCCTGCTAAGGACCTTTAACGAGGCTAAAGAGAGAGGAACCCACCCCCCAACAATGTCACAGGCTTCGATTTCACTCATTCTCAAACGAGAGAAAGATCGGCTACAATGTGGGTCCGATAGACCGATATCGCTCTTGAACGTGGACGCCAAGTTGCTGGCCAAGATTTTAGCCGCTAGAATTGAGGACTGTGTCCCAGGGGTGATAGGGAAGGATCAGACAGGCTTCGTTAAAGGAAGGCAACTGAACTCCAATGTTCAGTGGCTCCTAAACATTATTATGATGCCCTCAGAAGGAGGGGTGGCAGAAGTAGTGGCTGCGATGGATGCACAGAAAGCCTTTGACCGGGTAGAATGGGAGTACCCATGGGTAACGCGAAGAAGGTTTGGATTCGGTGAGGGATTCATAGAGTGGGTCCAACTATTTTATCAGGCCCTCGTAGTAAGTGTATGTATAAACAGGGTGAGGTCGGAATACTTTAGGCTCCATCGAGGGACGAGGCAGGGGTGCCCCCTCTCCCCGTTATTATTCGCCCTTGCAATAGAGCCGTTGGCCATAGCGCTGCGGGCTTCAAAGAACTGGCAGGGGCTGGTTCGGTGGAGCGGGGGGAGGAGCATCGGGTCTCGCTCTGTGCAGATGATCTGCTCCTGTATATTTCGGACCCACTAGGGGGGATGGGGGAGGTCATGCAGCCTTTGAGGGGAGAGGTCGACGTGGGAGCGGTTAGAGGCGTCCTCATGCAAAGGCACCAGCCTAGGGGCACTTGTAACGGCACCTCTGCCGTTCTCGCCGGCCCGCTACTCCTCAGGTCCAGTGGTGGCGGCGGCATTAAGGATCTGAGGTCAGTGGAGGAGACACGGGGGGTGGAGGGAGCCTCAGTTTGGACCCCGATACGCAACAATCACAGGTTTGTCCCAGGCAAGATAGACGGAGGGTTTCAAAGCTGGCATAGGGCAGGTATTAAAAGGATGGGAGACCTGTTCATAGACGGGACTTTTCCAAGCTTGAAAGCGCTGGAGGAGAAATTCAATTTGCCCCTGGAAATGCCTTCAGTTACCTTCAGGTAGCCGCCTTTTTTAAAAAACATTTCCGTTGCTATGCCCACACGGGATACAGGATAGGGTGGGCTCCGGCACCTGGGTAGGGGAGAGGAAGGTGTCGGACATCTACCAAGAACTACAGGAGGCGGATGAAGCCCCAGTGGGGGAACTTAAGAGCAAGTGGGAGGAGGAGCTAGGCGGGGAGCTGGATGCGGGTCTGTGGGCGGATGCCCTAAACAGGGTTAATTCCTCTTCATCATATGCCAGGCTTAGCTTAATCCAGTTTAAGGTGGTTCACCGGGCACACATGACAGTCACCAGGATGAGCAAGCTCTTTGGGGTTGAGGTGTGCGGGAAGCCCTGCAAATCATGTCCATTTGTTTTGGGCATGCCCGGCTCATAAGGGATTCTGGCAGGGATTCGCTAAGGCAGTGTCCAAGATTTTAGACACGCGGGTGGTGCCGAGTCCAGAGATAGCGATCTTTGGTGCGTCAGGCGATCGGAGAGTTCAGGAAGCGGAAGAGGCCGACGTATTGGCCTTTGCATCCCTGGTCGCCCGGAGACGGATCCTTTTAATGTGGAGGGACTCGAAGCCCCCGAGTGTGGAGACCTGGGTTAGTGACATGGCTGGGTTTCTCAGTCTCGAGAAAATATAGTTTGCCTTGAGAGGGTCCTTGACGGGGTTCTCTCGGAGGTGGCAGTCGTTCCTCGACTTTCTAGGAGAGCACTAAAATGTCAGCAGCAGCAGCAACTCGGGAGGGGGGGGGGGGGGGGGGGATGTTACGTATTCTTGTTCTTATCTTCTTGTATATAATGTTAACGTTCACCTAGTTTTGTTAAATGTTGTTAATGGTTATGCAAAAATTATGTTTTGATAAAAATTTTAATAAAAATATAGATTTTTTAAAAACAATATATATAAATTAATTGGATGTGGGGACTAATTGTAGTATTTTCAAACTTGCTGATGACACCAAACGGGGTGGGAAAGTAAGTTGTGAGGAGGATGCAAGGAGGTTTCAAGAGGACGTAGACAGGCTAAGTGAATTGCCTAGAAAATGGCAGATGAAAAATAAAATGAATAAGTGTCAAGTTATTCACTTTGGTAGAAAAAAACAGAAAGGCAGAATATTTCTTCAATTGTGAGAGGTGCCCTTGTTCATGAGTCACTAAAGTTAGTATGCAGGTGCAGTAAGCAATTAAAAAGGCAAATGGTATGTTGGCCTTCATTGCAAAAGTACTTGAGTACTGGAATAAAGATGTATTGCTGCAATTGTAGAGAGCCTTGGTGAGACGTCACCTGGAATATTGGGCGGGATTCTCCTGCAATCGGCGGGGCGGGCCATACCGGTGCCAAAGAGTAGCGTGAACCACTCTGGCGTCGGGCCGCCCGGAAGGTGCGGAATCCTCCGCACTTCCGGGGGCTAGGCCAGTGCTGGAGTGGTTGGCGCCGCGCCAACCGGCGTGTGCAGAACCGCTGGCGTGATTCCTGCGCATGTGCAGGGGGCTTCTTCTCCACGCCGGCCATCGCGGAACCTTACACAGGCCGGCGTGGAGGGAAAGAGTGCCCCCACAGCGCAGGCCCGCCCGCAGATTGGTGGGGCCCGATCGTGGGCTAGGCAACCGTGGGAGCCTCCCCCGGGGCCAGATCCCCCCGCGCCCACCCAGAGGACTCCACAAGCCATCCTCAAAGCCAGGTCCTGCCGGTATGGACCTTCTCTAATCCACGACGGCAGGACTAGCCGAAAACGGGTGGCCGCTCGGCCCACTGAGGCCCGGAGAATCGCCGGGGGGGGCCACTGCCAATGGCCCCCGACCGGCGCAGCGCGATCCCCGACCCGGCCAAAAACCGGCGCCAGAGAATTCGGCAGCCAGCGTCAGAGTTGCTGGGTGGGATTCACGCCACCCCCTGCCGATTCTCCGACCTGGCGGGGGGTCAGAGAATCCCGCCCATTGTGTACAGTTTTGGTCCGCTTATCGAAGATGTGATATACTTGTCATAGAGGCAGTGCAATGGAGGCTCACCAGATTAATGCATCGGATGACGGGATTGGTTTATCAGGTGAGATTGAGGAAATTCGGCCTGTATTCTTTGGAGATTCAAAGAATTAGAAGTGATTATATTGAAATTTACGAAATTATCACCGCGAGTTACAGGGTGGATGGAAATAGGGGCACGATTCACAGACTTGAAACTAAGTCCGCTGTCGGGCACGTATAGCGGGGTGTTTCTCAGAAGCTGCAGCGCATTTAGAGTGATTTCAGGAAAGGCAGTTTGCAGATGTGGGTGCCATTTTGACCAGCTGCTCTGGTCTCTTCCCCCCCCCCCCCCTTCCTCCTCTCAGCCCCCTTCCACTTTACTGAACACCACTCATCCCCCAACCTTGTGGGGGTCCAATTGGGAATCCCCCTCCAAGTGGCAAGGCCATCCTGGGCCAGGGCCTGACTCCTGGCAGTGCCAACCTGGCACCCGAGAACCCTGGCAGTATGCCATGGTGCCACTGCCAGTGTGCCCAGGCAGTGCTGCCAGGGTGCCAGGCTGGCAGGACCAAGGTGCCAGGTGCTAGGGAGTATCAGGGTATGACCCTATCCTGTCCCTGACCACCTAGGGGTCTCCAATGGCCTGAGCAACCCTCCCCCCCCCCACCCCCCGCAGGTTCCATTACATCTGGTCCACGTTTGTGTGGACCAGTACTAAACAGCGGCCTAGCGAGGCCTCCCAGGTGCGGCCATTGAGTCCCGGGCACCAGGCATTTAAATGAACCATGAGGCTCATTTGAATGTTCAAGTTGGACCTCACTTGGCGACGGTGAGATCCAGATCACACCGGGCTGAGCAAGTTGGGTGACTGGCGATCAGCCCAGCGTGGTGCTCGATTTGGGGCTCTTGTGCAATTCACCCGTTACACCCAGCAACGGGGTAGTTGAATCGTGTCCAAGTCCAAGATGTTTCTCTTGGCTGCTGAGGCTAAAATCAGGGACATCATCAGAGGATAAGGAGTAGGCCATGTAAGACTGAGATGTGGAGGTATTTATTCAATCGGAGGCTGGAGAATCTTTGGAATTCTCTACCCCAGAGGGCTGTGGAATCTCAATGATTGAGCATATACAATATATGGATATTAATGACATCAAGGGATATGGAGATAGTGCGGGAAAGTGGCATTGAGGCAGATCTGTCATGATCTAATTGAATGGTGGAGCAAACCCGACTGGCTAAAATTACCTATTCCTGTTCCTATACAGTCCCTTCTCCAGTACAACCACCTACCCATTAATCACAAAGAATAATGACCCCAAAGAACATGACCACTAGTAAACTGGCTCTATCTTCCCTCAGATAGCCTCAGAAACAGATGAAACAAGTCATCTGAACCACTTGATTCACAATTTCTCCCAGCACAGAGTCATGGCAGGAAATCCGGATGTATGGATGCATTCCTCCGTCAATTACAACATGCAATTGTTTCAGAAAATATACAAGTGAATGGCCACTTTAGAGAAAAAAAGGAATTACTCGAGTCTGCCACCAGGATGTTGGAAGTGGTTGAGTTTTGCTGTGATTTTGTAGTCAGGGAGGAACCCAAGAGAGGCATTCAACATTTGCCTAAGGACCACAATCTTTTGAGATGAAGAATAAATCCAGTGCCTTTCCAGTTTTCAGGTATAGAAAGTATATTCCTTATTTCTCAGCCAGAAAATGAAGGCAGAAAGGCTTTAATCCTTAGATTAAACCCAACATCCTTTCATCAAATGCTCTTATGATAAACCTGTTATACTCTGCAAGCACACTATCTGCATAAAAACCATGTACATACAAGACTGAAAGTGCTAACTCTGCCTACAATCTGTGAAGTAAAACAGCATTGCATATCTTTTCCACAGCTGCCTTTTTTTGATGTGAACATTACCAGTAAATAAAAGGAAGTTACAGTTATTCAAATTCAGTTTATGCAAACTCTCCAATCTTGCATCAACAGTTGTAATTCCAGCTCCTAGAAGTAACTAGAATAATAACAATCATTAGATTTCCAACTAATGCATTTTAAGTGAAGCACTTTGAAGCATTGTTGAGATGGATTACATCAAATTATGTCTTTCTTTTTACTTTTGTAAGACAATTTGTAAATCGTTTACTATATTTTTTAATTTTTAATTTTATACAATAATTTATGCAGTGCCAATAACATAATAAATAGTGTGCAATTGTATGGCCAACAAGTTAAGTTAAGATTGTAAGTTGGGTGTAGGCCCAAAGTAGAGGACAGTTCAGAAACGGGAACCTGGAGGAAACTACTCTGGTCTTTCTTGCATACGGAGTGTATATATAAGATTGTATATATTGACGAGACTACTGGGTTCTTGCTTTTTGAATACAAGTTATTTTTTCAAGACATACAGGTAATGTGCATATCATTGAAACAGGATAGTCCAAATGTGCATATCATTGAAACAGGATAGTCAAAAAAAAATTTATTTCCCCACATAGAATGAAGAATGAATTACAAATTCAACGCAATCACTGTTGATCACGGCATATAAGCCAGCCCAGCATATAAAATGACCTTTGTTTTTGGATGCCAAAATGTATGTTTGGGCCTTGCTCAGCACATAAATTGACCCCACCACTTTCCAAGTAATCGTTCTATGTTTAGGGCTATATTTGCACTTGAAGGCAAGCTCAAATTTTAAGCTCAGATATTATATTTACAGTTATACTTGCCTTTTAAGTCAATGCATGGGATCAAGCAAGTGATACAGACCATGTTGCAAGATACATGGGGTTCAAGACACACCCACAAAGAGCAGGGTGCATGTGGTGATAGATGAACAGAATATTTTTCACAGTTCAATATGGTGACTACCAACACCAATGGTTAACATTTTCAACTAGATGTATACGTTGATCCCTGTTTTTGGAAGGATTTTTCAAAGTTTCATTTATACTCCATAATTGTAAGGTAAATTTTAAAGTCAGGCATTTTGGTTTATGCTTCCAGATGCATTACACATTGCCAGCATAAGACCACTCCAACTGACAAATTTTACATTGCAGCTATACTGGGCCACTCGTCTGAGCCTGATAAATTAAGAGTACAGTTCATAGTCAGGCTGAGGGCCATGCTTCACTCCAAGAGATAACTGTACATGCTTACATATAGCTGCACACCCAGTCACACTCAGATTGGACCATTAGCCTTCTAAAAAAATATTTTTAAAAACCTACCCAGGAAGTCTAACAAGGTAATTCCCAAGCAGTGTAAAATGTGCACAATAAAACAGAAAATTCTAAAAATATTCAGCAGATCTGGCAGCATTTGTGGAAAGGTTAAAGGACAGGAATTCCCCCCCCTTCCCACACAGTGTTTTGTGGCAGTCTTGCCATTGTCAATGGGGTTTCCCGGTGTATGCACCTCCCGCCGCCGGGAACATTGGGCGGCACGGTAGCACATTGGTTAGCACTGTTGCTTCACAGCGCCAGGGTCCCGGGTTCAATTCCCGCTTGGGACTCTGTCTGTGTGGAGTCTGCACATTCTTCCCTTGTCTGCGTGGGTTTCCTCTGGGTGCTCCGGTTTCCTCCCACATGTCGTGAAAGACAGTCTTGTTAGGTGAATTGGACATTCTGAATTCTCCCTCTGTGTATCCGAACAGGCACCAGAGTGTGGCGACTAGGGGATTTTCTTCATAGGAACTTCATTGCAGTGTTAATGTAAGCCTACTTGTGACACTAAGATTATTATTATTGTTACAATCAAAGATTCATGTCTATGTCCTTTAATTGGGAGTCCAGGATATTGACCTGAATTGACCTGAAACCTCATTGCATTTAAAATGTTCTTGAATATTTACTGAAGGCACCATAACCTACAAGGTTATGGACCATTAGCTGGAAAGTGGGACTAGGCTGGATAGCTGTTTTACCATGGACACAGAATGGCGTCCTTCTGTGCGGTAAATGCCTATGATTCTCTAAAGTGAAAATAAAATTCTGCAAGTATAATGCAATATTTGATTACACAATCACTGACCAACACATAATCAAAACATAACTGGAATGTGCAAATCCTACAGTTACGAAACTTTAATCAGTATGTTAAGTATCATATGACACGTTATGGAAACTGACTGTAAAATAAATGGAAATGTGAATATCATTACATTGCACCATGAAATGGCAGCATAGGAAGTGAAATTCCTGGACTATTCTCATGCATTACTTCGCATTTACTCAAAACAGCTTTAGTGGCAGCTCATCCAACTGCTAAAAGCTCTCTGATGCAACAGCTTAAATGAGAAATGAAAGAAAACAGAAGAACTTCTTTCCTAACAAATAGTAAACAATAAATGAATATTGAGGTGGCACAATGCATTTTTGTGCACACCTTAACCTGCAATCAGCACAACTGGTGTTCTGTATAATAATGTTCACATGAATTTGTATTTGTTAAATCTTTCCTACGTGAAATATATTCTTTAAAAATATGCTTGAACATAGTTGACCAAAACTGGAAAATTCAGGTACAACCTATAACAGTTTGAAAAAAAAGTATCCTGATCAAAGTGAAATTAATCATGTCGTGCCACTTTTACACAACTCTTGTCAAGTCTTTGTGGCTACATAAACTGCTTGCAATGATCACTACATATTAAAGTCCACATAATTAATTGTATCACAATCAATTTGTTTTTAATATCAAGATAATTAAAATATACTAAGTGAGCAATTAGAAATGCATGGGTTAATCCATGAGAGCCAGCATGAATTTATTAAATCCAAGTCATGTTTAATGTGATAACTACTAGATATAATACGAATGCAGCAGAGTTTGTGTGTGCATATATATATATATATATATACATATGTATATATATATCAGAAGGCAATGATAAGGTTTCCCAGAATAGGCTTGTGCGAAAATTTAAGAGTATGGTATAAAAGGAAACACAGCTGCATGGAGAGAAATTTGATCATTGGACCAGAAACAAAGCGATAGGGTAAACAAGGGTTGCCCAGGTTAAAGGACTAGGACAATATTCGGTATATTTATTTCCTGAGTATTTATACACCATTAGAATTTGGCCATAAGAAACAGAATCGCAAAATTTGCTGATAACACAAAAGTCGGAGACTTGGCAAACAATGAGCAGAACTGTATAGACAGAGTGGCAGAATGGGTAGATAGATTGAAGAGGCAAGTGAATGAAGATTAATGTGAAGTAACACATTTCAGGAGGAGAAACAAGGAATGGGATTATACATTCAATGAGAAGACACCGATTGGTGCAAATGAACGGAGAAACATAGAGCTTCAAATATATAAATACCTGTATATGCAAGTGCTAGTAGATAAAGCTATTAAAAAGGCTAATAAAATGGTAGGCCAGGATATCTCTTGGGAGGATATTGGATCATTAATAGTTGATAGCAAGGCAGCTGAATTAGTATAATTTTCATTTCGGGGGTGCCCAAAGCCCAGAAATGGAGGAACACAGAAATCTTATTGGGTTGCAGTGATGGAGAAGTTTGCCGATAGGGAAGGGTAAGACCATGGAGAGATTTGAACTCAAGGATGAGAATTTTAAAATTGAGGGATTGGGGGACCAGAGGCCAATGAAGCTTAATGAGTTCAGGGTTAAACAGATCTTGATGCAGGTTAGACTCCATGCAGTAGAGTTATGGATGAAGTTTATAGAGCATAGAAGGTGAGACGCTCGACAGAAAAGCATTGGAATTATCGAGTCTAGAGAAAGCATAGAAGTTTAATTTGGCTCTCCAATTTAGCCTGAGTCGATCTAAGTGGGGTCTACATTTTCCACCGGCATCAAAGTAATGTTTCAATATCTGTCCATTCAGTGCCAATTGCTGCTTAGAAAGTACTACAACTATCACAACAACTATATCATGCCAGCACACTAAATGAACATACAATGTAAAAAAGCACCTTTTTCCTATAAAGCTTGAGGTAGAAATTCCGATTGTTCACCAGTCTGTGATTTTCCACCCGTCACTGTTAGTAGGTACATCATCACAAACTGGAGAGTGCAGAATATCCTTTTGAATCATGAATTATTCAGCCACATTACAATCCAACATGTACAACGAACTATGTTGCTTTAAATAATAAACTTTGGCCGTGATTCAGCGGACAAAATGCTAAGTCCGCTTTTGGGCACATTTGGCGGAATGTTTCTCGGCAGCTGCAGCTGCCAAGATTGACCTCGCTATTCAATGGCAGCTAAGCTCGCCAGCAGGACCGAATTCTTGCAGATCAGAGCACCATTTTGATTGGCTGCCCCGATCTCTATTTCCCCCCCCCCCCCTTTTCTGCTACCTCCTGCTTTCAGGAACCTCCACCTTCATCCCCCTCCCCTCAACCCCCTTGGCACTGCCAGGGTGCCAGACTGCCACTGCCAAGGTCTCCAGGTGCCAGAGGGAGTGTCAGGGTTCTACCATTCCGTGCCCCAACCACCCAGGGGGCTCTAATTGCCTCCAAGAACCCCCAAGATGCCATCACACCTGGTCCACGTTTGTGGAAACCACTGCTAAATGGCGCCCAGTTGAGGTCTCGAAGGTGTGGCCATTGGCTCCCAAGTGCACGGTGCATATGGCATTCGGGTATTTAAAATGTCATTATCTGGATCTCGCCCAGCAAGGGCGTGATCATGATCGCACCGGGTGGAGTGAGTCAGGTGACTCACGATTGGCCCAGCAGAGTCCAATTTGGGGCTCTCGCGTATTCACCCATTGCGCCCAGCAAATACTGAACATGGTATTGTGTAACTATAGATAAAATACTTTATATTATAATGAGCCAATTTATAATCTGCGAACAACCCAGTTACAAGAAATTTATTGTCAGCAGTTCTACTGTGAAAATTATTGAATGGAGAGCTCTGTGCCTCATCAAATAACACTTTGCTCAAGGATGGACTAAGAATTTTAGGTTTGCAGTCCGATGTGACATTGTGATTTTATTAGGCCAATTATATGACTCCATTGTAATTCTGGTTTTACATTTATGCAAACAGTTTACTGTACCTCAGATGTGAAGCTGCTCAAATTGCATATTTGTGTGACATTAACACAACGAGGTCCCATACTACTTCAGTTTCATTGTGGTTGCAGGATAACCATAGTCTAAAATACTACAACTGCAGTACAAGGAAAACTGATGAAGTATGGACTAGGATTTCTGCTGAAAGCCTGAATGGATTAGGTGGAAACATTGCCAGGCTGGACTGTACATGTCTATGGAAAAGTCATACTTGGTATACCAAATAGGATTTTCTTGTTTTGTGCTTTCTTGTAATGCAGAATGTTTAGTAATAATCCAGATGAATATGGGCAGCTAAACCTAAAGTGACCTTCGGAGATGCCAGCGATAGTAACAACAGGCAGGATTCCCTGGTTCTCCAACCGTGTTTCTCGGTGGCATGCCATTCATTGGCAGCGGGATTATGTCTTCCTACTGCTTGTTAATGGGATTTCCCATTGTAACCACCCTACGCCACCAGGAAACCCACAGGTGGGGATGCACTGCTGGCGGGAAAAATGAATCGCAATGACCGGAGAATTCCGTCCAACAACTTGCATTTATTTGGTGTCTTTAATGTAGTAAAACATCCAACATGCTTCACAGGACAATAATCAGGCAAAGGTTGACACCGATCGCAAGGAGGAGGCATTTGGGATAGTCACCAAAAGCTTGGTCAAAAAGATAGGGCTGCATTTTCCGGCCCTTGCCACCAGCGGGATCTTCCCGTCCCACTGAAGGCAACCCTTGTGGCGGGTTCCCCGGTGGTGCGGTCGGTGAGTAGCGCAAATGGCCATTGAGTTCGGCAGAACTGGAAGATCCCACTGGCGGCCAATGACAAGCTGCCTCCGCTGTCGGAAGACCCACCAGAGTTGGGGGAGGGGGCTGAAGAGTAGGGCTGGAATTGTCCAGCCGTAGGTTTTTATGAGATTCCTAAAACTGCAGAGAGAAATGGAGAAGTGAGGGAATTTAAGGAAGGAACCGCAGAGTTTAGTGGCTAGACAGCTGAAGGCACAGTCGCCAGTGAGACAGTGAGATTTCTGTTGCTGACCCTTTGTTTAACAGATCGTAGCAGTTGTCAATTGAGTTTTCTTCCTTCAGTCATGAAATTCCAGATGGCATGACCATTGATATGTTCACCTTGCACCATGTAGTACATTGTTTCAGGTCATAATTCGGACACTCAGGTCTAACTGCTACAAGTTCCTCATAACTAAATAAGGACCTTTATGCATTGTATACTGGGAAGATGTCCCTGCTCAGGATGTCAAAGATGGGACTATGTAATAATTATTTTTGAAAGGCTTTCTCTTGCATCGAATTACACCGAATAATTATACCAAAAGAACACTGGTAAATAAATTCCAAAGACCAAAGTAAGAAAGCTTTCACCAAAATATACCCACTTCTTGATGGACAAAGAACTAAAGCAGTCTGTGATCTGGAGCCATTTGGGCCAGGAAATTTCAACTTCTGATGACTGTTCTTAACTCCTGCTGAAAATGTTCATATGTAGAATTTGGGTGAGGTTTGCATCAAGCTGTACCACAACGCCACAACAGCTAATTGATCCTTACTCTCCACGCTAGTACAGAGAACATAAGTTCAAATCCCATCATGACAGTTTGAGAATTTGAATTCAGTTTACACCTGGAAATAGAAAGCTGTTAACAGTGAAAGTGACCATGAATTTATCGAATTGTCATAAAAAGCCAACTGTTTCCCAATGTTGCTTTAGGAAATATGGCAATTCTGCCCCAGTTGCCTGAAAAGGTATAGGTCGACCGTCTTCTTGCTCTACTATAATTAATGTTTGTAGAAGTAGAAACTGAATGGTTTGTTAGGCCACTTCAAAAGGCAGTGAGCCACATTGGTGCGGGACTGGAGACCAGATTAGGTTTCTTTCTCTAAAGGTTATTAATGGGCAAGTTAGTTTTTTAACAACATTCTGAGAGCTTCATGGTCACTTTTGCTCGTGCCTGTTTTTTTATTTCCAGAATTATGAAATCTAATTCAAATTTTCAAACTATCATCGTGAAATTAAATTCACACTCTCTAGATTGTTGGCCCAGTGCCTCTGTAATACTACCTGATGAAGGAGCTGCGCTCCAAAAGCTAGTGATTCCAAATAAACCTGTTGGACTTTAACCTGGTGTTGTAAGACTTCTTACTATGCCCACCCCAGTCCAGCGCCGGCATCTCCACATCATCTGTATTACTAGTCCAGGAATGTACCACTAAGGTACCATACCTACTGCCTTTATGATATTAATTCGGAATGGTTGATTATTGCCATAAAAATGAATTCATACAAAACAAATCTGTGGCATTAGTGAGAATTTACTAAAATGCAGTAATGAAAGAAAAGATAATGATTCTTCCACTTTGCACTGAAGCAAAACTATTATTTCTGATCATGTTAGCTTATTAAAACAATCTTTCTGTTATTCTGATGTTGACCTGGGGTTGTTTCCAGATGTGAATCCTGATATGGTACAGACATGAATTATTCAGCAGCCAAATATTCCAAAAGTTACATGACAACATTCTGAAAGGCCTCATCTGCGACACTTTAGCTTTGTCAATTGATCCATACTCTCTGTATTAACTGATCTCAGCCGGAGTAACAGATGAGGGGCATTTGCCTCAACACCACGGAGCCAGATGTTGATTGGGGGGGGGGGGGGGGGGGAGAAACTTAGCCAGTTGCCCTGTGATTCCAGCAGTGCCACATTAAATTTGGGCAAGGTCAACATGCTCAGATGGTCATGTAGCCTACCAACACTTGCTGTGTGCGCTCAAATGCAAAGAATGGGTTACTTGACCAGAGGTGGTTAATGCTCATGGAACTATACTTTAGCACGAGTCAAGTTTTCTATTGAGGAATTTAGAAAAAAAGTGGAGAAAGTTAGAAGAAAAAAATCAGAATAACTGAAGAAAGTCAACATTATATTTAGTTTTCTAGCCTACAAATAAATGCGAGCGATATAAGACAGTAAAACAGGATGAAAATGACCCAACATATGTGGGAAAAATAGACCACTGAAAAAAAATGAAGGAAATCAAATAAACAGAAAAGAGGAACTGTTGACGAATTTGTTCACCCCCACTCCCCCCAGTACCAACTCCCCCCCCCCCCCCCCCATCATCCACCGCCCCTGAAATGGTGGCATTAATGGCACCTTACATTCAAAAAGTAACCCTTGAACAAACTGGAAATTCTATCCTAACTAACTGTTATGAGCTCCCATTCATTTATTCTCGGCTTTGAAGCGTTCCTAGAATGGACCTCACAATAAAAGTGAAAATGGAGGCCCCCAACAAGATGTCTCCCTCATTGTGTTATCTTCAACAAGACCAATTTCCTGACAAATATAGATTTTCTGAAACTATTTTTTTTGTTTTGCTACCGTGAATATCAATCATCTGATACATTTTAACCCAATCTTTCTTTCAGCCGTATGGAAAAAGTATTTATTTTCGACAATGGAGATGCGAGTGCCACCCACATGTCTTTGCATGTGTGCGGCCCATGGAATATTATACGTAACAACCACAGGTACAACCAAGTACCGAACGAATAAGGTAAACATATCAAACTTCCTCACAGCAACAAACACATTCTCCTCAAAAGGCTTTCTGAAAGTTACTTCCAGATTAGGTCTTCCTATAGTACTCCTCGCTTTAAATATCGTGTTTTTTGGTGTATCAAAAAAAAAATAGAAGGAATTTAAAACCCGTCAGTAAAATAATAAATATTTATCATTGAAGTCATGAAACTAAACACCGAAAATCTGTAATTCCTGTTCTCAATCAGTAACTCGTTTGTGTTTATCTTTTCTTGACCTCAACTCTACACATTGTTAGCTCGTCTGGAATTCAATTTGAGGTATCACTGCACTCTTTGAAAATGTTGCCAACTGAATTAATTATTGAAAAAAATCTCTTGCTAGCTGAAAGTTAAAACTGTTGCATAGTCCAGTTTATATCGTTTATTACTGCACAACCCGTTTTGTTTTTGTCATTGTTTTGTCGTCCAATGTGTATCTTGTTGCAGAACATCAAACCCTCTTGAGCAAGGCCTACTGGCGGAATGCTCGCTGTGTACAATTCACTTCTAAGAATGGTCTGAATACTTTAATGCTTTATTTTAAATAGTGAATCCATAGAACTCGAAAAACGGCATGTTATTTGTGATCCTATCTGAATTGCCGCATTGCATTGTAAATGCTGAGATCTGTTCTACCTTAGTACTCAAAAGTTCACATGAAATTATTAAGGCGAAAATGCCGGCTTCTCACCACCCTGGAAGACTAGCAATTTACCTTGTACGGAATTAACTATAATGTTCATTTTTCTGACCAAATTATACGAATTCAACAAAATTACCACCGTAATCACTTCCGAAATCCAAAATTTTGGGGTGTTGCCAAATATCAGGCACTTTGAAGATATTTTAATGGTGTTGCTCTGGATTGAGGTTCTCGAAATTATATATAATCTATCTGTGCTACTTGTGAACGTGTGATGCTGATGTACAAGTGTAGCGGAGAGTGCGGCACGGTGTAGAGGTTAGGGTACATTACGTTCTACTGCACATTATTGTTGCTTAGCATATTTGGGGCAATATTACCATGGCATTATTCTCCCATTTACCCAATGTTCTCTACAGGCCATAACCACGTTCATTTTCTTAACACTCATTTCCACCAGAATTACTCCCCTGTTTTTTTTTCTAAACACCATGGATCCCCTCTGCAGTCGATATTCTAAATTTTAGCTTGATTCTTGTTCGCACTTTGCCTAAAGTGCGAAAGAAAACCTGCCCCCCACCCCCGTGATTAAATTCAACAAAACTCGATGGGTGCCTTTAGGTAAGGAGGAGAATCTAAACTAAGGGAAACAAACCACCTTCAGAAACAGAAACCAGAGGATCTGGATTAAAACCTTGCTTTCGGAGTTAAAAAAATATATATTTCCATTAACAGTGAGTATGCGGCGGCGGCGGCGTGAGGAGAGCGACAAGATCCTCCTCAAATTCGCTAAAACTTTCCCAATTTGCCGATTGGTCACCATTTAGCAAACGGTTCCACAAACCTGGACATGAAATGAATTGTATATTTTCATTTTTTTTTAAATGTTAAATGATTGGGGAAAAACTTTTCACTGAGATTTTCTTCATGCCTTTTTATCGTTATGTTTTATCAAACCGGGCTCCGGGTGAAATCAGCCCACACTTTGAAACCGCCGACACGAAGGGTTGAGATACCTCGGTTATTTTTTTATCTACTGCGTGGACCTACCTCGGCCTCCGTTCCCCCTCCCTCGGCTCCTTGAGACTGGCGCCCGGCTCCACTTGACTGAACCCACCCCTCAAACCGGCGGGTAACTTGCTCACAGATTCAGCTTGTCGTTTTTCATATGTGAAGCTTGGACATAAACATCCCTCACACCGAGCAACATCTTCCTTTTTCGGTTTCAGCACTAGTTCTCGCGGTGGCTTAACATATCCACAGCAAAGGCGGGCATCAAAAAGCGGCACGAGGAACCAGGTTGTGTCGGCGGCTCAGCCAGAGGGTTGACTGGCTGACTTGACTTGACTATAACTGCGAACCTCCACTCAGGACATCCTGCGCGACGAGCAGCAAATCAAAAGTGCTGGAGCTTGCAGTTTCCCCTACCCCCTTGTGGTTTGCGCTTCAGAGCAAAGCTAAAGGACAACGCAAGTACAGAGGTGGTTGACATCCTGACTCAGAAAAGGAGAGAAACCCCCCTAGAGAATTATTTCTCACACTGTTTTGGTTGGGCTGCTCGTGCAATTTAATTCTAATATCGTGGTATCAAACCTGGGTTGAAAGCGCACAGCGGCTTCTGCCTCTGTACATTTACGACATTTAAAATGTTATGATGAGAGTAATACCTGCATTTGGCGGCACGGGAGCACAGTGGTTAGAACTGTTGCTTCACAGTGCCAGGGTCCCAGGTTCGATTCCCGGCTTGGGTTACTGTCTGTGCAGAGTCTGCATGTTCTCCCCGTGTGTGCGTGGGTTTCTTCAAGGTTCTCTGGTTTCCTCTCACATGTCCCAAAAGACGTGCTTGTTAGGTGAATTGGACATTCTGAATTCTCCCTCTGTATACCCGAACAGGCACCGGAAGATGGCGACTAGGGGCTTTTCACAGTAACTACATTGCAGTGTTAATGTAAGCCTACTTGTGACAATAAAGATTGTTATAAGATTCTAAGTACTCTCCTTGTGAGAAAGTAGTCCTTATCCTGCCCAGCATTTGTTTTTCCACAAATCTATGTTGCGGACTGTACATTGAAGTAGCAACACAGAACCAGGCCATTCAGCCCAATACACTCATGTCAGTGTTTATGTGCCACATAAGTCTGTTCCCGGTCGACTTAATCAGAACCTTCTGTTTCTCTCCCCCTCGTGTTTATTTGGCTTCCCCTTATATTCATTAATGTTATTTGTTTCAACCACTCACTATAGTAGCGAGTTCCACACTTTAGCCTGTCTCCAGGAAAATAAAATTTTCCTAAACTGCTTATTGAATGCATTAGTGACTATCTTTCATGTATGATCCTTCGTTTTGGCTTTCCCCACAAGTGGAAATTGTGAGACGGCTTAGCAGGACCAATACTGAAAGAGTGCTTCTACTGGCTGGAGAGTCTGAGACTTTTTTAAAATTCTATCATGGGAGGTGGTCTAAGTCAGCATTTGTTGCCCATCCCTAATTGCCCCTGAGAATGTAGTTAGCCGCCTTCTTGAAACGCTACATGTGTAGGTACACATAATGGTGGTGGGAGAGGGGGGGTGGCAGGGAGGATAGTCTCAAGTTAAGGGGTTGATCATTTAGAATAGAAGAAGAATCTTTATTACTGTTACAAGTAGGCTTACATTAACACTGCAATGAAGTTACTGTGAAAATCCCCTAGTCGCCATACTCCAGCACCTGTTCGGGTATACTGAGGGAGAATACAGAATTTCCAATTCACCTAACAGCATGTCTTTCGGGACTTGTGGGAGGAAACCGGATAACCCAGAGGAAACCCACACAGTCATGGGGAGAACCTGCAGACTCCGCACAGACAGTGACCCAAGCCGGGAATCGAACCTAGACCCTGGCGCTGTGAATCAACAGTGCTAACCACTGTGTGACCGTGCCTTCCATTACTGATATTAGGAAACATTTCTTCACTCAGGGTTGTGAATTCTCTACTTTTGCGGGTGGTGGTGCTCAATCATGAAGTACACTGAAAGCTGAGATAGATGGAGGGACTCTATGGAAATCAAGAGATAGGAGATCAGGTGAAAAAGTCGAATTGAGGTCCAAGATCAGCCATGATCATATTGAATGGCAGAACAGGCTTGAAGGGCCAAATGGTTTATTCCTGCTCCTATTTCTTATATTCTTATGAGACTTCTTCTCTACATTCACTCTATCAACCATTTCCGCAATCTTAAAATCTATGTCATTCCTCAGCATACTATTTTATAGTGAAACAAATCCCAGCCTGCTCAGTCCTCATGGCAGTGTTCAAGTGAATGTGACACTGAGCATTAGTCAAACTGAAGTCAATGTGGGTCCTCAAGAGAAACTGTCCAAAGGCTGGAATCAAATCTGGTGCAAAGGGAAATTATTTTGGTTGTGAGACAGCTCTACAGCCATTTCACAGTGTCAAAGTCCACAACAACTCCTCTGACAATGAAGCACCCTTGCCAGGTTACAGCAGGACTGAAATAACATTCAGACCTGGGTTGGCAAGTGGCACATCGCATGCATGTATAGGTGCTAAGCAATGACGATCTTATGTTATTTACTGTGCTATGTTTGCATTCAAATTGTTGTTACAAAATCACAAATGCCTTAATGAAATGTTTTTTTTAAAAGTAATAACCATCTTGACCAAGAGGATGTATAACCATCTCTCTTTGGCGTTCAGCTGTACCACCACTACTGAGTCTCCTGCTGTACATATCTTGGGAGTCACCACTGACCACAAATGTAGACATTAGGTAAGGGGCAATGTTCTGAACACCTCAAATCTTTTCCATACACTACAACAACAACTTGCATTTAAATAGCACCTCTAAACTAGTAAAACATCCCAAAATGCTTCACAGGGGCATTATCAGGGGCTGTTTAGCACAGGGCTAAATTGCTGGCTTTGAAAGCAGACCAAGGCAGGCCAGCAGCACGGTTCAATTCCCATAACAGCCTCCCCGAACAGACGCCGGAATGTGGCGCCTAGGGGCTTTTCACAGTAACTTCATTGAAGCCTACTTGTGACAATAAGCGATTTTCATTTCATTTCATCAAAAATCTACTATGCTGAAGTTAGGAATGTGATAGAATACTCTGAGATAGAATACTTTGTGAGATAGAATATTCTCTGTGATAGAATATTCTGAGAGATAGAACAGTTTGTAATAGTGATGTGGAGAAGCCGGCGTTGGACTGGGGTGAGCACAGTACGAAGTCTTACAACACCAGGTTAAAGTCCAACAGGTTTGTTTCGATGTCACTAGCTTTCGAAACAAACCTGTTGGACTTTAACCTGGTGTTGTAAGACTTCGTACTTTGTAATAGAACACTGTGATAGAATACTCTCTGATAGAATGCGCTCTGATAGAATACTCTGTGATTGAATTCTCTGTGATAGAATTCTCTACGATAGAATACTCTGTGATAGGATACTCTGTGATAGAATATTCTGTGAAATAGAATACTCTGTGCGATAGCATACTCTGCGATAGAATATTCGATATGTATGATCGAATATTCTGTGATGGAATACTCTGTGTAAGAGTACTCTGTTTGAATACTGGGTGCGATTCTCCACTCCCGTTCCGAAGTGGCCGCGCCGTTGTGAACCTCGACGGCGCGAAACGGCCCCGATCCCGACCAATTCATGGCCCGAAAATGGGCTAGGATCGGGGCCGCGAGAACCTCGGGGGGGGGCGTGCCGCGAAGGCCGCGTCGTCACCACGCGACGCCCGAATGACGCAGCGCTGCATCATAAATTGCGCGATCTGCGCACAGAGAACCCGGAGGAGAACAGAGGAGATGGCTGAGCCCCAAAGAGCCGCACCGAGGTTCCGGGACACGGACCTGGACACCCTGGTGGATGAGGTGGAACGGAGAAGGGGCACGCTCTGCCCAAGACGTGGGCATCGTCAGCCATCCAGCGCGGTGAGGCGCGGCTGGCTGGAGGTGGGCACCGCTGTCAGTGCTGTGGGGCAGACCCCCCGGACGGGGAGCAGTGCCGCAAGAAGCTGCACAACCTCACCCGGGCTGCCAGGGTAAGTGCCATGAGGGTGCCCCCAGGCCCCCCCCCCCCTCTCCCGGCGGGGCTGGCGGGAGGTGGGCACCGCTGTCAGTGCTGTGGGGCAGACCCCCCGGACGGGGAGCAGTGCCGCAAGAAGCTGCACAACCTCACCTGGGCTGCCAGGGTAAGTGCCATGAGGGTGCCCCCAGGCCCCCCCCTCTCCCGGCACGGGGGAGAGTGGGGGGGGGGGTTGGGAGTGTTGGGGGGGACTGGGGCATCAGGGGCGATGTTGGGGGGGGTCAGGGGGGTTTGGGGGGGTCACGGTGCCCAACTATCTACTCGACCCACATGAGCCCCGGGACCCACCTGGAGCGAAGCCATGGCGTGCTGTCTCCTGAACCAGCAACAATGTTGTCTATATCTGCATGCCCTGATGATACCCGCCTAATGGTGATGCTTTATCCAACCCCCCCCCCCCCAGGACAAGACAGCGCACAACCAGCGGGAGCGCATGAGAACCGGAGGGCGTTCTCCGGTCCTGCACACCCTAACTGTTCATGAGCAGAGGGCCCTGGACCTCGTTGGGGGATCCGCCACCCAGGAGGTTGTGCCATGCTAGGTCAGAGGCGCAGGAGCAAGTGAGAGAACCCTGCATGTCCTCTCCAACCCCAACCTGTCATCGCCCCCCTCACACTCTGGCCACTGCACCCCCGATCCCATCCCCCCTCACACTCTGGCCACTGCACCCCCGATCCCATCCCCCCTCACACTCTGACCACTGCACCCCCGATCCCCTCCCCCCTCACACTCTGGCCACTGCACCCCCGATCCCATCCCCCCTCACACTCTGGCCACTGCACCCCCGATCCCATCCCCCCTCACACTGTGCACCCGCCACAACCATACACCCGGGCCACCGTGTCTAACGGACCCCGAATCTTTTATGTTCCCCAGGGCCACCCGCCGAACCTTCAGGGACGTCTCGCCCAGGAAGCAGCGCAACGCCGCCCACCACAACTGCACCCAGGGACGCACGCCAGAGGTTGGCAGTCGGTCGGACAGGAGGGCAGACCTCACAGTCTGGGACACAGGACCGGGACGCTGAGACCACCGGGACAGACATTAGTCAGGGACACAGGGTGGACAGTAATGCCGAAGCCCACATCACGGCCACACACCCGCTGGATCGAACTGGAGGTCAAGACGACATGGCCCGCATGGAGCTTGCGCCGGGCCATGAGGGGGACCAGTACACACCAGACTTCTTGACGGATGATGACCTCGAGCTTGCGGCACTGCTGTCTCCCACACCGTTCACCATCGCAGAGACACTCACCTCGGTTGGGCATGTAAGTGATGAGGCACCCGGGTCAGGGTCTGGTGCGCACCCCACAGCCGAGCCGGTACAGCAGGTGGAGTTTGGAGCAGCCGAGGGGCTGGACGGTCGGAGGGCAGCCCAGGCCCAGCAACCAGCTGCCACCCAGACGGTTCCCAGGTTCCTGGACGTAATTGACCCACCCGGACAACCGGTGCGTGTGGACACCCAGGGACTGAGTAACGGGATGAGGGCCATCTTCCAGGACCTGCACACGCAGCTGGAGGAGTCTATCCGCGTCCAGGAGCAGGGAGTGGGGCCGCTCATCGCAGCCACCCAGGCCGACACCACACGGGTGGCGTCCGCGGTGGAGGCAATGGGTGAAGGGGTTTCGGCCATGGGTCAGGTTCTGCAAGGCGTTGGGCTTCACGTGGACGCGTCATCCATGGCCCAGGAGAGGGCTGCCCTCTCACAGGTAGCCATGCGCCAGAGCCACCACGACATTTCCGCCGCTCTCCGGGCCCTGGCTGAGTCTCACCATGCCATGGCCCGGTCCCAGCAAGCGATGGCACAGTCCCAGCAGTCGGTTACGGAGAGCATTGACCACCTGGCGCACGTGATGGATGGCGTCGCGCACTCACAGTTCGAGATCGCACAGACCTTGGCAGGAATGTGGCACTCCCTGGGCCCCGTCGCGGCGAACATTCAGACCGTGGTCGATACCGCTGCAGGCCTCCAGGACTGGCAGTGCCAGGTGTCGGGGGTGCGACGGGGCATGTCTCCGAGCGCATCTCCGTCCCACAGTGAGGCCCTGGGGGCCACCAGGCTCCCCGAGGGAGGAGGAGGTTCTGGGGCCCGTCCCGGTAGCTCCATCAAGGGATGTCCCGGTACACTCGGCCTCTCCCCGTTCCGTCCCTGGCGCATCTGGTGGGGAGCGGGCAGGTCAGGGTGGCACCACGCCATCCAGCATGCCCGCAGAGCAGCCTGGCCCATCGAAGCCGGGCCACCCCAGGAAACATGTGCCGACGGGGAGCCATGTCGAAGGGCGTGATTCACAGCAGTCCACCTCCACTCCTGCTGTACCATCTGGGAACACACCTAGACGTAGCGGTAGGGCCCGTAAGGCAAAGCCGTTAGGCACGTAAGAAGTTGGCACGGGTGCAGGGCACAGTCTAGTTGTAGTGGGTAGGGCACCTATGTTAACCACACGAATAAACGCACTGTTAAATTTGACTTGTAAGACTGTGTGCTATGTCTGGTGTCAGGGGGCTCGTGAGGGTGCCCGATTGGCGTAGTGGTATACGAGCCGTTCAAGGTCTGTTCCGGATGTGCTGACCCTTTCCCCCCCGCCCCCCCATAATCGTACACCGTTGTCCTCGGTACACCGACGCCAGCCACCCCACGGGCATGTGGTGAAATATCTGTCACGAAGGCTGTGAGCACCGGAGTGCATGGTTCAGCTATAGCCATGAGTCAGACCTCGGCTGGCGAATCTGAGCACACAGCTCATCGCAGAGCGGGCTGTCATCATTCAACATGGCACTGATCACACTCGCTTACCCAATCATCAATGTTGTGCAATCCTGTAGTGCCGCAGTGGTAAGGTGATGTGGAATTGTTGCCGTGAACGCGGTGCGGGGGTGCAGGGGCGGGGGGGGGAGGTGGTGGGCGCTGTGTGGTGCCCGTGTACAGGAGTGACGGTGCAAGTGGCAGTGTTCAGCGAATCCCACCCCCACAGTGCGTGAACCGTGCGGCCACCAACGCTTTGCGTGCCCGCTGTCCCCGGCGGTGCCGTCGCGCAGCCTCCTGGACGTAACGAGCAGCCGGGCAGTGTCTGCGTCCTGCGCCCCTCCCCCCACCCTGATGCGCCCCATCATCCTCATCCTCCGCATCCTCCTCGTCCCTATCCCCCTCGTTTGCGTTGGCTCTGGTGCCGTTGGGTCCTCCCTCCGACTCCTCCACCAGGGCATCTCCCCTCTGCATGGCAATGTTGTGCAGTGCACAGCAGACCACAACCATGCGACCGACCCTGTCGGGTTGGTACTGCAGGGCCCCTCCTGATCGGTCCAGGCATCTGAAGCGCATCTTCAGCAGCCCGAAGCACCGCTCCACCACACCCCTGGTTGCTGCATGTGCCTCGTTGTATAGGCTCTCCGCGTTGGTGTGAGGCCTCCGTATTGGCGTCAGCAGCCATGACCTCAATGTATAGCCCTTGTCGCCCAGCAACCAGCCCCTCAGCCGGGGGGGGGGGGGCATCCATCGAACATTGCGGGGATGAACGACTGTGCCAGAATGTAGGCGTCATGCACACTGCCGGGGTACTTTGCACACACGTGCATGATCTTCATGTGGGGGTCACACACCAACTGAATGTTCATGGAGTATGCGCCCTTTCTGTTCATGAACACTTCCCTGCTGTCTGCAGGCGGGCGCATGGGGACGTGCACACCATCGATGACACCCTGGACCATCGGTATCCCGGCCACCTTGGCGAATTCACGTGCCCGATCTTCCTGCTGTGCTCGGTCCTCGGGAAATTGAATGTACCTGTCCGCGATGGTGTACAAGGCGTCGGTGACGGCCCTGATGCACCTGTGGACCGATGCCTGTGATATCCCGGATAGGTCCCCGCTCGGCGCCTGGAAGGAACCGGTCGCATAAAAGTTTAGGGCCACCGTCACCTTGACGGAGACTGGTATCGCGTGTCCTCCTCCCATTTCACGTGGTGCGAGGTGCGCCACGAGCTGGCATATATGTGCGACCGTCTCCCTGCTGAACCGTAGTCTCCTTCCACATGTGATGTCCGTTAGGGCCTCGAACGACATTCTGTCACGGTACACCCTCGACCTTGCTGGATGCCTGTGGTGCCCTGGCACCACCATCAGTGGATCCTCCTGCTCCTCCTCCTCCTCCTGCTCCCCCACAAGCACTTCCTCTGCATTCCTCGCCATCTGGCGGTCAATGTTGCCCTCGGCATCCCCCTGTACATTCGGGTCCTGAGCGCCTGCGGCCTGCGCGGCGACAACAGGCCACTCCGCGGCCATCCCCTCTGCTGCACCGGCGACCGCTGCATCTGCAGCCACTGTGGGCCGTCCGAATCTACGCTGCTGGATGGCAAACTCCAGAGCTGCTGCTCCAACCACGGCAGTGAACATCACTGTCTGGTTGGCATACATGGTGACCTGCAGGAGGGTGGTGGAGGACAGAGAAACGACATGTTACACGGAGGTTCTTCCACACCTTGTCAGCCGGGCTGCATGGGATACCTGTGTGCCCCGGTGGCCTGGTCGCGCTGCAGACACGCAGCCAACCTAACACCTGGTCACTGTCTGCGCCCAACGGTCAGTTCACACCGTACTGCTCACCAGTGTGCCACTCTCCTGTGCCCATCAACCACACGCACCCTGCGGCCGTGTCCTCATCACCGTCCTGCCATATCAGGGCGGCTGACCTGTGGCATCCGCGGATGGACGATACCATCCACACTCTCCCTCACCCCCGTCCCACCTGCACACTCTCCCACCCCCCCTCCCACCTGCACACTCTCCCACACCCCCTCCCACCTGCACACTCTCCCACACATCCCCGTCCCACCTGCACACTCTCCCACACATCCCCGCCCACCTGCACGCCACTCCCTCATCCCCCCCCCCAACTACACGCTCTCCCACCCACCCCCCCTCCCACCTGCATGCTCTCCCAACCCCCCCTCCCACCTGCACGCTCCCCCCCTCCCACCTGCACGCTCCCCCCCCCCCCCCCTGCTCCCCCCCCCCACGCTCCCCCCCCCCCCCACCTGCACGCTCCCCCCCCCCTGCTCCCCCCCCCACGCTCCCCCCCCCCCCCTTGCTCCCCCCCCCCCCCACGCTCCCCCCCCCCCCCTCCCTTGCTCCCCCCCCCCCCCCACGCTCCCCCCCCCCCCCCCCCTTGCTCCCCCCCCCCCCCCCTTGCTCCCCCCCCCCCACCTGCACACTCTCCCGCACCCCCCTTTGGCCGCATCCTTCTCGGGTAAGCCGACCCGGTCTCCAGGCGCTGCGCAACAGTCCGCTCACCTCCTCCCTGCTCAGCGTCAGCCAGCACGACTGGCTGACGACTTTAAAAAGCAGGTGTGAACGGCGAGGGCGTGAACTGGGGTCACGCCGTCGGGGACTTCGGCCGTCCGGGCCTGAGAATAGCAGGGGTGCCGGAGAATAGCCGTTTTGCGTGTCTCAGGCGATTCTCCGGCCTGCACAGCGCGAAGCTCGACGGGGCCGTTCCCGCCGCTTGGGAGAATCGCGGGAGGGCGTCGGACCGGCGTCGTGGGAAATTTTGGCGGCCCAGGCGATTCTCCCAACCGGCGCGGGAGTGGAGAATCGCGCCCACTCTGTTGGAATACTCTGTGATAGAATGCTCTGCGATAGAATGCTCTGCGATAGCATGCTCTGCGATAGAATGCTCTGCGATAGAATGCTCTGCGATAGAATGCTCTGCGATAGCATGCTCTGCGATAGAATGCTCTGCGATTGAATGCTCTGCGATTGAATGCTCTGCGATTGAATGCTCTGCGATAGAATGCTCTGCGATAGAATACTCTGCGATAGAATACTCTGCGATAGAATGCTCTGCGATAGAATGCTCTGCGATAGAATGCTCTGCGATAGAATGCTCTGCGATAGAATGCTCTGCGATAGCATGCTCTGCGATAGCATGCTCTGCGATTGAATGCTCTGCGATTGAATGCTCTGCGATAGAATACTCTGCGATAGAATACTCTGCGATAGAATGCTCTGCGATAGAATACTCTGCGATTGAATGCTCTGCGATAGAATGCTCTGCGATAGAATGCTCTGCGATAGAATACTCTGTGATAGAATGCTCTGCGATAGAATGCTCTGCGATAGAATGCTCTGCGATAGAATGCTCTGCGATAGAATGCTCTGCGATAGAATGCTCTGCGATAGAATGCTCTGCGATAGCATGCTCTGCGATAGCATGCTCTGCGATTGAATGCTCTGCGATTGAATGCTCTGCGATAGAATACTCTGCGATAGAATACTCTGCGATTGAATGCTCTGCGATTGAATGCTCTGCGATTGAATGCTCTGCGATTGAATGCTCTGCGATTGAATACTCTGCGATAGAATACTCTGCGATTGAATGCTCTGCGATAGAATGCTCTGCGATAGAATGCTCTGCGATAGAATGCTCTGCGATAGAATGCTCTGCGATTGAATGCTCTGCGATTGAATGCTCTGCGATTGAATGCTCTGCGATAGCATGCTCTGCGATAGCATGCTCTGCGATAGAATGCTCTGCGATAGAATGCTCTGCGATAGAATGCTCTGCGATTGAATGCTCTGCGATTGAATGCTCTGCGATTGAATGCTCTGCGATAGCATGCTCTGCGATAGAATGCTCTGCGATTGAATGCTCTGCGATAGAATGCTCTGCGATAGAATGCTCTGCGATTGAATGCTCTGCGATAGCATGCTCTGCGATAGAATGCTCTGCGATAGAATGCTCTGCGATAGAATGCTCTGCGATTGAATGCTCTGCGATTGAATGCTCTGCGATTGAATGCTCTGCGATTGAATGCTCTGCGATAGAATACTCTGCGATTGAATGCTCTGCGATAGAATACTCTGCGATAGAATGCTCTGCGATAGAATGCTCTGCGATAGCATGCTCTGCGATAGAATGCTCTGCGATAGAATGCTCTGCGATTGAATGCTCTGCGATTGAATGCTCTGCGATTGAATGCTCTGCGATTGAATGCTCTGCGATAGAATGCTCTGCGATAGAATGCTCTGCGATAGAATGCTCTGCGATAGCATGCTCTGCGATTGAATGCTCTGCGATTGAATGCTCTGCGATTGAATGCTCTGCGATTGAATGCTCTGCGATAGAATGCTCTGCGATAGAATGCTCTGCGATAGAATGCTCTGCGATAGAATGCTCTGCGATAGAATACTCTGCGATAGAATACTCTGCGATAGAATACTCTGTGATAGAATACTCTGCGATAGAATACTCTGCGATAGAATGCTCTGCGATTGAATGCTCTGCGATTGAATGCTCTGCGATTGAATGCTCTGCGATAGAATACTCTGTGATAGAATACTCTGTGATAGACTACTCTGTGATAGAATGCTCTGTGGTAGAATGCTCTGTGATAGAATACTCTGTGGTTGAATACTCTGTGGTAGAATACTCTGTGATAGAATACTCTGTGGTTGAATACTCTGTGGTAGAATACTCTGTGATAGAATACTCTGTGATAGAATACTCTGTGGTAGAATACTCTGTGATAGAATACTCTGTGATAGAATACTCTGTGATACAATGCTCTGTGATAGAATGCTCTGTGATAGAATGCTCTGCGGTAGAATACTCTGTGATAGAATGCTCTGCGGTAGAATACTCTGTGATAGAATACTCTGTGGTTGAATACTCTGTGGTAGAATACTCTGTGATAGAATACTCTGTGATAGAATACTCTGTGGTAGAATACTCTGTGATAGAATACTCTGTGGTTGAATACTCTGTGGTAGAATACTCTGTGGTAGAATACTCTGTGGTTGAATACTCTGTGGTAGAATACTCTGTGATAGAATACTCTGTGGTAGAATACTCTGTGGTTGAATTCTCTGTGGTAGAATACTCTGTGATAGAATACTCTGTGATAGAATACTCTGTGGTAGAATACTCTGTGATAGAATACTCTGTGATAGAATACTCTGTGATACAATGCTCTGTGATAGAATGCTCTGTGATAGAATGCTCTGCGGTAGAATACTCTGTGATAGAATGCTCTGCGGTAGAATACTCTGTGATAGAATACTCTGTGGTTGAATACTCTGTGGTAGAATACTCTGTGATAGAATACTCTGTGATAGAATACTCTGTGGTAGAATACTCTGTGATAGAATACTCTGTGGTTGAATACTCTGTGGTAGAATACTCTGTGGTAGAATACTCTGTGGTTGAATACTCTGTGGTAGAATACTCTGTGATAGAATACTCTGTGGTAGAATACTCTGTGGTTGAATTCTCTGTGGTAGAATACTCTGTGATAGAATACTCTGTGATAGAATACTCTGTGGTTGAATACTGTGATAGAATACTCTGTGATAGAATACTCTGTGGTAGAATACTCTGTGGTTGAATTCTCTGTGGTAGAATACTCTGTGATAGAATACTCTGTGATAGAATACTCTATGGTTGAATACTCTGTGATAGAATACTCTGTGATAGAATACTCTGTGATAGAATACTCTGTGGTAGAATACTTTGCCACTCACTTGAAAAGTTGAAGCTGCAAAATCACACAAGCAGCTCAAAGCGATCCAGGACAGACTAGCTCATTTGATTGGCATTCGGGTCACCAGACTCAATATCCACCTAGTCACCATTAATGGACATTGAGATTTTATTGATTTTTTTGCACAGTTTCACATCGCAGCCATCTAGATTAGAAAATAATGGGCGGGATTCTACGATCCCCGCCGGGTCGTAGAATCACCGGGAGAGGCGCGAATCCCGCCACGCCACTCCAACGGAGGAGGCGGCGAGGTAGGCCTCGAAACATTGGAGCCAGTGTGAAAAAATCCCTTCGGCTTCGACGGCCTGTGGGTCGAGTTCCGGTCGGTCAGGTTTGAGGGCCGATTCCATTGTGGTGTTGTAGTCGATTAAATTGATACAACCATCAATTCACGCGAGACAGAGAGTTGAAGTGAACAGTGGCTTTAATCGACTAAAACAGTGCCTGCCTGTGACTGCTCTGCTAGTGAGGGCCACCTACAGGGCAGCTGCTCTTTATACCTCCCCTCAAGGGGGCGGAGCCAGGGGCAGAGCCCACAAGGGCACCAACATGATACATTCTGTGTAATATCGTACAATGGTCCATAGGTGGAGCCCACATGGGCAACAGCATGATACAGTGTAATACAGTGGTGAATGGTTAGTACAATACATTCACCACAGTACAGCACAGGAACAGGCCCTTCAGCCTCCAAGCCTGCGCTGACCATGCTGCCCATCTTCTAAAATCTTCTACACTTCCGGGGTCCGTATCCCTCTATTCCCAACCAAACAAACTATTCCCAAACAAATCTTTCCCCCCTCATGCTGGATGACTGAATTTGAAGAAGAACAGAGACTTTTCAACAAAAGAATGATTTAACAAAGAAAACTGAAGATAATTGATCTTTGGAACCTCTGGGACAAGAACAGAAGAATTCAGGGCACAGTGAGGAACTTGTTACTCCCTCAAAAGACTCTGGAAAGCACTTCAGAAAAGTAACTTTGGGGAAGACTGTCACAGCTGTATCCTCCACTGCTGAATCCCCCACTGCTGAATCCTCCACTGAAGTATCCTCCACTACTGAATCAGCAACTGCAGTATCCTCCACTGCTATATCCTCCACTGCTGAATTGTCCACTGCTGTGCCCTCTACTGCTGTATTCTCCACTGCTGAATCGTCCACTGCCATGTCTTCCACTGCTGAATCGTTCATTGCTATGTCCTCCACTGCTGTACCCTCCACGGCTGAATCATCCACTGCTGTGTCCTCCACTGCTGTATCTCCAGTGATGTATCCTCCACAGCTGCATCATCCAGTGATGTATCCTCCACTGCTGTATCCTCTACTGCTGTATCCTCCACTATTGAATCATCCATTGCTGTATCCTCCACCACGGTATCCTCCACCGCTGTATCCTCCACTGTTGAATTGTCCACTGCTGTATCCTCCACTGTTGAATCGTCCATTGCTGAATTGTCCACTGCTGAGTCCTCCACTGCTGTGTTCTCCACTGCTGTGTCCTCCACTGCTGTATCTTCCACCGCTGAATACTCAACTGCTGTATCCTACACTGCCTTATCTAAGACTGAAATGTCATTGAAGATCTGAGGTTTCAATTAATTGGGCAATGTAGAAAAAATGACCAACTACCTGTAAAACTGTCAGGAAAAGAAGAGAAGATTTACCAATGATATTCTGGGAGGACCATTTACGTTCTATGGGCAATGGTAAGAGAGCCACACTTCTCTCTGTATGAGGGTGCTCCACAATGGACAATGGGACGAATTGGTGAGAATGTAGAGACAAGACAGCGTCAGATTCTGTAATGAGAAGGCTTTTCTATAGACACTGAACTCTGGGGAAAGATTGCTGTACAGAATTCTGCAGTTTCAGTAGTGGTAAAAAGATTCTGCCGCAGCTTCTGTGCTGACCTCCAGCACCAAAGGCAGAAAACGTTTCACTAGGACTGAAGTATGGATGTCAATTGAATTTGACCCTGGGAAGATACCAGCTCTTTACTGGTGTTATCCTCTATGGACTATATCCTGCACTCAGGCAAAACATTCTCTGTGAATGACTCTTCATGGACAACAGGAGATAATTTTTTTATTTAATAATCTTTATTGTCACAAGTAGGCTTACATTAACACTGCAATGAAGTTACTGTGAAAAGCCCCTAGTCGCCACATTCTGGCGCCTACTCGGGTACACGGAGGGAGAATTCTGAATGTCCAAATTACCTAACAACACGTCTTTCAGGACTAGTGGGAGGAAACTGGAGCACCCGGAGGAAACCCACGCAGACACAGGGGAAACGTGCAGACTTCGCACAGACAGTGACCCAAGCCGGGAATCGAACCTAGGACCCTGGCGCTGTGAAGCAACAGTGCTAACCACTGTGCTACCGTGCCGCCTGAAAACTATACATTGGCAGATTCAGTGGAACTAAGATCTGAATGCCACTCAGCCATTAAAAACACAGCTCATTCTTCTAAAAAAAAACAAGAGACATCATAAGATGCATCCATCATTGGGAAAGACAAATCATTCTCTTGGATCTCAGTCTCCAACAGATCATTCAGTACTGCAAGAGATTCTTCCTCATCACTGTCCAGGAAAAGAAAATTAAGATCCAGCAGGTCGTCATGTGGATGGCAACTGCCTCCTGCAGTGCCTTCTGTATCTGCCAGTAGCCTTACTCTGTGAAGAACTGAGAGCTTCTTAACTTCCATAACTTCCTCAGTTTCTGAAGAATGAAATATAAGTTTTAAGGTTGCTGCGTGAAAGACAGCTAGTCGCTTAAATGGTGAACATCATCAGGTTTTCCCAGGATTTCTAGAAGGATGCAACCTCTTCACTCCGTAGGGGTGTATGTTGATTGTGAAGAACATTGAGAGAATCAGTGATATCCCATCCCCTGCAGCCAATATCAGAAATAATCCTGCCTTTGATTGGAAGGTCTATGCCACCTAGACCTTGTAAATTGATGTCTGATGGATGAAAGGTCATTGGCTGAAGCCATTCAAGGTCATCTGCTTATATGTTAACAGCAGCTCCAGGATCAATTTTGAACCCTCTACAATGAGGAGACCAAATATAGATTGGGTGATTGCTCTGTGGAACAGCTCCATCTGGTCTGCAAGCATGATCTGAGCTTCCAGTGCCTATCATTTTAATTCTCCACCCCACTCCCATTTTCCTGTCCTCATTCTCCTACACTGTTCTAGAGAAGCTGGATCTAAATTTAAAGAACAACACCTCATCGATCCAGGAACTGTGTAGCCTTCCAGACTCAACATGAGCTCAAAACTTTTAGATCATAATTCCTGCACTTTGCTTTTGGACGGCTGCTGGTGGTGATTTCTTTTTTCAGTTACTTTTAAAAAATGTTTTATTAGGGTTTTTCTTTTTATACAAAACAAAGATGAACGTGAAGATACACAAAAACTATATACATCGGTTACCATTCAGTATAAACATCAGTTACAATTTATATTTCTTCAGCAAGTGCCTGGTTTTGGCTAGGTCCCCTGTTCACAACTCCCCGCTTTCCTTCCGTTCACCATCCCCTTCATGCTATTGGCATGCCTTCTTTGTTCGTTGGCTCTTCCAACCCGGACCTGTTGGGGCGTCATGTTGCTACATATATTGTTTCATGTTAGGTATGATTGGGTTCTGCGCTTCTTTGTTCCCTCCCTCCCTCCCCCCTCCCCCTCCTCTCTTTCCGTTTGTGTCTGTGAGTCTCCCGTAGATCCCCCCTACCACTGGCTTATTGGCTGTGGGCTACAAACAGGTCTTGCAACAGATTGGTGAACGGCTCCCATGTTTTGTGGAAGCCCTCTTCCGACCCTTGGATGGTGAATTAGATTTTTCCCATTTACAGAAATTCCGATAGGTCAGAAAGCTAATCCGCAGCTTTAGGTGGTGCTGCTGATCGCCAGCCGAGCAGGATTCTCCAGCAGGCAATTAGAGAAGCAAAGACAAGGGTGTCAGCCCTCCTCCCCATAAAGAGATCTGGCTGTTCTGTTCTGATACCCCGAAGACTGCCACTCTCGGTACGGCTCCACTCTCATCCCCACAACATTGGACATTGCCTCGAAGAATGCTGTCCAGAACTCAACAAGTCTGGGGCATGGCCAGAGCATGTCGGTGTGGTTGGCCGGCCTCCATGGTATCGTTCACATTTGTCCTTCACCTTTGGGAAGAACTTATTCATTCGGGTTTTGGTTAAGCGAGCTCTGTGTGCCACTTTAAGCTTAGACTTGCACAAGTGGAGGTGGAGTGCTTCGTCCAGAGTCCCCACCTTATTTCAAACCCTGGGTCCTCCTCCCATTTTTCCCTTGTCTTGTCCAGTGGAGAATGTTCCATTCCCAGAAGTCACTTAAACAGGTCCCCGCAGTTTCCCATCCCTAGGATGTCCGTGTCCAGTAGGTCCTCTAATAGCAATTGTTGCGGTGGCTGTGGGTATGTCTTTACTTCCCTGTGCAAGAAGTTTTTGACTTGCATATATCTTAATTCATTTCTCCAGGTCAGTTAGAACTTCTCTGTCAGTTCCTCTAGTGTTGTCAATCTGTTGTCTCTGCCACGTCCCCATATCCTTACTCCACCTTTTGACGGTGGCATCCATTTTGCTGGCGCGAACCTGTGGTTGTTGCAGATGGGGGCCTTAATGGGCATCTCGGTCAGACCGAAGTGCTGTCGTAATTGAATCCATGACCGGAGTGTGGCTATCACCACTGGCCTCGTTGGGTGCCTGGTCGGTGCGGATGGGAGCGTTGCTGTACCCAGGGCCAGAGGGAGGTCCCCGTGCAGGAGCCCTCCTCCATTCTTACCCATTCGGCCTCCGGTTCCTTTATCATAAGTCACAGCCTGCCAATTAAAGTGCAGAGCCATCATCTCTGCTTTCTGTACTGGACAGACCTCTGACATTGGACAAACTGCGCTGACATGTTCGGACAACTGTTGAGGAGGTAAGGGCACCGCTGGATGAGACACTGGGAAAGTGTAAGGAAAAGCTAGGCACAGAGATAGGGGAGGACTCTGGGTCGAAGCACTGTATAGGACGAACTCCACCTCCTCATGTGCAGGGCTGAGCCTAATGCAGCTAAAGGTAGTGCACAGTGTGCACTTGACCAGAACACACATGAGCGGGTTCTTCCCGGAGGTGGAGGACAAATGTGAACAGTGCCAGGGAGGCCCAGCCAACCGGGCCTATGGTCTGGTCCTGTCCCAGGCTTGTTGGGTACTGAACCACCTTTTTGAGGGTGGAGCCATGCCCACTAGTGGCGGTCTTCGTGGTATCAGAATGGCCAGAGTTCTTTACAGGGAGAGGAGCCGACGCCTTAGCCTTTACCTCCCTGATTGCCTGCCGGATGACTCCTGCTTGGCTGGAGATCAGCAGCACCACCGAAGGTTGTAGACTGTCTGTCCGACTTAGCAGAATTCAAATTGGAAAAGATCAAATTCACCATCAGAGGATAAATAATTTACCAACCTGTTTGAGGCCATGTTTGTGACCATCAACCAATGGGGGGGGGTGGGGGGGGGGGGGGGGGGGGCGGGGAGAGAAGGAAGGGGGGACCGAAACAGACAAAGGAAGAAGAGAAAGGAGAGGGAGGTGGGAGGGTGATAGGGCTGGAGAGGAGAAGGGAAGAGGGAAGACACTGCCCAGAATACAGGGGAAGCAGCGAAGAGGAAACAAAGGGTACAGAGGGAAAGAGTGCCCATGGGTGTGGCCACAGCAACAACAGGGTACGCCTTGCTGGCCTTAAACACACCATTCGTATGTTTTAATACCATGGGGGCCACATGTAAACAGTACGGTTGAGGTAACTGATTACCTGGGGCTCGGTATTAACATGCCCCGTAGCTGCATATATGTTCCCCATGTATTAATACCTTATTATTTGTTTTCCCTTTCGTCGTTTTATTTTTCTGTTTGCATTTTTTATTCTTTTGCTTTTTCACAATGTTGTCACAATCAAATGCAAAAATCAATTAAAAATAAATATTTTTAAAAATCTCTGCTCCCCGTCCTAATCAATTGCTTAACTAAGTCATAGGTTGCATACAATTCCATGTGCTCCTATGGATTAGGTTTTGTGATTCCATTCTGATGAATATAATGATTCCTTCATTTTCAGTGCATCCAAACCACAGCCCATTTCCACATCAGGCCCTTGAGCCTGGAAGTCCCACCATTAAACAGAGGCAATTCAGTCTATTAATACCTAGATGCTGTTCTTGTTTTTCTAACTTACTTGAAACTTTTGCTAGTTGATTGATTTGGAAATGTTCTGTGTTATTGCCTTCATTCATGGATTAAACATAAATCAGGGGCGAAATTCTCCGGTTTCGGCGCGATGTCCGCCGACCGGCGCCCAAAACGGTGCAAATCAGTCGGGCATCGCGCCGCCCCAAAGGTGCGGAATCCTCCGCATCTTGGGGGGCCGAGCCCCAACCTTAAGGGGCTAGGCCTGCGCCGGACTAATTTCCGCCCCGCCAGCTGGCGGAAAAGGCCCTTGGTGCCCCGCCAGCTGGCGCGGAAATGACATCTCCGGGCGGCGCATGCGCGGGAGCGTTAGCAGCCGCTCACGGCATCCCCGCGCATGCGCAGTGGAGGGAGTCTCTTCCGCCTCCGCCATGGTGGAGACCGTGGCGAAGACGGAAGGAAAAGAGTGCCCCCACGGCACAGGCCCGCCCGCGGATCGGTGGGCCCCGATCGCGGGCCAGGCCACCGTGGGGGCACCCCGCGGGGCTAGAACGCCCCGCGCCCCCCCCCAGGACCCCGGTGCCCGCCCGCGCCGCCTTGTCCCGCCGGTAAGGTGGTGGTTTAATCTACGCCGGCAGGACAGGCATACTAGCAGCGGGACTTCGGCCCATTCGGGCCAGAGAATCGCAGGGGGGGGGGGGGGGGGCCCGCCAACCGGAACGGCGCGTTTCCCGCCCCCGCCGAATATCCGGTGCCGGAAAATTCGGCAACCGACGGGGGCGGGATTCACGCCAGCCCCCGGCGATTCTCCGACCCGGAGGGGGGTCGGAGAATCTCGCCCCAGAAGACTTGGATGGGTTTATAACGGCAGTTTAATGAACGGGAACATGAATTTTGATTTTGTGTTATGTCTGTGAGGCACCATGGTAGATATTTAAGCCAGTGTTTTTTCCGGGACCCATTTTTACCAATCGGCCGGCCTTCGGGACCCATGCTGGCTGACCTTCGCAAACCACACAAGCCGATCTTCGCGACACATACGTTTGCTTACCTTTAATGCAACAGGTGGGCAGCTTGGTCCTCATGATCTCACTTGCTTTGTCATTCAATGTTACATTTCTGCTAAGGATTTCAGCTTATGATCTAAATTCTCACTGCATCCTTTGAAAAAAATCAAGAGGTTTGTCCTCGAACGTGTCATGCTTACTCTTCACATACCTTTGAAGTTTTGAGGGTTTTAAACTTTAACGTGTTTTATGGACACCAGTCCAGATCCTAACAATGGCTAAGATACTGGACCAGAACCGCAACGTTTATTTTTTATTTTTAAGACTCTGCGGAAAGACTGATTCACGCCAGGAGTGATTGCATGAAAAATAGGGCTTGGTTATTTTTACAAACAAAACTTTATTGAAGCAAAAGAAGAAACAATATTTTAAACTTCGAAACTAACAAGAACAGCTTACATGTATCTCTCAACCCTAACACACGATTTCCCATTAAATCGCACGTAAAATGAACATACAGTTATTAACTTCACTTACACAGACATGCAAAAATGATACTTGCATTACCAAACATATTCCTGCTGTTAGTGAGGCTCCTTCAGACCCTATCCAAAAGCCTGTCCCTGTGGCAGTTTTTCATGGCCTCGTCTGATCGTTCTTCAAATCCTTCTGACCCCACCTGTTCGAACAGGATTCTTTTATCTCTCTGAGCTCCGCCCAGCCCCTCAAAGATGGTTCTGTCTAGACTTGTCCAGATTTGAACTCATCATCGTTATTTGGACTTTTGATTACCCACTCCCACATACACAAAAGAACAGGGCCATATTATGAATACGCAACTAACCTCCAATTTATGGATAAAAGAAGCCATCAGGTACATAATGGGCTAATGGCTGGTCAGACAAGAGTACCCCGGAGGACAATGGATCTTGAGTGAATCAGAGGGCCATCATGTTCATTCCCATTAATGTGTTTAAGTCTGAATGGGACAATCACTTAGTCCAGGTGTAGGCATATACCTCTGACTCAGTGCTAACAGTTTTACCTTCAGGCCGTTAACCCCTAAATTTCCCACTACATCTTCGACCCAATTTCCTAACATCTCCCAGTCATCACACGTGGACTCTCCTGAGCAGCTGCCGCCACCAGATTCAGTTGTGAAATCCTGGCCTCTTTGTGTCTCTGGCCCTCTCTTCCTTATAACAAAATGATCAATCTTCAGTTCTTCCCAATCCTGTTACCATGCTTGCTGGCAGCTAGAAACTGGAGGAACCTCTCCTCCATGATTTTGATCCAAAATCACGGATGTACAGTGACGTCAGTGTACATGCCGGGCACGTGGCGTGCTCTCTGCCAACGCTTCTGATGGGAAAATGCATCGTTTGCATTTAAAAGACCATCACAGCTGGCATTTACAACTTAAAAACCGGTTGCGGCTGTTGGGCGCTTCTCCCGCAATCAGGAATGCTGTGACTGATCGCTCCACGACCCTCCCAAAACCTGCCCGCGACTCGCTCGTGGGTTGTAACACGCAGTTTGGAAAACTCTGATTTAAGCAATCCGACATGATCATTCCTATCTTAACCAGCAGTTGCCTCACAGACACATTGTGGGGTCCATTCATAGAATGTTAGTCTCCATTCAATTCTGAATATCTAAACAGCATTATTTCCAGTTTGAATCTGTGGAAATACTGCTGAACCAGACCATTATTTAAATGTTTACATTGGCTCACCAGCTAGATCATGGAAATTACCCAACCAGGAAACCACTTGAAAATGTTGAAACAACTGATGTGAATAGGCGTTTTAACCAAGGTCAAGTTTGTTGTGTAAAAATTGACTGCCACAACTCCAACATTACAATAGTGATTATACTTCAAAAATACTTAATTGGGACTTCCGGTGATGGGGATGTGGACGCACATCAGGTGGCTCTCCTACAGACCAGATCCAATTAGGCACTTTTAGGCAAATTTTGCCCGAAAACTCGAAGACAACTTAATCTCAATGGTGAGAAATGATAAGCACCAAAATGCCAGCAAACGGGAGCTCAATGGGTCGAAGGGACGGCACGAGTGGTAGAAAGGGCCACGACCAGCAGGCGTGCGAGCCGGCTGACCCTCGAAGCAAGGGAGCTCCAGCCACCCGGAGAGAGGGAGACCGAGGACCCGAGCACCAGCCACCCCCCCAACCACCTGGAGACAGATGGGAGATTTTCCTCATGGAGGAGCTGACCGCCATAAAAGAGAATCTGCAATACTACCACTGGGCAGCCACAGCCGAGAGGGTGAGGGGATGGATATGAGAACCCATTACGGAATGGGTGAGGCTGGAGGAGTCCTCCTGCAAAGGAACAACCCTCCAGGCCCTCGCCATGGCAGTACTCCCATCCCCCTTGACAAAGTATACATCCTGCCCAGTGGTGGTAGACATATTGAGGACATGGAACCAAATGAGGCAACATTTTGGCCTAACCGAGATGTCCTCCATGGCCCGCATCTGCGGCCACCACAAATTCCCGTCAGCCATGCTCACGCCACCCTTAAAAAATGGAGACAGGAAGAGGAAGCTAGGAGTTAGGGATTTTTATGTAGGGGACAGACTCGCAACCTTGAGCGAACTGACGGAAGACCTGGAGGCACCTTCAAATTAAACACTTTGTCCACAAGGAGACGGCAAGACACCCTGGGGTCCCAAGAGACACATTACTGGAAGAGCTAATAAACACGGACAGAAAGTGGGGGAGGAACTTTGGGGACATCTATGGATGGTTGTTGGGAAGGGCAAGAACACCACTGGATGGAGCCAGGTGAAAATGGAAGGGCGAACTGGGGACAGAAGTGGGTTGGGGACTCTGGAACGAAGCACTGAGCAGGGCCAACTCCTCCTCCTGCTGCGCTAGGCTAAGCTTCATGCAGTTCAAAGTGGTGCACGGAACTCACCTAACCAGAACCCAAATAAATAGGTTCTACCCGGAGGTGGAAGATAAATGCGAACGTTGCCAGGGAGGAACGGACAACCCACCCACATGTTCTGGGCCTATTTTTATTCAACAAATTTTCAACATTTTCAAAATACAACACCCAAACAGCCCCAAGCAACCCCAAACAAGACATCCCTCCCCCAACTCTCCTCCCCCAACTGACAATGGTAACCAACTCCCGAAAATGCATAATAAACAATGCCTAACAATTGTAGAACTCCTCCTTCATTCTCCTCAGCTCGAACTTGACCTTTTCCAGGGTCAAAAGCTCCAGTAGATCTCCCCGCCACGCCGAGGCACAGGGTGGAGAGACTGACTTCCACCCCAATAAACCCGCCTTCGACCGATCAAAGAGGCAAAGGCTAAGACATCTGCCCCCCCCCCCCCCCCCCCCCTCCCTGCAGCTCGAGCGGGCCTGCCACCCCGAATATGGTTTCTAGGGGGCCGGGCTTCACATCCATATGTAAGACCCCTGAAATTGTCCTGAATACTGACCTCCAAAAATGTTCTAGTTTCGGACAGGACGAAAACATGTGAACATAATTCTCAGAGCCCCTCCCACATTGCTCTCAGGTATCCTACACCCCCTCGAACAGCCGGCTCATCCTTGATTTAGTGAGGTGTGTCCTACACACGATCTTGAGCTGAATCAGCCCCAACCTTGCAGCACCTCACACCACAGTTACTCTTCTAGTGCCATCCCCAGCTCCCCTTCCCACTTTGCCTTAATCCCCTTCATGGACACCCCATCCTCCTCCAGGATCCTCCCATAAATCGCCGCAACGACTCTCTTTTGCAATCTTCCTGCTGACAACACCACCTCCGGCGCTACCGGGAAAGTCAGGAATACCTTCCTTGCAAAGTCCCACACCTGCATGCACCTAAACCCCTCTCTCTGTGTCTCCACGTTTCTCTCCCAACTCTTCCAGACGCGCGAATCGTCCCCCAAGGAACAAATCCTTCATTTCACTGATACCCTTCTCCTCCCAACCCCCAAACCTCGCATCCATCCTTCCTGGCTCGAACCCATGATTCCCCCTAATCGGCATCCCCCCCGACCCAGCCCTCAATTTAAAGTGCAGCCTAAACTGCCTCCAAATCCTCAATGTGGCCACCACCACCTGACTGCCCAAATATTTTCCTGAGACCATCGGGAGCGATGCCGTTGCCAACGTCCGCAATCCCGAACCCCTGCAAGAGCCCACCTCCACCCTTACCCACAGAGCCCACCCCTTCTTACACCATCCTCTCACCTTCTCGGCATTTGCCGCCCAATAATAGGATGGATTTGTTTATTGTCACGTGTGAGGGAGGAAATCAACTTATTCACCCCCTTGAAGAACGATTTATGTAGAAAGACCGGCAGACACTGGAACAGAAACAGTAACCATGGCAACACATTCATTTTGACAACGTGCACCCGGCCTGCCAGTGACAGAGGGAGATTGTCCCACCTTGCCAAACTGGTCTTCACCCTCACCATCAAACTGGTAAAATTAAACTTCCAGAGCCCTGCCCAGTCCTGAGCCACCTGCCCAGCCAGATACTTAAACTGAGACTTCGCCAAGCAGAATGGCACCCCTCCCACTCCCAGTGGGGCAACATGAAAACCTCACCTCTCCATAGGTTTAACTTGTACCCCGAGAACGTGCCAAACCTCTGAAGCAGCTCCATTATACCCCCTAATGATTCTTTCAGCTCCGAGATGAAGAGGAGCAGATCATCTGCATACAGGGACACCTCATGTTCTACTCCACCCCTCACTATCCTGTTCCACAACTCCGGGCTCCTTAGAGCAATGGCCATGGGCTCTATAACCAATGCCATCAAAAGGGGGGATATAGGGCACCCTGCCTCGTGCCCCGATGTAATGCAAAATACCCAGAGTTCGAATTATTTGGACGCCTTTAGTTCCTCATATGGCAGTCGCCCCCATGCCCCAAACTTTGGCCCAAACCCAAACCTCTCCAATACAGCCATCAGATAACCCCATTCTACCCAATTGAATGCCTTCTCCAGAGCCATCACTATTTCCGTCTCCCTTCCCTCTGCTGGAGAGAGGACCACATTCAGCAATCCCCTCACGTTCGAGAACTGCCGCCTTCCGTTCACGAACCCCATCTGATCCTCCCCAATCACCTTCGGGAAACACCCCTCCAGCCTTTGCCAATATTTTGGCATCCATATTCAGCACGAAATGGGTCTATACAGCCCACACTCCACCAGGTCCATCTTTCTTGAGCAGTAACGAGATGGAAACTTGCCCCATCGTTTGTGGCAAGACTCACCTGTCCAACGTGTCTTCAAACATGCTCACCATCAGCGAAAGCAGTTTGTCTTTAAATTTCTTATAAATTTCAACTGGGAACTCATAGGGCCCCGCCGCCTTCCCTGCCTGCATACTTCCAATGGCCCCATTCACCTCTTGCATCCTCACCAGCTCCTCCAAGCTCACCCTATCCTCCTCTTCCAACCTCGGGTACTCAAACCCATCCAAGAACTGCCTCAGCGCCCGTTACTCTTCTGGAGGCTCCGATATATATAGGTCTCTATACAATTCTTCAAATACTTCATTAATCTGCTCCGGAGCCAGCACCACCTTCCCTGCCTTATTCCGTATCCGAATTATCTCCCTCTCCGCTGCCTCCCTTCAAAGTTGGCCAGCCAGCATCTTAGCTGACATACCACTTTCCCTGTGGACAGTTGATCGAACCTTGCTTGTATCTCCTTCCTCTTAACCAGGTGACCCGGTCCGTGCCCTCATCTCTATTAGTCTTTGGCGTTCTTCCCTCTCCACCCTGTCTACCTTAGCCTTAAACAAAATCACCTCCCCACCCCCTTACTCCCACTTTCAACGCCTCCCAGACCACTGATTGCGAGACCTCCCCCGTACAATTAAACATCACATATTCCTCAAACACCTTCCCAATCTTCTCCCAGAATCTCCAGTCTTCTAAAAGCCCCACATCCATTTGCCACCCGGCCTCTGAACTATCCATTTTACCAATACCACATCCATCCATCCAGTGTGGGGCACGATCCAAAATCACGATTGCTGAGTACTCAGATCTCTAAATCCCAGTCAATAATGCCTTTCCCACCTCGAAGAAGTAAATTCTTGAGTACACCTTGTGTACCGGGGAGAAAAAAAGAATACACCTGTACCTCTAGATGTAGGAACCGCCTGGATCTACTCCTCCTAGCTCCCCCATAAGTCCAGCCAATGCTTTTGTGCCCCCCCCCCCCTCCAATTGGGACAGAAAGTGCGGCTGGGACTTGTCCACCTTTGGTTCCAATACCATGTTCCAATCTCTCCCTACTATCAACTCATGGGTATCCAGATGTGGGATAGCACCTTTCATCTTCTTTGCAAACCCCGCATCACCCCAGATGGGACCATATGCACTCACTAATACCACCAGCCTATCCTCCAGAGCACCCGTCACTACTACATACGTACTCCCCTGTTCCTCCACTACCTTCTCCATCTGAAACTACACCCTCTTACCTACCAATACAACCACACGCAGAGCCCTACTGTCAAACCGAGTGGAATACCTGACTCGCCCAACCCTTCCAAAGCCTCACCTGATCTTTCACCCTCACGTGTCTCCTGCTCTTTAAATGTATGAAAACCTTTGATCTCTTCACCAGCTAATGCCCTCAAGTTCCACATTACTATTCTGACTGGGGGTCTCTCACCGCACCGCCCCCCCCCCCCCCCCCAACCGTTCCTATCCATCATCATCATAACCCCGGGTCCTGCCTCTTAGGCCTAACCCGCACCATCCATTTGTTACTGTCGGACCCTTCCCCCCCCAACCACCCCCCAAAAAAAATCGAACTACTGCCTTTTACCAACCCCTCACCTAGTATCATTCCCCTTCACCCCTCGCTCTTTCACACCTCCTAGGCCCATCAAAACCTGCTCAACCAAGCTCCGACAGACGCGGACCCTCTCCCCACCACACTCCCATTCACTAGCCAAACTCTGCTTGCTAGTGCAGGGGCTCCTACCCGAACCCCTGTCCTCCCAATCCCCTCTTCCATAGCCCAATCCCAGGAACAATAAAGAAAACACCCCCGCCAAAGCTAGTGCACATATCCCCCAAGCCCAAAGTGCTCAGAACAAACTCTAAATACAGCTGGACTACCCGCCTACATTCCGAAGTAGAGATCCTTTGAGTTGGACATCACCCATAACTTCGGAGGATACACCACTGCAAACTACATGCCTTTGTTGTAGAGTGTAGCCTTCACCTGTTCGAAGACGCCAAATCCACCGTCAAATCTTGGTATATTCGTATTCAAAAAACCAAAACCTTCAGGATGGAGTCAATCCCATTTCACCTCTTGCCTTTGCCTCACCCAATTTAGGATCTTTTCCTTGGTACGATACTTGTGGAAGCGAAGTATAACTGCTCTCGGCGGCTCATTCGCTTTCGGTTTTGGCCTTAGCAACCGATGTGCCCTGTCCAGCTTGTATCAGGAGGGTTCTTTCCCCTCCACCATCAACTCCACAAGCATCTTTGCGAAGTAGTCGGTCGGCACTCGGGCAGACCCACGATCCAAAGATTTAGTCTCCTTGGCCTGTTCTCCAGATCTTCCACCTTATCTTTGCGCCCTTTATTTGCCTCCGCCACCCTCCACAACTCCTCACCCATCGAAGGGATCTGGTCGTTGTGCTGTGACATAGCCTCCTCTATCCCTTTCATCTTCTCTCCTTGCTCTCTTATCCGGCCACATTCTTCGACACAGCCGCCTTTACCGGGGCAATCGCCTCCTCCATCCATGTTTTCGTCTCAACCATCATTTCCCTTTGCATCACCTCCATATGCTTGGTGAACAGCCTTTCAAACTCTCGGGACATCACTGCGATCAGAGATTCCACTGTGAGAGAAGCGGCGGCACATTGTGCTCCTTCCCCCGCCATCTTGTTTCATGCCTGAGACACCGACTCATTCGGCGACAGATTTTCATTCGCCCCCTTTCAGTCATCCCTCTTCTGGGCCGTTGACATCACACCTCTATCTAATATCTTCCTACACCGACTTATTCAGAAATTTCCCCTGGGATTGGGCATTAAAGTTCAAAAAACCAAAACCTCGAGCAGGAGCTTTCCAAAGTACGAACTCCGCTGGACGTCCACGGCCTGACCCAGACTTGTCGGGGGCTTGGAGGTGTGCAGTCCCCGGTAGAAGGTCTCGAATGCTCGGTTGGCCTCTTTTTGCTCAGTTACCAGTCTGCCTCTGCTATTCTTCACATGGGCTATCTCCCTTGTGGCTGCCTGCTTACTCATCTGTTGAGCAAGTAGGTGGCCAGCCTTTTCTTCATGCTCATAGAAGGTCCCCCGTGTCTGGCGGAGTTGATGCACTCTTTCCTGGTGGATAGCAGGTTAAAGTCCATTTGTAGCTTTTTCCTCTTCAGCAGAATCTATACGGATGGGGCCTCAGAGTATCTTCTGTCGACCTTCAGGATGGAGTCAATCAGTTGTTGCCTCCCTCTCTTCCCTGTCTCTGCGAGCCTTGAAGGTTATAATTTCTCGCCTAATCACAGCCTTCAGTGCCTCCCAGAACGTGCAAGGTGAGACTTCCCCATTTTGGTTATTAGTAACATACTCGCCTATGGCCTGTGCTATTTTCTGGCAGAAGACCTTGTCAGCCAAACGGTCCTTGTCCAGCCCCCATGAGGGCTCACCTGTGAGGGCTCCAACCTCACATCCATGTAATGTGGAGCATGGTCGGAGATGACTATCACGGAATATTCCGCCCTTACTATTCCTGGAAGCACCGATTTCCCCATTGCAGAGAAGTCTATCCTCGAGCATACTTTGTGGACCGGTGAAAAAACCGAGCATTCCCTCTCACTGGGGTGTAGGAACTGCTATGGGTCCACCTCCTCCATCTGCTCCATGAATGCTCCCAGTTCCCTAGCCATGCCTGTCGTTTTCCCGTTCTTGGGTTTGATCGGTCTGTTTGAGGGTCCTGTACACAGTTGAAGTCGCCGCACTGACCCCATGATCAGTTGGTGTATGTCAATGTCGGGGATTTCCGCCATGGTCTTTTTTATAAAGTCTGTGTTGTCCCAGTTGCGCGCGTATACATTTACAGGAACTGCCAAGGTCACCGCTGACCATGACTCCTGTCCCCTCTTGGTCCGTAACTGTCTTTGTCACTGTAAACCTCGTGCTTTTACTAATCAGTAGGGCTACTCCCCTAGCCCTCGTCACATAGCATGAATGGTACGTCTGTCCCACCCAGCTGTTTCTTACCCGCAGTCAGTCCTTCTCCCTCAGGTGTGTCTCCTGCAGGAAGATTTTCAGCTTTCAGACTTCTTAAGTGGGCGAAGATTCTGGATCTTTTCACTGGGCCCTGACATTCCAGGTGATAATCCCTCAGTTTCTGCGGGATCAACCATACTTAACTGGTGGACACGCCCCCTACGCTCCGTGATTTTCCCTTTGTTAGGGGGCCATCCAAAATGGTCGTGGTCACCGTTCTCACCATGAGGTTGGGCCCCTGCGCTCCAGGGTTTCCCTTTGTCCCGGGGGCACCCAACATGGCCACGAATTGTGTGTCTGGCACGTGGGTGCCCCCATACACTCCGGGGTCTCCCTTTGCCCAGGGCCCCTCCAAAGTGGCTGCTTGCAGCGCCATCTTGTTTCCTCGGCCTGCTCCCTGCCTGCCCAAGCCAATCCAAGATCCAACTCCTTTTTCCCATCCTGTTCCCTATGTGTTCCGTTCCTTTCCCCCCAAACTCCCCTCCCTGCATCGTCCCCTTCCCATCCCCCCACTATACGTTCCCCTTCCTTGGTCCTGTGTCCGCCTTCCCCCCCCACCCCACCCCCAGCCAGGCGCTCCCTCCCTGTCGAGAGGTACGCCGCAGTCCCACTTGCTACTTGCTGTCTGTCTTCCCGTGCTAGCTATTCCTGCTAGTGTGGTGGTTCCCCTCCCGGGGTTGGTCTGGCCCCGAGCTTATACCCACTGATTGTCTGCTTTCCGTGCCTGTACCCTCACCTGCATTTCCCTGTCCTCACTCTCTGCTGTGACCTGGTCTTTTTGATCAAAACGAGGCAGTACAGACCCGCCGCAAACAAATTGTCCAACGAGCCTCTATTCTTTTTAACAATCCTCCTCTGATCCCCCTTCATCGCTGCCTCACCTGTCCCCTGTCCAGGCGTTTGGTCTGCACGACTTTGTTTGCCTCTGCCGTGGTATTGAAGTAGTGCTCTGTGTTCTGGTACTTGACCCAGAGACTGGCTGGGACAGCATACCAAATCGTTCCCCCGTTTTTGTATAGGCCCGACTTTGCCTGGTTAAACACAGCCCTCGTTTTGCCAGATTTGTCCCAATGTTTTGGTAAACTCGGATTTCTTGCCCTTTCCCATGTACTCGCTCTAGTCGGTCTTGCCCACCACAGGATCCTCGCCCGGTCCTGATATCGGTGCAGCTTCGCGATGGTCGCTGTTGGCTGCTCCCCCACCTTGGCTTTTGGCCTGAGCGACCTTTGTGCCCTGTCGAGTTCTGGGGGGGTTGGGAAGCTGTGTCTCCCAACTAGGTTGCCCTGCATTTGGGCGATATAGTCTGTCGGGTCTCTACCCTCAATGCCATCCGGCAGGCCCACACTCCGAATATTCTGTCGTCGCGACCTGTTCTCCTCGTCCTCGACTTTCCCCTTTGAGCTCCCTTGGGCCACCACCAACCTTTTAACTTCTGCTTCCAGAGCGACGATCCTGCTGCTCTGGTCCGTCGAGGTTCTCTCCAGGTCGAGGATTGCCCTCTCTTACGCCTCCACCTTCCTCCCCAACCCATCGATTGTCTTTTGCATGGTGACCATCGCCTCCGTCACCGCCACCCTGACCACCGCCTGGATTTTGTTCTTGATCGCCTTTCATGGCGGTCAGCTCCTTCATGAGGAAAGTCTTCCATCCATACCCAGGTGGTGCGAGGTCGATGGTCTCCCCTGGGTGGCCGGGACCCCCTCTCTTCGTGGGTCCACCTGCTGCTCGTGGTCCTTTCCGCCATCCCTTCAACCCCTTGAGCTCCCGTTTGCCGGCATTTTTTTGTGGTTGTTTTCTTTTCTCCATTGAGGTTTATTTGCCTTCAGATTTTCAGGCAAAATTCGCCAAAAGCACCCATTTGGTTCTGGTTAGGAGAAGAGCCACCTGATGTGCGTCCGCTCAGCACATCACCATCACCGGAAGCTTTCATGTGCTTTTTAATGTGGTATTACAGGTCAGCTACAGCAGTGTAATCTTTTAATTTGGAGACAGCTCGAAGTTAATAACTGACTCTGGATTTTCAACCACAAAAGGAATTTTTCACCCACCACTTCTCTTTCAAAATCTGAAATTTCTCCTCTCATTTTCCAGTACTTCCCTGCATGTCACATACATGGGCTTTGCATCCTTATTTGCATTGGCACAATTGACAAAACCATATCGCAAGAAATCATCTTTATATTGCTTTGTTCCTGAGTTAAGTTTCTTCTTTGTCGGCTGTTAACCAAAGACCCTAGAGCTCTGTACAGAGCCAACACTAGCACTGCTCAGTACTACCCTGGATTCTCCTGAGCAGTTCTCTCCAGCAGGTTCTGTTGTGAGATTCTGCCAATAGGTAAACTGTCTATTTGAGTCTCTGGCCGTTTCCTACTTTTAATTTTTATTCATCTTCACAATCCATTTGCCTTGCTTGCCAGCAGCGGGAAAATGGAAGCAACACTGCTCTGTGATTTGGTGCCCAAACTACTTACCTGGCGGGTGCTTGACATCAAGTGTGCGTGCAGGGCTTGTGAGCTGCTCTCTGCTGCTGCTTCTGGCCAGAAGACTCCACACAGCCTCATTATTTTCACTTAAAAGGTGGCAGCGGCCACCATTCTCTCTGCTGTGTGAAAATCAGCTGCCATACTTCCTATATTCCAACAGTGAGCAAACGTCAAAAGTACATCTTTAGCTGTAAAGAACTTTGGGATGTCATAAGTTCTTGAAATGTGTTCTTTAAATGCATATCATTTTGTACTGGTGTATGGCCTATTGTGGTTATGTTACTGAAGTTCCCTGTGCTAGTAATACTGAACTAATGATCAAGAGACATGGGACTGGATTTTACATCCACAAATTCAGTGGGGTGCGCCGCCAACTCCACTCCTTCATAATTCTAGCTGTGACTACTTCCTGTTTACTGCATTACTCCTTTACCATGTGACATCCAGCACTGGAATGTCAATTGGCTGCGGAGCCCCCCTTTCCACCTATAATTAGTCCCCCTCCCATTGGGTGATCACAAATTGACCACTTGATATTTTATTTGATGAGCTGAGACGGCAGGGGTGGGAGTGAGCTGAACATGCAGTTTGCATTCTGCCTCTCTCACCCTGTTAAGAAATGTAAAATCCAGCCCTTGAGTTCCAGGACAGATAAGAATTCAAATTCAATTAATTAACTAAATCTTGCATTAAAAAACTAGCATCAGTAATGTTGGCAATTAATCTACTGAATTGTTGTCAAAACCGATCAGGTTCATTATGACTTTTAGGGAAGGAAATCTGCCACTCTTACTCATTCTGACCTATGTGGCTGACTCTTAACTGCCCAATGAAATGACCCAGCAAGCTAATTAGTTGTATTTGAGAAGGCAGCTCACTGTCACCTTCTCAAGAGCATTAGGCAGAGCTTCCCAAACTTTGGGTTATAATAAATTTTGGGCTTCACAGCAATGGTTGCCATGGAGCTGCAATGAGTGCTAACAGCAGCAAGGCCACTTTAAATCTTAGCGTTTATTTCCCAGTGTGGCCGTCTGCAACAAAAGAAAGCGATTTCGGTGTCAGCAATCGGAGAATCGGGCTACAAACTCAACCTGGGTAAGAGCGAGATATTCCCAGTGAACACGAATTGGGAAGGCACAGAGCTGGAGGATCCAGATAGCCCATGACTGGACACGGATCCACAAGTGCAATCTGACCAGTCTGGCGGAGGAAGTACAAAAGGACTTACAGAGATGGGATGCACTCCCGCTCTCCCTGGGGGGGGGGGGGGGGGGGAGGATGCAGACGGTCAAAATGAACGTACTGCCGGGGTTCCTCCTCCTGTTGAGATCCATACAGATCTCATCCCCAAGACCAATTTCTACAAAGTAGACAAAATTATATGCCTTTTGTGTGGGAGGTAAGAACTAGAGGATCCCTAAGGAGGAAAAATATGGGGGGTCTAGCCCTGCCGAATCTACAGTACTACCACTGGGTGGCCACAGCCGAGAGGGTGAGGGGGTGGATACGGAACGGGTGAGGCTGGAGGAGTCCTCCTGCAAGGGAGAGACCCTCCGGCCCTCACCACGGCAGCGCTCCCATCCTCCTCATCAAAATACACATTCTGCCCAGTGGTGGTAGCCACACTGAAAACGTGGAACCAAATGAGGCAGCATTTCAATTTAACAGAGATGCTCTCCTTGGCCCTCATCTGCGGAACCACAAATTCCCACCAGCCATGCTCGCCACCGCCATTAAAAAAATGGAGACAAGACGGGGAACATTAGCGTTAGGGACCTTTACATAAGGGTCAGACTCAAGACCTTGGACGAGCTGATGGAGGACTTGGACCTGCCAACGGGATAGGAGCTCAGACACCTCCAAATTAAACATTTTCTCCACAAGGAGACGGCAAGGTACCACAGGGCCCCGAGAGACACACTACTAGAGGAACTAATCAACACGGATAGTAGGGGGGGGGGGGGGGGGGGGAACTGTGGGAACATATGCGGATGGTTGATGAACACGGCAAGACCAGCGCTGGACAAAGCTAGAGGAAAATGAGAGGACGACTTGGGGATGGAAGTGGGTTGGGGACTCTGGAGGGAAGCACTGAGCAGGGCCAACTCCATCTCTTCCTGCGTTAGGCTAAGCCTCATGCAGTTTAAAGTGATGCACAGAACCCACCTAACTAGAACCCAAATGAGCTGGTTCTTCCTGGAGGTGAAGGATAAATTTGAACAGTGCCAGGGAGGTCCGGCCAACCACACTAACATGTTCTGGGCCTGCCTCAGACTTGGCGGGTTTTGGACAGCCTTCTTCAAGGCAATGTCCAAGGTTGTGGGGGTGAAGGTGGAGCCGCGGCCGAGAGTGGCAGTCTTCGGGGTATCGGACCAGCCAAATCTTCTTATGGGGAAGAGGGCCGACATCCTGGCCTTTGTATCCCTAATTGCACGACAGAGAATCCTGCTCAGCTGGTGATCAGCAGCACCACCCACAGCTGCAAACTGGCTGGCAGACCTGGCGGAATTTCTCCACCTGGAGAAGATCAAATACACCATCCGAGGGTTGAATGAGGGCTTCCACAAAGCATTGGGGACATTCATCAGCCTGGGGGGGGGGGGGGGGGGGGAAGAGGAAATAAGACAAGGCAAGGCATACACAAGAGAAAGGGGCAGTGGGGTGGGGCGGGGGGGGAGGGGGGGGGAGGGGGGGGGAACCCAAGGCAAGCACAAGACGAAGCATGGGGACAAAGGGAGGAGGGGGAAGGGCCATGCAGGACCCTCATGTAAAACCGTTATAAATAAGACACAAACTTGTTTGTAAAAAGCAGATACACTTGAGCTGTTACTCTGTAAAAACTGGAAAATACCAATAAAAATATATTTTTAAAAAATAACATTTGCTTCACACCTTGATTTAAGAGCAAATCTCTCTGTAATTTCTCCCATCCCTATCTCTGTAACTTCATCAGCCTACAACCATACAAGATATCTACGCTCTAAGTAGACTAAAACTGATCACTCATTTAGGAGCTGTATGCTGTAAAATGCTTAGAAAAGTGTGTAAAGATTGACTCCAGCTCGATCCTTCACCAACTGGCTTCCTGGAATATAACCCAGTGGCAGAGGATGGTTGCCTAAAGATGAAAGTTGGAAAGCAATACCTTCAGACAAAAAACTGCAATCCTAATCACCATTGTGGAAAATGTTAGAATGCAAGTGAAAGTTACCACGGTATGATTATAGTCTCATGTTCTTGGAGTCTGAACCATATGACCAGTAAAAGATGAAGTGGATATATGGACAATGATTATGTTCCTACCAAAGAGAAAACAAGAAATGGCCTTGTCGGTGTTGTACTCCTCAAGAAGTACCATGGATCGCGGCCTAGACGTTGACCTTTGATGTCTCCAAAAATCCTTCCAAAAACAAAGTTGATTTATATGCTAAGCATTAAATATGAACCGCAAGTGTCGCCACTTTAAAATGTGAACAAAAAATACTGGTAATTTATATTAAATTAATGTGGCACAGTTTATTGAATTAATTAATTGTACAAAGATACCTTTAGTCACAATCAAAGTATTTTAATACCATCATTCTTCAGCATTTGATGCAAAGAGTTTGTCACAGTGGTTAGCACTGCTGCCTCATGGCACCAGGGACCTGGGTTCGAAACTGACCTTGTGTGACTCTCCGTGTGGAGTTTGCACGTTCTCTCCGTGTCCGCATGGGTTTCCTCCGGGTGCTCCGGATTCCTCCCACAGTCCAAAGATGTGCAGGTTAAGTGGATTGGGCATGATAAATTGCCCCTAAGTATCCAAACGTTTGGTGGAGTTACGGGGATAGGATGGGCTATTGGACCTAAGTAGGGTTCTCTTTCGGAGGGCCAGTGCAGACTCAATGGGCCGAATAGCCTCCTTTTGCACTGTAGGGATTCTATGGATTCTATGAAAATTTGTTCTGATTCACTTTGGCTATGGAATGAACATAAGGATGCCACTCTGGATTAAACTTGATGTTTTCACTTTCAGAATCATCTTGCTCTCCATCCATGAGATTAGACATTCCACATTCTTTAAAAGACACAGAAGCATCAAGTGGGGAAGTGTGCATATTTCCACTTTGTGAAGGTTTGTTTCTCCATCAACCATCCGCCTATTCCATTCTGTGTGAACATGATCATTGAATGGCTTGTTGAGGCACACTTCCAAAGGTCAAACTATGGAGTTAGACCCCCTGGTATAACTGCAATAAGGGTGGTATTTCTCAAACGCACTTGATCTCATTGATTATATGGGAACTGAACATGTCCCACACCAATAAGCTGCATTCTTTATATAGACCATCGGGAGATCTATTTCACACATTGCTGATGCAAAATATCTCTTCTTCCTCACCCATCCAACCATTATCATGGACTTGCTCAAAAGCTCTTCCAGGGAACTTGATGTTCAGCATGGTTTTACATTTGAAAATGACCACAGATTTTAATTTTATTCCGTTGGCCATGCAGGTTAATATCATCATGAATATTTGTCTTCTCATGTCCTATCCTTTTCATTAGTACTCATTTTGAATGTTTCCCTCCAGCGTTGGGCTGCTGGGCACATTGAAATTCATGGGTGTTTCACCCATGTTGACAATTTGACTTAATGGATACTCATGTTTTTGCCATTGTTTCATGATGAATTGCTGGAAACTGGTAATTTTGGCATCACAGTCTTTTGGTAGTCTCTGAGCAATCTTGTTCTTCTGCCACAATACTAGACTGTTTCATCCCATAAAGCATCTCCACCAACTAATTGTTGCCCTGAAACCTTTGCTGGACTCAGTGTTTGACCCACTTAAGGGCTTATATACACATTGCAATTTTGGTGATGATGTAATCATTCTGACTATATTTGAGGACCTATCCTGATACATGTTGCTGGCCATCAGGCCAGCGGCAGTTCCTGTTCTGATAATCTTGACCATCTTCTTCGGGAAGGATTCTTTCTTCTTCCATTCCTGCAGCAGCTTTTTGCTGACGTTGAATTCCCTCACAGCAACACAGTTCTTTGACGATGTAAGGGTCCTTCCTGTTTGTTCCCTTATTTCCTCTTTCATTTTTGCTGTTACATTTTTTATCTGTTAAATCGATAATTAATAGACTTGTGACTTTAAGACAAGCAACCTGTAAGAAGCCTGCACCTTTAATTCAAACATAGGAATCAGGAAGGCAGTGCTGGTTTAAACTGGTGATTGAAGACTTGCTGGTATCAGTGAGGACTTGATTTGATTGATTTGGCTGGTGGCCAATGAATGGGCCGAGAGGGCTGTGCTCTGCCCTGTAACAGGTGGTGATTGGATATTATTCGACTGGAAAGCTTTTCAGAGTTCCGAGGTTCCAGTTTGGTTTCAGTTTTAATTCTGGTGGCCCGGTGAAGAGATCCAACTAACTCTCTCCAAAAAGATCTAGCTAATTTCTCCAGAAGGCCTCTGTGAGGGTTGACTCTATATAGCAGATCTGGATGTAGTTCCCTTGAGACTACAGAGACCTGAAGTCATACCACAAGCTGAAAGCAAGGGTTGTCGTGAAATAAAATTTCTCTCTAGAAAGATAGAGGTCTGAATGCGAAACTCGAGCTGAAGGCCCAATTTGATGAAAAATAAGGCATCTCTCCAGAAAGCCTGTGAGTACTGATTTCTAAACTACAAGGACCCTGAATGAATGAATGACTCTATAAAGAAGACCAGTACCGGCTGCAAACCAACAGCTTTAATCAGCAAGCTTGCAGTGAAGAAAGTGAGGAAACCACCATATGAAGCAAAGACTCTTGGGTGATTTCTCCATTGGCTAATGCTGAAATCGCGAAATGCGATTGGGCAGAGAATAGGTTCTGACGCTAAAATCGTGGCAGGCGGCGATTTGACACCAAATCGCAATTCACCTCGACAGCGGTGTCAATGCGGTCCGGAAACCATGTGCAGTAAACACCATTTGCATATCATTAGTGGGTCTGACCCGGTATTCTCCGGGCCCTCCGCGATTCTCCTCCGATGGGCCGAGTTCCCAAGGGTGCGGTTCAATTGTGCTTTTAAAAATTGTGAAACCGGCATCGTGGCTGCTGAGGGAGAGAGAGGGGGTGCGAAAGGTGTCCAAAATCGCCATAGTTTACCGACACCGGGGGCTTCTGCCAGGGCTCGGGGCAGTAGCGGGGGTGGGGGTGGGGGGCATAAGGTGGGCTGTGGGGACAGGGTGGACAGGCATGGAACACCATTGCCGCAGTGGGCAAGGCAGCTATGCAGTTGCACATGCCTCTAACAGCCCACTGTGAACTTAGGGCCACTGGTATAATAGGTGTCCCCTTAAGGGCACCCTCCCAGGTGCCCTCTGGCCCAAGCTGACCCATTAGCTGTATGGGTGATCTCCAGCACAACCAGTCGCATCTTGTTGACTGGGATGGTGTGTGTGGCGATTGAAATAAGTATATGTGGCTGCAGCTTGTCAACCTCCCAAGTGTCAACCACAGACCCGGTGAATCCCGCACCGTTGTTCATTGGAATCGATTGTGTTCCATGTGGCACCGGTGCTAGCCCCTCCACATTTGCTGAATCCATCAGGTTCAGCACCAGTATTTCTGTCGGGAAAATCCACGACTTGTGTCGGCGTCAACACTTAGTCTCAGAAACAGAGAATCCCACCCCTTATCTTTTGACCTTCATTATATTTTTTGTTTCCCCTTTCCACCCCCTCTGTGTTTGTCTGTCTTGTGTGTGTGGGTAGAGCGGAGGCAGTTAAGGTGGGTAGTAGGTATTACCTTGGCATTGACCAGTTGTCTTTACTGCATATTTCATGATCGCCCTCGTTATAAATTAACAGTAATTCTGTTTAAACTTTCAAACCTGATGACTGTAATTATTGGGCAGCCAAGGGCCAAAGGACTTTGGGTATTTTTTATAAGAATTATTGGTTAATTCACTCGTGTTGTGACTCCAGGGCACGTGGGGCTGGAATTGACGGCACACTAGCCCATGGTGTTGTAACAAGTTTATTTTGGAAAATGCTTTTAATCAAGTTTTTGATATTTTAACATTTTAAACACACAACATAACAAAGAAAAAACAACACAAACCCCAAAACCGCACCCCCCCCTCAAAGTAACCTCAGCCAAATGCTTCACTTTGCCCCTCCCCCAATAGCTGGCAGTAACCAGCTCCTTGAAATGTAGTACAAACCTCATCTCTTGTGAAACACCTTACTTGCCCTCCTCAAAGCAAACATCACCTTTCCCAAATTCAAAAATTCCGTTAAATTCCCAGCCACACCAAGGCACAGGATGGAGAAGCTGCTGAGCTCCACCCCAACAGGACCCCGCCTGCGAGCGATAAGCGTGGCGAAGGCTAAACATCCGCCCCACTCCCTTTTGCAGCTCCGGCAAGTCCGAAACCCCAAATATGGCCCCCAGGGATTGGGCTCTAAATCCATGTGCAAGATCGCCGACATGGTGCTAAGGAACGACCTCCAAAATCTCTAATAATAATTTTTATTGTCACAAGTAGGCTTACCTTAACACTGCAATGAAGTTACTGTGAAAATCCCCTAGTCGCCATACTCCGGTGCCTGTTCGGATACACTGAAGGAGAATTCAGAATGTCCGATTCACCTAACATGTCTTTCGGGACTTGTAGGTGGAAACCGGAGTCCCCAGAGGAAACCCACGCAGACAACGTACAGACTCCGCACTGACAATGATCCAAGCCGGGAATCGAACATAGGTCCTTGGCACTGTGAAGAAACAGTGCTACCACTGTGCTATCGTGCCATCCGGGTATCAGGTATGTATCAGGTGTAATGTATTTTAATAGTAAACGTTTCACTGTGACAAATCTCCATTCCCCCGAGCTACTGATAGTGACACCCTCGAGTGCCTTCAGTCTTATTGGTCTTCAGATGCGCTGGTGCAGGAGGGTGGGATCTGGAAGAAATGGAGACCACCGTAATCTCCTTGGTGGCAGGCCCCAGGCTTTCCTCTAGTGCTTCCTCCTCCCTGATAGTGCCCGTAGGGCCCTGGGGGACCACATGGGATGGAGGGGCAGCTGGAGTGAGCTCCAGATGCGTCTGGGTCATCTGGTGCTGCCAGTCCTGGTGGCTCCCCATTGTCTGCACCATGGTGTTGACACCCTCAGCGATGTTCCTCAATGACTGGGCCATGCTCTGCATTGCTCCGTCAATGTCCAGCTACGTCTGAGACACGTCTCTCAGCGATGGAGACATGATGTCGAGGCTCTCAGCCATGGTCGTCACAAACTGAGCCATGCCTTGAACACCACCACTCAAAACGCAGACGTTGTGCTCCAGGTGTTCCACTGCGGTCACCACCCCAGTAGTGTTGGCCTTGTTACCATCATCCTCTGCCCCTGAAGCCTTTGAGACACCTCCAATCGGCTTTGCATTGACTGGAATGTCGCTAACACTCCCTCCTGAATCTCACGGCTGTTTCCTACGGGCACGGTACAGTGGCTAGTACTGCTGCCTCACAGCTCCAGGGACCCAGGTTCAATTCCGGCCTCGGGTGACTGTGTGGAGTTTGCACCTTCTCCCCTTGTCCACCTGGGTTTCCTCCGGGTGCTCCGGTTTCCTCCCACAGTCCAATGATGTGCAGGTTAGGTGGATTGACCATGCTAAATTGCCCCTTCATGTCCAAAAGGTTAGGTGATGTTACTGGGATGCGGAGATAGGGTGGAGGCGTGAGCTTAAGTAGGGTGCTCTTTCAAGGGCCAGTGTAGACTCGATGGGCTGAATGGCCTCCTTCTGTACTGTCAATTGTATGATTCTATCTATGTATGATTCTATCATCTGCGTCAGCTCTGGGATAATCTTGTCCAGAGACTCGGCATCTGACTGGGACCCAGCGGAGTCCTGGGATCCAGCAGACGGAAGGTTCCTGCCTTCCCCTGATGTGCATTAACAACTATGAGGCGCTCACGAGATTGTGCACCGGACGCCTGTCCACTAATGTCGCCACCAAGGTATGTTTCTCTGCACTGGTGGAAGGTGTGGGTGATAGCAGTGAAGCCTCACCGGTGGTCTTCTCGGAGCTCTCCTCCGATGTGTTCTCTTGGGTGGCAGGGTGGGTATGATTCCGGTTGGACCGGCCTCATCAGATAGAGGTCCTACGAGACAATGGACATTTGGTCAGTGAGAGGGAAGAATCATTTTATCTGACATGAACAACTCACTTGAGACAGGTTACCTGGGTGAAGGGGCAGTGGATCCTCACCTCTGTTGGTGACTGCTCTCGCCTCGGGCAATCCCACGATTTCCAGGGCCTGCTCCTCATAAGGAATGAGGACTCAAATCTCTAGTACACCTGTCTTGGCGGGTGGTGTGGGGGTGATAAGGAGGTGGTGGGGGGAGTGGTGTCGGGGTGGTGAGCGGGGGCGGTAAGGGGGTGGTGAGCGGGGGCGGTAAGGGGGTGGTGAGCGGGGGCGGTAAGGGGGTGGTGAGTGGGGGTGGTACAGGGGTGGTGTGGGGGTGATGAGGTGGTGGGGGGAGTGGTGTCGGGGTGGGAGGGGTGGTGAGTGGGGGCGGTAAGGGGGTGGTGAGTGGGGGCGGTAAGGTGGTGGTGAGCGGGGGTGGTAAGGGGGTGGTGAGCGGCGGCAGTAAGGGGGTAGTGAGCGGGGGCGGTAAGGGGGTGGTGAGCGGGGGTGGTAAGGGGGTGGTGAGCAGGGGCGGTAAGGGGGTGGTGAGCAGGGGCGGTAAGGGGGTGGTGAGCGGGGCCGGTAAGGGGGCGGTGAGCGGGGGTGGTAAGGGGGTGGTGAGCAGGGGCGGTAAGGGGTTGGTGAGCGGGGGCGGTAAGGGGGTGGTGAGCGGGGGTGGTAAGGGGGTGGTGAGCAGGGGCGGTAAGGGGGTGGTGAGCGGGGGTGGTAAGGGGGTGGTGAGCGGGGGTGGTAAGGGGGTGGTGAGCAGGGGCGGTAAGGGGGTGGTGAACGGGGAGTGGTAAGGGGGTGGTGAGCGGGGCCGGTAAAGGGGTGGTGAGCAGGGGCGGTAAGGTTGTGGTGAGCGGGGGCGGTAAGGGGGTGGTGAGCGGGGGCGGTAAGGTTGTGGTGAGCGGGGGGCGGTAAGGGGGCGGTAAGGGGGTGGTGAGCGGGGGCGGTAAGGGGGTGGTGAGCGGGGGCGGTAAGGTTGTGGTGAGCGGGTGCGGTAAGGGGGCGGTAAGGGTGTGGTGAGCGGCGGCGGTAAGGGGGTGGTGAGCGGGGGCGGTAAGGGGGTGGTGAGCGGGGGCGGTAAGGGGGTGGTGAGCGGGGGCGGTAAGGGGGTGGTGAGCGGGGGCGGTAAGGTTGTGGTGAGCGGGGGCGGTAAGGGGGTGGTGAGCGGGGGTGGTAAGGGGGTGGTGAGCGGCGGCGGTAAGGGGGTGGTGAGCGGGGGGCGGTAAGGGGGTGGTGTGGGGGCGGAAAGGGGGTGGTGAGCGGGGGGCGGTAAGGGGGTGGTGAGCGGGGGTGGTAAGGGGGTGGTGAGCGGCGGCGGTAAGGGGGTGGTGAGCGGGGGGCGGTAAGGGGGTGGTGTGGGGGCGGAAAGGGGGTGGTGAGCGGGGGGCGGTAAGGGGGTGGTGTGGGGGCGGAAAGGGGGTGGTGAGCGGGGGGCAGTAAGGGGGTGGTGTGGGGGTCTGGTAGCATCCGTGGAGAGAGAAACAGAATTAACGTTTCGAGTCTCTGTGACTCTTCTTCAGACCTGCTGAGATTTTATAACATTTTCTGGGTTTTTTTCTTGCACTCTCTGTTTTTATTACACACAGAGACTTGATTGATTTCCCGGGGGTTAGACAGTGCTATGGGTTGATACAGTAACTTCATTGCAGTGTTAATGTAAGCCTACTTGTGACATTAATAAAGATTATTATTATTAGTTGTGTCACCCTCAGGGATTTCCCCATTCATTTCACGGAAGCCATACCACATGAATCATCCGACGCTCTTGTATGCAAATTTAACATTCTTGCTATAATAATATTTATTGTCACAAGTAGGCTTACATTAACACTGCAATGAAGTTACTGTGAAAAGCCCCTAGTCGCCACATTCCGGCGCCTGTTCGGGTACACAGAAGGAGAATTCAGATGTCACCTAATAGCACAACTTTCGGGACTGTGGGATGAAACCGGAACACCCGGAGGAAACCCACGCACAAACAGGGAGAACGTGCAGACTCCACACAGACAGTGACCCAAGCTGGGAATCGAACCTGGCACCCTGGAGCTGTGAAGCAACAGTGCTAAACACTGTGCCACCCCTGCCAATGTTTTAGTATTTCCTTCAACAGGTTTTTGAACAGTTTACAAAATTTCATCAGTTTGTGATGATGAAAGAAATATCAGCACCAAGTCTAGACGTTGCTAAACAACGTGCGTTGGTGCATGGCTTCAGATGTTGATTTATTAGAAAATGAAACTTACGTTTGCGACTATTTGGTTAATGGTTTTTCCTCTTCATTTCAGCTTTTCAGGAAGGTAAAGATCATGAGGACAGTCTTCTCCGCAAAACACAGCGAGGAAGAATAGGATTAATTTGAACATAATTTATTCTTTTGTGCTTCTGTAGATTTATTTAATATTTTGTTAAAATTGTGAGTACTGATAAATAATATCAGGAACTTACTGGCTGGGTGTTTTTATTGTAAAAGGCGAAGCTCAATTAGCAACCATAGTTGAAAAGATACAATCACTAAACGAGTCAGTGTCATAATTATCTCCCTGTGTATAATCTATTTCAGTTTAGCGATTATCCCTAGTCAGATTACCCACTCATCTCCAACGTTTGTTTAAAGATGGTGATAATAATTATGATAAAAAGATACCCAAAAAAAATCAACCTTTTGATTTCAGCATTTTGGGGCATAATGTTTGTGAGCATTTATTCCAATTCTCTGGAGTTACAATCATCTGCTGAAATTGCAAACGGTTAGGAGACTCCTCACTGGACGCGATTCTCCGGCCTCGCTGTGCTCTCATTCGGGCGAAACGAGGCCGGTGAATAGCGGAAGTGGCGGAAAATGAGAACTGCGCCAGGCGCCAAACAGCTTGCGATGTAACTGGCCTGTTACCAGAGGCGAAATCAGGACTCTGCCGTGGCGTGGGGAGAAACCAATGAAACCCTATTTCAATATAATTAATGGGAGGCACCTCATATGCAAAAGCCTCCTGTGATTCAGCAGCCTCCCCAGCAAGTGGTTACGCTGGCGCCGATTAGTACTCCCTTTGAAAAAGGTGAACCTGGCGGATGGACTGCTGCGGGGAGCCGAGGAGCTGAGCAGCCATCTTGCTCACAGGCAGTAAGCCCCGGGGCATTCTGCTTGCTGCCCCTGTGCTTGGGGGTGGGGGGGGATGGGGGGAGGGGGGGGGGGGGGGAACCAGGGGGTGGAGCCCTGGTTGGGGGTGGGTCGCCATGGGGGGCTCGGGGAGCGTCCTGAGGGGTGGTGTTGGGGGGGGGGGGGGGGGGGGTGCGGACCTGCGCGGGTCTGCCATGCCAACCCCTGTACCAAGTATTCCCTTACCCGGGGCAACCATAGCCACTGCCCGTCTGCCCCACCGACCACCATAACTCCCACTGACCACAGAGGCTCTGGCCCTGTGGCTAAAGGCTATTGCTAAGAGGGAATTGGTAATCATGGTTAAATGCGCACTTCGCACATCCCAAGTGGATCCCCGTGGGTGGGCAGGCCATGTAGCATGTGGGAGGCAGCACCACAGACATAGCGGCCAACCTTCGGTCACCCAGGGGATGGGCCCCAGCCATGGGCACATGTCCGCAGCCAGGTGTGCGTGGGCAGGATGGCTCAGGTAGGGGCGGGGGGCATGCCTGGAGGGATGGATTGGTGGTCAGCCCGTACCACAGAACAAAGAGCCAGAGGTTTCATACTGATTGTGGTGAGAGTATTTTAATGTTCCTCATGCAAGCACACACCACTGCCCACTGTCCAGATGGTGCTGTCCTACTATCTCCTCCCTCCCTCACCCCCCCAAATCCCCCCCAATGTCCCCTCCCACCCAATGCACACTGCATTCCAACACCCCCCCCCCCCTCCCCCGCCGCGTCCTCAGTGATCCTCGATGTGCTTGGCCTTCCTTGCTCTACCGCTATGTCTAGGTGAATTCCCAGGATGCACACCAGAGGTGGAGGCATCCGTTGCTTACCATGTCTCGTGCCTTCGATGCCCAGGCAGGCATTCTCTGGCGGCTCTGGGGCCGGAGGGCCCCGCCGCATTTGTCGGCGGCACATGCACAACCGTGTCGCCCTGCTCCAGGTGCAGGCTACAAGGCGCGGCCTCATCGGAGGGGTGCAGTTCAGGGGCGTTGGTGGCCATGGTCGACAGTCCATCGGATGGCTCTAGGTTTTATCCCTACACCCGCTCCTCCCATCCAAAGGGCCCTGGGTTTCACCTCGGGATGGGGGGCAGCTGGTTCGAGCCCCGGCTGCACCATGATGTTTGCACCATGGTGTTGACGCACTCGGTGATGCTCCTCAGTGATAGGGCTATGCTGTGCAGCACCTTGGTTATGCCCACCTGCGACTGGCACAACCTCCGCAGCACCTGGGCCATTTCCATCTGAGAGCCGCACATCTCCCTCAGCACCTCACCAAGGTCAATCTGGTACTGGGTCACATCCCGCATTGAGTCGGACATTCTGCTGAGACCCTCACCCGTGGCTGTCATCGACTGCGCGACACCTTGGACATCTTCAAACATGCTGCCAACGTCGTGCAACAGGCTCTCCGGTGCGGCTGCCATCTTAGCAGTGTTGGCCTCGGTGCCACTCATTGCCGACGACATCTCCTGCGCCCATAGCCTCTGGGACACCTCCAGTCAGCTATGGGCCTGCTGGAGTGTCGCTCACATCTCCCTCTGGATATCCTGGCTCATCCCAATGTCTCCATTAGCTCCGGGTAAACTTGTTCCAGAGGCTCAACGTCTGGCTGGGACCCAGCTGGGTCCTGGAATCCAGCAGACCCCCGACTATTGTATCCCCTGGGTGTTACTGCCTCCAGCTGATGTGCATCAACAGCTGTGTGTTGCTCACCAGATTGTGCCCCAGAAACCTGACCACTAACGTTGCCACCGAGGTGCGTGTATCTGCGCTGGTGGAGGGTGGGGTGACACCTATGACGCCTCGATCATGTCTTTCTCAGATCTCCCCTCTGATGTGGTCTCATGGGAGGCAGGGGAAGGGGCCACCCTGGATAGGCCAGTGCCATCAGCTAGAGGACTATGGGGAAATGACACATGGTCAGTGGGAGGGATAGGTCATTCAGTATGGCAATAACAACTCATGTGTGACAGTCCATCTGTGTGGGGGCTGGTGGATCCTCACCTCTGCGGCGAGCACCGACCTCCGCATTGGTGACCGCTCTGTCCTGAGCCACACCCAAAACCTCCAGGGTCCATTCCTCGAAAGTCATGAGGATTCTTATGTCTGGCACTCCTCCGCCAGTCTGGGCCCTCTCCCAACGATTGTGGGACAGCTTCTCCTGCGGAAACACAAGGAGGACATCGTTAGCCACACATGCAGTTCACATTGGTGGGGGGCGGGGGGGGAGGGGTGGGGGGGGGGCGGCATATGGAGGTTGGGTGGCGTGGGATCTCAACTCACCCATCCTGCCCGGTGTAGGTCATTGACCTTCTTGCGGCACTAGAGGCCAGACCTCCTGGTCAAGCTGCCTGAGCTGACTGCCACTGCCACTTCTTCCCAGGCGGCATGACTGCCCTGTGGCACATTCTTTGGGACCCTCGGGGGAACAGGGCATTCATCCTGACCCCCACCCCATCTAGGAGCCTCCCCATGTCTGCATCTCCAAATCTTGGGGCCGGTCGTCTCAGCGCCATGGCTGAAAGCTGAGTGGGGTTCGTTGTGCAAGTGCTATTTAAGTACTGCTCGACCTTGTTAGCGGGGTGAGGGGAGGGGTGGAGCGCACGGTCCTGGCGAATCGGCTGGCGAGCCTTCATTTGCAGCGTGAAGCCCGTGAGGCCTCATTAAGTGGACCAATTAACGTTGAATAACATTGCCGGCCTCGTCAGGCCGAGCGTCGGGAAGCTCGCGGCAGTTCCCGCTGGCTACCACACTGAGAAATTTTTCTGGAGAATCACGCCCATCGTCTCTGATCTAGAACTCAGGGCCATTAATTAATTTGAACATTGTATGGCCGCTTTAATTTAAGATGCACTTGTAATGTGTTATCAACCTGAACCCCACAATCCCTCTTCTCTTCCACATTTTTCAGCCTTCCTCATTCAATACTGTTTTTATCAAAATATACCAAGAATTCCATCCATCCCCTGATTGCCTATTTCACTAACTTACTGATAACTCCCTTTGCAGTTTCCTTTGTCCTCAGTTAGTCACTATGCTCCTTTTTCAATATTCTCTATAAATTTCAACATCATTCCTCTACGCCTACATCTTCATTATTATTTCATAATTACTGTTTCAAAACAGCTTTCTATGAAACCAGTAACCAAAGTGTCATAATCCGCTGCACAGGACTTACAGGCTGAGAATGATTATCTTTCCCATGTCCCTTGCGGAGTACGATCTCCCTCGTTAAGGGGGTGGGGGAACTCAATCTATGTTCTACATCCGTGTGGAGTTTGCACATTCTCCCCGTGTTGCGTGGGTTTCGCCCCCACAACCCAAAGATGTGCAGGTTAGGTGGATTGGCCACGTTAAATTGCACTTTAATTGGAAAAATAAATAATTGGGTACTCTAAATAAGATCGGCCAGTTTGGCACCAACCAGGAAGACCCGGTTGGGATCTACCGGAAGCTGTGTATTATAGCCTTGTAAATAAACCTACATGTTTTTGATACAAATCTGAGTGGACTATCCGTGACATCATTAAACTAAGCAAGTTACATCAGCCAATGTTTTAGTTTTTCCTTGAAGAGATTTTTGAACCTTCAATAAATTTCGTAAGTTTAAGGATGATGAAAGAAAATATCAAATCTAGACAGTCATTGCAAAACAATGTGCATTGGTGCATGGCTTCAGAAGTTGATTTATTAGAAAATGAAACTTCACACTATTTAAAAGAAATTAAAGGAAATTGACCACATCGATATTAGCCAATTAAAGCTGCATTCTGTTATATACGTGGGTCGAAATTATTATGTGTTGCATGTTCCCTTTAAGAGTTGAATCACCTGATAGTCTATGAAGTCATCGGCTACTTTGCGGGATTAGGGTCAGTCTATACTCACTTTGTTCATCAACAACCATTTGATTATTGGGTTCAACCCACGTGCTTCAGCATTTTCATTCTTTTTTTTTCTGAACCGGACTGGTTCCTCGTTTCCAGTTTGCCTTTTATCCTGCAAGTACAATACACAACAGGATAAAAGACAAACTGGAAACGAGGAACCAGTCAGGTTCAGAAAAAAAATATTTTCCAATGTGGAAAAGAAAATCAAAGCTGTTAATGATTGACCTTGAGGCAGATCAACAGTGGGTCAGCGATTGCACCTCACACATTGCATTTTGCACCTGGCATCGCTCTGGTAAGGTTGTTGGGCACAAAATTAAAAAGAAAAGGGTCCATACCTTAAAGTTAATCCGGCAACCCGAGGAGTTAAGGCTGCATAGCTCGCCACGTGCAATGGGGTAAGACACAGAGATCGAGAAAGAGAAATAAAATTCTGGCATCACAAGCTGCTACAATTGGCCTTATTCACCATTTACAAAATAGATCATCGATTTGAGAGAAGTTGCAAAGCATTCCAATATCACTGAAAAATGGGAGGAAAATCTCTTTGAGGCAGACTCAGAAAACTGGAAACCACATGCAGAGAGATTCCACTATTATGTCCTGGCCAATAACATTTCAGAAGATATTCAGGTCCCTATTTTTCATGGTACAATTGGAAGCAAATTGTTTAATTTACTCAGAAGTTTGGTTGAATCTGAGAAACACAGTGATAAGCCTTATCAAGAATTGACTAAAATATTAGAGGACCATTCTGCACCAAAGCCATTAATTATCGCAGAGAGGTTTTGATTTCACCAAAGGAATGAGCTAGAGGGGGGAAACAATACAGTTCATCGCAACCCTCAAGTGCCTTGCGGAGCTTTGCGAATTTGGTGACTCGCTAGATGATACCATTAGAGATCGCTTGGTTTGTGGGTTGAGAAATTAGGCCATTCAGAGAAGATTATTAACGGAACAAAATCTAAGTTTGAAAACAGCATTTGATATTGCCATTTCAATGGAGATTGATGCGAAAGAGACTTCTCAGCTCGGAGCAGGCAGGAAAATCCATAAACTGGCTGCCGATTAGAAAACGCTTACCCAGAAAGGTGTGTCACTGCTCTGGAAAAATGGCCTGATTACTGGAGCGAGAACATCCAATGCAAAAATCGTGGCAGAACTGGCCACACAGCAAGAGCTTCCAGAGTACAACAGTATCGCTAGAGAAGAATGTGCAAGAGAAAACACAGAAAAATTCTAAAATAAGAAAACAAATTCAACTAAGAAAATTCACAATGTGGAAGAAAGTAAGAATAACAACACTGAAAATAAAGCACATAGTTCTGGCGAGGAACTGAAATTGAATGTACTATCAGTGGAAGATGAATCACATTGATTTGGGTAGTTTCAAAATTTTATGGACAATCTGTAAAAATGGAGGTCATGGTGTCTCTTTAATTCCTGAGACCATCTATTTTTTAAAAAAATGTTTTTATTGGTTTTCCAATCATTTACAGTAACATTTGTTGTGGATAACACACAATAGTAAAGACAACGAAGAAAGAAAAATGAGAATCTACAAAATGGGTATACAAATGGAAATGAGGGGCAGACGGACCTTGAAGATGTACCTATGTACGTGAATGAGGGTCCCAGTTTTTGAGCCCCCTGGAGTTGGTTGTCATAGCCGTATTGTCTTATTTACGCCCCCTGCTGCCCCTGGTACTAGAATGTGACGGATGTGGGGTGGAGGGTGGGGGGGGCACAGTTTGGTTGGTGTCGGCCGGCATGCTCCTCGGGTGAATAGGCTGTGAAGCCTTCCTCTGATCCCAAAATGGCGTATTTTATTTTTTCTAATTTGAGAAACTCTACCAAGTCAGACTGCCAATCTGCGGCCTTGGGTGGCGCTGCCAATCGGCAGCCGAGTAGGAGTCTTCAGCGGGTGATAAGGGAGGCAAAGGCTAGGGCGTCTTTCCCTCACCACATAGAGACCTCTGGCTGCTCTGAAACCCCGAAGACCCTCACTAGCGGGCATGGCTCCACCCTCACACCCACCAGCAGAGGGCAGTAGAGCGGAGCTGCTGATTGGGTGTTGCAAGGGAAATTTGCATACCTCCATTGTGGTCACCCTAACTTGAAGGTGTACCTGAGCTAGAGACCCTAGCTGTTCAAATGAAGACACGCATCCAGCAGAGGGCAGTAGAGCGGAGCTGCTGATTGGCATTTGCAAGGGAAATTTGCATACCTCCGTTGTGGTCACCCTAACTTGAAGGTGGTTTGTGGAGGAGCTGTTGTCAAGTGACACTTAAACCCAAAACACTTCTTCAGTGTTTCCCTCCCTACCCCCTCCTCTAACCAAAAAAAAACAACCGCTGTAAAGATCAAGAGGAAGGCTCGAGGTCAGGTAGAAGTAGAAAGAAGTTGAACCGTGATGCCACAGCCTGCAGGTAAGGGATTAGCTGGTGGCTGGTAAGTAGTTTTTCTTTTCTTTTCCCTCAGGTGTTATCGTGCAGGGCGCAGAGGTTGCTGAGTGAGTGCTTGCTGAGAAGGGGAATTAATAACAGGTAAGCTCTTCCTTTCTGTTTTTTTATCTAGAGGGGATGACAGGGAAGGTAGTGCAATGTTACTCCTGCAGAATGTTTGAGGTGAGGAACGCTGACAGTGTCCCTGCTGATTTCATCTGTGGGAAGTGCACCCATCTCCAGCTCCTCAGAAACCGCGTTAGGGAACTGGAGCTGGATGAACTTCGGATCATTCGGGAGGCAGAGGTGGTCATAGATAGAAGCTTCAGGGATGTAGTTACTCCGAAGAATGAAGATAGATGGGTGACGGTGAGAGGGTCTGGGAGGAAGCAGTCAGTACAGGGATCTCCTGTGGTCATTCCCCTTAGTAACAAGTATACCGCTTTGGATACTGTTGGGGGGGGGGGAAACTACCAGGGGTAAGCCATGGGGTACAGGTCTCTGGCACAGAGTCTGTCCCTGTTGCTCAGAAGGGAAGGGGGGAGAGGAGAAGAGCATTAGTCATTGGAGACTCCATAGTTAGGGGGATAGATAGGAGATTCTGTGGGAACGAGAGAGACTCACGGTTGATGTGTTGCCTCCCAGGTGCCAGGGTGCATGATGTCTCGGATCGTGTTTTCGGGATCCTTAAGGGGGAGGGGGAGCAGCCCCAAGTCGTGGTCCACATAGGTACCAACGACATAGGTAGGAAAAGGGATAGGGATGTAAGGCAGGAATTCAGGAAGCTAGGGTGGAAACTTAGATCTAGGACAGAGTATTATCTCTGGGTTGTTACTCGTGCCACGTGATAGCGAGATGAGGAATAGGGAAAGAGAGGACTTGAATGCGTGGCTACAGGGATGGTGCAGGAGGGAGGGTTTCAGATTTCTGGATAATTGGGGCTCATTCTGGGGTCGGTGGGACCTCTACAAACGGGATGGTCTACACCTGGACCAGAGGGGGTACCAATATCCTGGGGGGGGGGGGGGGGGGGGGGGGGGGGGGGATTTGCTAATGCTCTTTGGGAGGGGTTTAAATCGTTCAGCAGGCTGTTGGGAACCTGAATTGTAGCTCCAGTATACAGGAGTTGAGAGTAGTGAGGTCATGAGTAAGGTTTCAAAGTTGCAGGAGTGTACCGGCAGGCAGGAAGGTGGTTTAAAGTGTGTCTTCTTCGGGACTTCCGGTTGCGGTGATGCACTGCTAAGCCGCACGTTCGGCACCTCCCGTTCCAACGGACTTTTGGGCTCTTATCGGGAGCCCAACGAATTTTTTGTCGACCTAACCCAGTGTGGGGTAACGAAGAAGGAGTCCCCCGGGTGTGTATGGAAAGGAGCGGCTGTAGTGGCCAGATTGCGAGGGATCCTTTGGAGCAGCGGCAGAGAAGAGAAGGGAGAAGCAAGATGGCGGCGGATGGAGCCCAGATGGTATGGGGCCCGGACCAGCAGGAGTTTCTCCGACGATGTGTGGAGGAGCTCAAGAAAGAGGTGCTGGCGCCGATGCTACTGGCAATCGAGGGACTGCAGGAAACACAAAAGGTCCAGGCGATGGAGCTCCGTGGAGTGAAGGCAAAGGCAGCCGAGAATGAAGATGCGATACAGGGCCTGGTGGTAAAAACGGAGACACATGATGGACTCTGTCCAACAGGTATGAGGCACTTGCTCCCTGTGTGGATGGCGAACAGGGCTGCAGGAAGGATGAGTCAGCTGACCAAGGCACCATGGTTCAGCAGGCCATTCAAGGGGAGGGAGTAAATAGGCAAGTTGTAGTTGTAGGGGATTCTATTATCAGGGGGATAGATAGTATCCTTTGTGAGCAGGATAAAGAGTCCCGCATGGTATGTTGCCTGCCCGGTGCTAGGGTGCGGGACATCTCTGACCGGCTTGAAAGGATACTGGAGAGGGAGGGGGAGGATCCAGTTGTTGTGGTCCATGTCGGTACCAACAACATAGGCAAGTCTAGGAAAGAGGACCTGTTTAGAGATTATAAAGAGCTAGGATTCAAATTAAAAAACAGGTCCTCAAGGGTCATAATCTCCGGATTACTGCCCGAGCCACGTGCAAATTGGCACAGGGAGGCAAGAATAAGGGAAGTTAACACGTGGCTGAAAGAGTGGTGTGGGAAAGAGGGGTTCCTTTTCATGGGACACTGGCATCAGTTTTGGGACAGGGGGGACCTATACCGTTGGGATGGTCTCCACCTGAACTGAGCAGGGACCAGTGTTCTGGCGAAAAGAATAAATAGGGTGGTCAATAGGATTTTAAACTAAAGATTGGGGGGGGGAAGGGAAAGTCAGGGAACCAAGAGGTGAAGTAATCAGTGGGAAGCGTAGCTGCTTAGGAATACAAAAAAAGCACGAAAAGACAAAACTCAGGAGAGGTTACGATAGTCCCCATCCCACAAAATATGACAGTGTATGGAAAGGCTCAGTAAACCAAGGTCCACCACACTAAGAAAACAAAAAGGGACGGTCAATAGAGAATTAAAGGTGCTATATTTAAATGCGCGCAGTGTACGGAACAAGGTAGATGAGCTTGTGGCCCAGATTGTGACTGGCAGGTATGATGTGGTAGGCATCACAGAGACATGGTTGCAGGGGGTTCAGGACTGGCATTTAAACATCCAGGGATTCACAACCTATCGAAAAGACAGGGAGGTGGGCAGAGGGGGCGGGATTGCCTTGTTAATTAGGAATGAAATTAAATCAATAGCACTAAATGACATAGGGTCAGGTGATGTGGAGTCTGTGTGGGTAGAGTTGAGGAACCACAAAGGCAAAAAACCATAATGGGAGTTATGTACAGGCCTCCTAACAGTGGTCAGGACCAGGGGCACAAAATGCACCACGAAATAAAAAGTGCATGTCATAAAGGCAAGGTCACAGCGATCATGGGGGACTTCAATATGCAGGTGGACTGGGTAAATAATGCTGCCAGTGGACCCAAAGAAAGGGAATTCATTGAATGTTTACAGGAGGGCTTTTTGGAACAGCTTGTGATGGAGCCCACGAGGGAACAGGCCATTCTGGACTTAGTGTTATGTAATGAGCCAGACTTGATTAAAGATCTTAAAGCAAGGGAGCACTTAGGAGGCAGTGATCATAATATGGTAGAATTCAATCTCCAATTTGAAAGAAAGAAGGTAGAATCAGATGTAAAGGTGGTACAGTTAAATAAAGGTAACTACAGGGGCATGAGGGAGGAACTGACGAAAATCGACTGGGAGCAGAGCCTAGTGGGAAAGACAGTAGAACAGCAATGGCAGGAGTTTCTGGAGTAATTGAGGACACAGTGCAGAGGTTCATCCCAAAGAAAAGAAAGGTTATCAGAGGGGGGATTAGGCAGCCATGGCTGACAAAGGAAGTGAGGGAATGCATCAAAGCAAAAGAGAAAGCTATAATGTGGCAAAGAGTAGTGGGAAGTCAGAAGATTGGGAAGGCTACAAAAACAAACAGAGGATAACAAAGAGAGAAATAAGGAAAGAGAGGATCAAATATGAAGGTAGGCTAGCCAGTAACATTAGGAATGATAGTAAAAGTTTCTTTAAATACATTAAAAACAAACAGGAGGCAAAAGTTGACATTGGGCCGCTCCAAAATGACGCTGGTAATTTTGTGATGGGAGACAAGGAAATAGCTGAGGAACTAAATAAGTACTTTGCGTCAGTCTTCACAGTAGAAGACATGAGTAATATCCCACCAATTCCGGAGAGGCAGGGGGCAGAGTTGAATATGGTAGCCATCACAAAGGAGAAAGTGCTAGAGAAACTAAGAGGTCTAAAAATTGATAAATCTCCGGGCCCAGATGGACTACATCCTAGAGTTCTAAAGGAGATAGCTGAAGAAATAGTGGAGGCGTTAGTTATGATCTTTCAAAAGTCACTGGAGTCCGGGAAAGTCCCAGAGGATTGGAAAATCGCTGTTGTAACCCCCCTTTTCAAGAAGGGAACAAGGAAAAAGATGGAAAATTATAGGCCAATTAGCCTAACCTCGGTTGTTGGCAAGATTCTAGAATCCATTGTTAAGGATGAGATTTCTAAATTCTTGGAAGTGCAGGGTCAGATTAGGACAAGTCAGCATGGATTTAGTAAGGGGAGGTCGTGCCTGACAAACCTGTTAGAGTTCTTTGAAGAGATAACAAATAGGTTAGACCAAGGAGAGCCAATGGATGTTATCTATCTTGACTTCCAAAAGGCCTTTGATAAGGTGCCTCACGGGAGACTGCTGAGTAAAATAAGGGCCCATGGTATTCGAGGCAAGGTACTAACATGGATTGACGATTGGCTGTCAGGCAGAAGGCAGAGAGTTGGGATAAAAGGTTCTTTTTCGGAATGGCAACCGGTGACGAGTGGTGTCCCGCAGGGTTCAATGTTGGGGCCACAGCTGTTCTCTTTATATATTAACGATCTAGATGACGGGACTGGGGGCATTCTGGCTAAGTTTGCCGATGATACAAAGATAGGTGGAGGGGCAGGTAGTATGGAGGAGGTGGGGAGGCTGCAGAAAGATTTAGACAGTTTAGGAGAGTGGTCCAAGAAATGGCTGATGAAATTCAACGTGGGCAAGTGCGAGGTCTTGCACTTTGGAAAAAAGAATAGAGGCATGGACTATTTTCTAAACGGTGACAAAATTCATAATGCTGAAGTGCAAAGGGACTTGGGAGTCCTAGTCCAGGATTCTCTAAAGGTAAACTTGCAGGTTGAGTCCGTAATTAAGAAAGCAAATGCAATGTTGTCATTTATCTCAAGAGGCTTGGAATATAAAAGCAGGGATGTACTTCTGAAGCTTTATAAAGCATTAGTTAGGCCCCATTTAGAATACGTTGAGCTATTCTGGGCCCCACACCTCAGGAAGGACATACTGGCACTGGAGCGGGTCCAGCGGAGATTCACACGGATGATCCCAGGAATGGTAGGCCTAACATACGATGAACGTCTGAGGATCCTGGGATTATATTCATTGGAGTTTAGGAGGTTGAGGGGAGATCTAATAGAAACTTACAAGATAATGAATGGCTTAGATAGGGTGGATGTAGGGAAGTTGTTTCCATTAGCAGGGGAGACTAGGACCCGGGGGCACAGCCTTAGAATAAAAGGGAGTCACTTTAGAACAGAGATGAGGAGAAATTTCTTCAGCCAGAGAGTGGTGGGTCTGTGGAATTCATTGCCACAGAGGGCGGTGGAGGCCGGGACGTTGAGTGTCTTTAAGACAGAAGTTGATAAATTCTTGATTTCTCGAGGAATTAAGGGCTATGGAGAGAGAGCGGGTAAATGGAGTTGAAATCAGCCATGATTGAATGGCGGAGTGGACTCGATGGGCCGAATGGCCTTACTTCCGCTCCTATGTCTTATGGTCTTATGAGGCACTACACAAGAGGTGCATAGAAAGGCTGGAACCCCTGGAGAACAGCTCGAGGAGGAAAAACCTACGGATTCTAGGTCTCCCCGAAGGAGCAGAGGGAGCTGATGTTGGGGCTTATGTGAGCATGATGCTCCACACACTAATGGGAGCTGAGGCCCCAATGGGCCCCCTGGAAGTGGAGGGAGCGTACCGGGTCCTCGTGAGAAGACCAAAGGCAGGTGAAACACCAAGAGCAATAGTGGTGACGTTCCATCGCTACAGGGACAGAGAGATGGTCCTGAGCTGGGCCAAGAAGGCATGGAGTAGCAAATGGGAGAATGCGGTGATGCGTGTGTATCAGGACTGGAGTGCGGAGGTGGTGAGAAGGAGGGCAAGCTTTAACCGGGCCAAGGCGGTGCTCCATAGGAAGAAAATTAAATTTGGGATGCTGCAGCCGGCGCGACTGTGGGTCACGCATCAGGGCAAGCACCACTACTTTGAGACAGCGGAGGAGGCATGGACATTCATCCAAGAGGAGAAACTGGACTAGATTTGAGAGTTTGATGTTTGGAGAGAAGCAGCAAGGTGGTGGTACAGAAATGTAAAGTGGGGAAAGGGGAGGGCTATTGTACAGCAATGTTGGACGGGGAATTTTTCTCGAAGAAAATGTGACACGAAGAAATGTGGGCGCCGGTGGGAAAAGGGACAGGGAAGGGGAATGAGGGAACTGCGCCATAGGGGGCGGGGCCGAGAGGAAAGCGCGGGTATTTTCCCGTGCTATGGAAATTATCACGGGAAAACGGGCGCAGGAAGGAAGGGAGCCCCACACGCAGGGAGATCAAAGAGTGAACGGGGGAAGCAGAGGTCAGCCAGAGCCCTTCGGCCCACGATGTTGCACCGAAACAAAAGCCATCTAACCTACACTAGCTGACTTCCGGAAGCAATATGAGGGGAGTAATCAAGCTAGAGGGGGATCTAGCGGGGGGGGGGGGGGGATTAACTGGGTTGCTGCTGCGGAGTGCAAGGGGGAGCTGGTAAGAGATGAGGTGACCGGGGCGGGAAGGCGCTGCCTGGGGGACAGACAGGTGCGCGGGACCTGGATGAGGAGATGGCCTAAAAAAGGGGATGGCTAGTCGACGAGGGGGGGGGGGGGGGGGGGGAATGGCCCCCAATCCGGCTGATGTGAGAGGCTTAAATGGGCCGATTAAGAGGGCACGGGTGTTTGCGCACTTAAAGAGACTGAAGGCGGACGTAGTCATGCTCCAGGAGACGCACCTGAAGGTGGCGGATCAGGTTAGACTAAGAAAAGGATGGGTGGGACAGGTATTCCACTCCGGGTTGGACGCGAAAAACAGAGGGGTGGCAATATTGGTGGGGAAACGTGTATCATTCGAGGCTAAGAACATAGTGGTGGACAGTGGGGACAGATATGTGATGGCGAGTGGCAGACTGCAGGGCGAGGCGGTTGTGCTGGTGAATGTATATGCCCCGAATTGGGATGACGTGGGATTCATGAAACGAATGCTGGGACGTATCCTGGACCTGGAGGTGGGAAATTTGATAATGGGGGGGGGGATTTTAACACATAGAACAATACAGCGCAGTACAGGCCCTTCGGCCCACGATGTTGCACCGAAACAAAAGCCATCTAACCTACACTATGCCATTATCATCCATATGTTTATCCAATAAACTTTTAAATGCCCTCAATGTTGGCGAGTTCACTACTGTAGCAGGTAGGGCATTCCACGGCCTCACCACTCTTTGCGTAAAGAACCTACCTCTGACCTCTGTCCTATATCTATTACCCCTCAGTTTAAAGTTATGTCCCCTCGTGCCAGCCATTTCCATCCGCGGGAGAAGGCTCTCACTGTCCACCCTATCTAACCCCCTGATCATTTTGTATGCCTCTATTAAGTCTCCTCTTAACCTTCTTCTCTCCAACGAAAACAACCTCAAGTCCATCAGCCTTTCCTCATAAGATTTTCCCTCCATACCAGGCAACGTCCTGGTAAATCTCCTCTGCACCCGCTCCAAAGCCTCCACGTCCTTCCTATAATGCGGTGAGCAGAACTGTACGCAATACTCCAAATGCGGCCGTACCAGAGTTCTGTACAGCTGCAACATGACCTCCTGACTCCGGAACTTAATCCCTCTACCAATAAAGGCCAACACTCCATAGGCCTTCTTCACAACCCTATCAACCTGGGTGGCAACTTTCAGGGATCTATGTACATGGACACCTTGATCCCTCTGCTCATCCACACTTTCAAGAACTTTACCATTAGCCAAATATTCCGCATTCCTGTTATTCCTTCCAAAGTGAATCATCTCACACTTCTCTACATTAAACTCCATTTGCTACCTTTCAGCCCAGCTCTGCAGCTTATCTATATCCCTCTGTAACCTGCTACATCCTTCCACACTATCGACAACACCACCGACTTTAGTATCGTCTGCAAATTTACTCACCCACCCTTCTGCGCCTTCCTCTAGGTCATTGATAAAAATGACAAACAGCAACGGCCCCAGAACAGATCCTTGTGGTACTCCACTTGTGACTGTACTCCATTCTGAACATTTCCCATCAACCACCACCCTCTGTCTTCTTTCAGCTAGCCAATTTCTGATCCACATCTCTAAATCACCCTCAATCCCCAGCCACCGTATTTTCTGCAATAGCCTACCGTGGGGAACCTTATCAAACGCTTTGCTGAAATCCATATACACCACATCAACTGCTCTACCCTCATCTACCTGTTCAGTCACCTTCTCAAAGAACTCACTAAGGTTTGTGAGGCATGACCTACCCTTCACAAAGCCATGCTGACTATCCCTGATCATATTATTCCTATCTAGATGATTATAAATCTTGTCTCTTATAATCCCCTCCAAGACTTTACCCACTACAGACGTGAGGCTCACCGGTCTATAGTTGCCGGGGTTGTCTCTGCTCCCCTTTTTGAACAAAGGGACCACATTTGCTGTCCTCCAGTCCTCTGGCCCTATTCCTGTAGCCAATGATGACATAAAAATCAAAGCCAAAGGTCCAGCAATCTCTTCCCTGGCCTCCCATCAGGAGGATCCAGGGCTAGACCGGTCCAGATCCAGGACCGGGAGAAGGCCGGCAGCGGCCAAGGTGCTTAAGGGATTTATGGAACAAATGGGGGGGGGGGGGGGGGGAGTGGATCCGTGGAGATTCGCCAGGCCGATGGCTAAAGAGTTCTCTTTCTTCTCCCACGTACACAAGGTATACTCCCGGATAGACTTTTTCGTTTTGGGAAGGGCGCTGATCCCGAAAGTGGCAGGAACGGAGTACTCGGCCATAGCCGTTTCAGACCACGCCCCGCATTGGGTGGATCTGGAACTAGGAGAGGAAAGGGAGCAGCGGCCACTCTGGCGACTAGATATGGGACTACTGGCGGACGAGGGGGTCTGCGGAAGGGTGAGGGGGTGTATTGAGCAATACCTGGAGGTCAACGACGATGGGGAGGTTCAGGTGGGGGTAGTATGGGAAGCGCTGAAGGCGGTGGTTAGAGGAGAGCTGATCTCCATCAGAGCCCACAAGGGGAAACAAGAGGGCAAAGAAAGAGAGCGATTAGTGGGGGAAATTTTGAGGGTGGATAAAAAATATGCGGAGGCCCCAGACGAAGGGCTATACAGAGAAAGACGAAGTCTGCAGACGGAGTTTGACCTGCTGACCACGAGAAAGGCAGAGGCACAGTGGAGGAAGGCACAGGGGATGCAATATGAGCATGGGGAAAAGGCGAGCCGGCAGTTAGCCCACCAACTTCGGAAGAGGATGGCGGCGAGAGAGATCGGGGGAGTTAGGGACGAAACGGGAAATATGGAGCAGAGAGCAGGGAAAGTGAATGAGGTGTTCAAGACCCTTTATGAGAGGCTATATAAGTCCCAACCCCCGGGGGGAAAAGAAGGAATGCTACACTTTCTGGACCAGCTAAGGTTCCCGAAGGTGAAGGGGCAGGAGGTGGCAGGTCTGGGGGCGCCAATCGAGGTGGATGAGGTGATTAAAGGACTGGGGAACATGCAGGCAGGGAAGGCCCCGGGACCAGACGGGTTTCTGGTGGAATTCTACAGTAAGTATACGGATCTGTTGGCCCCGCTTTTGGCGAGAACCTTTAATGAGGCTAAGGAAAGGGGGATGCTACCCCCGACAATGTCGGAGGTGACGATATCGCTAATCCTGAAACGAGATAAAGACCCGCTGCAATGCGGGTCATACAGGCCTATCTCACTCCTAAATGTAGATGCCAAACCGCTGGCCAAAGTGATGGCGACAAGGATAGAGGATTGTGTCCCAGGGGTGATGCATGACGATCAGGCAGGGTTTGTAAAGGGGAGACAACTGAATGTTAATGTACGAAGGTTGCTGGGGGTGATGATGACGCCCCCACAAGAGGGGGAGGCAGAGATAGTGGCGGCGATGGATGCAGAGAAGGCATTTGATAGGGTGGAGTGGGACTATCTGTGGGAGGTGCTGAAGAGGTTTGGGTTCGGTGAGGGGTTTATTAGATGGGTCAGACTCTTATATGGGGCCCCGATGGCAAGCGTAGTCACAAACCGGCAAAGATCGGGGTATTTTCGGCTACATAGGGGTACAAGACAAGGGTGTCCCCTGTCCCCGTTACTGTTCGCGTTGGCAATTGAACCACTGGCCATAGCGCTAACGGATTCTAAGAAGTGGAGGGGGGTGCTTAGAGGGGGAGAGGAACATAGAGTTTGTAGCTCTACGCAGATGATCTACTGCTATACGTTGCGGACCCGGTAGAGGGGATGCCAGAGGTAATGCAGATACTTAGGGAGTTTGGAGAGTTCTCGGGATACGAACGAAATATGGGGAAGAGCAAGCTTTTTGTAATGCACCCCGGGGAACAGGGTAGGGGGATAGATGCTCTGCCGCTGAGGAGTGTGGTAAGGAACTTCTGATACCTGGGGATCCAGGTGGCCAGGAACTGGGGAACCCTGCAAAGACTTAACCTGATGCGACTGGTGGAGCAGATGGAGGAGGACTATAAGAGGTGGGATATGGTGCCGCTGTCGCTGGCGGGCAGAGTGCAGGCAGTTAAAATGGCGGTCCTCCCGAGGTTTCTTTTCGTGTTTCAGTGCCTCCCCATTCTGATCACAAAGGCCTTTTTTAAAAAAAATAGATAGCAGCATTACGAGCTTTGTGTGGGCAGGAAAGACCCCGAGAGTAAAGAGGGGGTTCCTGCAGCGCAGTAGGGACAGAGGGGGACTGGCGCTGCCGAGTTTGAGCGACTCCTATTGGGCCGCCAATGTGTCGATGGTCTGTAAGTGGATGAGGGAGGAAGAGGGAGCAGCGTGGAAGAAGCTGGAGATGGCGTCCTGTAAGGGAACGAGCCTAAAAGCGCTGGTGACGGCGCCGCTGCCATTCTCCAAGAAAAGGTACACCACAAACCCAGTGGTGGTGGCAACCTTGAGGATCTGGGGGCAGTGGAGGCGACACAGGGGAGTGACGGGTGCCTCGGTGTGGTCCCCGATAAGGAATAACCACAGGTTTGTTCCAGGGAGGATGGATGGGGGGTTCCAGTGTTTTTTTTTTTAAATAATATTTTATTGAAAATTTTTGGTCAACCAACACAGTACATTGTGCATCCTTTACACAACATTATAACAATACAGATAATAATGACCTTTTTTATTTAAACAAGAACAAAAGAAAACAACAACAAATAAATAAATATTAAATAACAAAAATAAAAACTAGCCCTAATTGGCAACTGCCTTGTCTCAGGCCACACCCCCCCCCCCCCCCCCACCCCCCACCCCCCAAGTTCTGGGCTGCTGCTGCTGCCTTCTTTGTTCTCCCCTATCTATCTTTCCGCAAGATATTCGACGAACGGTTGCCACCGCCTTGTAAACCCTTGAGCCGACCCCCTTAGGACGAACTTAATCCGCTCTAACTTTATGAACCCCGCCATATCATTTATCCAGGTCTCCACCCCCGGGGGCTTGGCTTCTTTCCACATTAGCAATATTCTGCGCCGGGCTACTAGGGACGCAAAGGCCAAAACATCGGCCTCTTTCGCCTCCTGCACTCCCGGCTCTTGTGCAACCCCAAATATAGCCAACCCCCAGCTTGGTTCGACCCGGACTCCTACTACTTTCGAAAGCACCTTTGTCACCCCCATCCAAAACCCCTGTAGTGCCGGGCATGACCAAAACATATGGGTATGATTCGCTGGGCTTCTCGAGCACCTCGCACACCTATCCTCCACCCCAAAAAATTTACTGAGCCGTGTTCCAGTCATATGTGCCCTGTGTAATACCTTAAACTGAATCAGGCTTAGCCTGGCGCACGAGGACGACGAGTTTACCCTGTTTAGGGCATCTGCCCACATCCCCTCCTCAATCTCCTCCCCTAGCTCTTCTTCCCATTTCCCTTTTAGTTCGTCCATCATAGTCTCCCCTTCGTCTCTCATTTCCCTATATATATCCGACACCTTACCGTCCCCCACCCATTTCTTTGAGATGACTCTGTCCTGCACCTCTTGTGTCGGGAGCTGCGGGAATTCCCTCACCTGCTGCCTCGCAAAAGCCCTCAATTGCATGTACCTGAATGCATTCCCTTGGGGCAACCCATATTTCTCGGTCAGCGCTCCCAGACTCGCAAACTTCCCATCCACAAATAGATCTTTCAATTGCGTTATACCTGCTCTTTGCCACATTCCATATCCCCCATCCATTCCCCCCGGGGCAAACCTATGGTTGTTTCTTATCGGGGACCCCCCCAGTGCTCCGGTCTTTCCCCTATGTCGTCTCCACTGTCCCCAAATCTTCAGTGTAGCTACCACCACCGGACTCGTGGTATAGTTCCTTGGTGAGAACGGCAATGGGGCTGTCACCATAGCCTGCAGGCTGGTCCCCCTACAGGACGCCCTCTCTAATCTCTTCCACGCCGCTCCTTCCTCCTCTCCCATCCACTTACTCACCATTGAAATATTAGCGGCCCAATAATACTCACTTAGGCTCGGTAGTGCCAGCCCCCCCCTATCCCTACTACGCTGTAAGAATCCCTTCCTCACTCTCGGAGTCTTCCCGGCCCAAACAAAACCCATAATACTCTTTTCTATCCTTTTGAAAAAAGCCTTCGTGATCACCACCGGGAGACACTGAAACACAAAAAGGAATCTCGGGAGGACCACCATCTTAACTGCCTGCACCCTCCCTGCCATTGACAATGCTACCATGTCCCATCTCTTGAAATCTTCCTCCATCTGTTCCACCAACCGCGTCAAATTTAGCCTGTGCAATGTGCCCCAATTCTTAGCTATCTGGATCCCCAGGTAACGAAAGTCTCTTGTTACCTTCCTCAACGGTAGGTCTTCTATTTCTCTACTCTGCTCCCCTGGATGCACCACAAACAGCTCACTCTTTCCCATGTTCAATTTATACCCTGAAAAATCCCCAAACTCCCCAAGTATCCGCATTATTTCTGGCATCCCCTCCGCTGGATCCGCCACATATAGTAGCAGATCATCCGCATATAAAGATACCCGGTGTTCTTCTCCTCCCCTAAGTATTCCCCTCCATCCCTTGGAACCTCTCAGCGCTATCGCCAGGGGCTCAATCGCCAGTGCAAACAGTAATGGGGACAGAGGACATCCCTGCCTTGTCCCTCTGTGGAGCCGAAAATATGCCGATCCCCATCCATTCGTGACCACACTCGCCACTGGGGCCCTATACAACAGCTGCACCCATCTAACATACCCCTCTCCGAACCCAAATCTCCTCAACACCTCCCACAGATAATCCCACTCCACTCTATCAAATGCTTTCTCGGCATCCATCGCCACTACTATCTCCGTTTCACCCTCTGGTGGGGCCATCATCATTACGCCTAACAACCTCCGTATGTTCGTGTTCAGCTGTCTCCCCTTCACAAACCCAGTTTGGTCCTCATGAACCACCCCCGGGACACATTCCTCTATTCTCATTGCCATTACCTTGGCCAAGACCTTGGCATCTACATTGAGGAGGGAGATTGGTCTGTAGGACCCGCATTGTAGCGGATCCTTTTCCTTCTTTAAAAGAAGCGATATCGTTGCTTCTGACATAGTCGGGGGCAGTTGTCCCCTTTCCTTTGCCTCGTTGAAGGTCCTCGTCAGTAGCGGGGCGAGCAAGTCCAAATATTTTCTGTAAAATTCAACTGGGAATCCGTCCGGTCCCGGGGCCTTTCCCGTCTGCATGTTCCTAATTCCTTTCACCACTTCTTCTACCGTGATCTGTGCTCCCAATCCCATCCTTTCCTGCTCTTCCACCTTGGGAATTTCCAGCCGATCCAAAAACTCCATCATTCTCTCCCTCCCATCCGGGGGTTGAGCTTCATACAATTTTTTATAAAATGTCTTGAACACATCATTCACTCTCTCCGCTCCCCGCTCCGTCTCTCCATCTTCGTCTCTCACCCCCCCTATTTCCCTCGCTGCTCCCCTTTTCCTCAATTGGTGTGCCAGCAATCTGCTCGCCTTCTCTCCATATTCATACTGTACACCCTGCGCCTTCCTCCATTGTGCCTCTGCAGTGCCTGTGGTCAGCAAGTCAAATTCCACATGCAGCCTTTGCCTTTCCCTATACAGTCCCTCCTCCGGTGCTTCCGCATACTGTCTGTCCACCCTCAAAAGTTCTTGCAACAACCGCTCCCGTTCCTTACTCTCCTGCTTCCCTTTATGTGTCCTTATTGATATCAGCTCCCCCCTAACCACCGCCTTCAACGCCTCCCAGACCACTCCCACCTGAACCTCCCCATTGTCATTGAGTTCCAAGTACTTTTCAATGCATCCCCTCACCCTTAAGCACACCCCCTCATCCGCCATTAGTCCCATATCCATTCTCCAGGGTGGACGCCCTCTTGTTTCCTCCCCTATCTCCAAGTCTACCCAGTGTGGGGCATGATCCGAAATGGCTATAGCCGTATATTCCGTTCCCCTCACCCTCGGGATCAATGCCCTACCCAACACAAAAAAGTCTATGCGTGAATAGACTTTATGGACATAGGAGAAAAACGAGAACTCCTTACTCCTAGGTCTACTGAATCTCCACGGGTCCACCCCTCCCATCTGCTCCATAAAATCCTTAAGCACCTTGGCTGCTGCCGGCCTCCTACCAGTCCTGGACTTCGACCTATCCAGCCTTGGTTCCAACACCGTGTTAAAGTCTCCCCCCATTATCAGCTTTCCGGTCTCTAGGTCTGGGATGCGTCCTAGCATTCGCCTCATAAAATTGGCATCGTCCCAATTCGGGGCATACACGTTTACCAACACCACCATCTCTCCCTGTAATTTGCCACTCACCATCACGTATCTGCCCCCGTTATCCGCCACTATAGTCTTTGCCTCGAACATTACCCGCTTCCCCACTAATATAGCCACCCCCCTGTTTTTCGCATCCAGCCCCGAATGGAACACCTGCCCTACCCATCCTTTGCGCAACCTAACCTGATCTATCAGTTTCAGGTGCGTTTCCTGTAACATGACCACATCTGCTTTAAGTTTCTTAAGGTGTGCGAGTACTCGTGCCCTCTTTATCGGCCCGTTAAGCCCCCTCACGTTCCACGTGATCAGCCGAGTTGGGGGGCTTCCCACCCCCCCCCCCTTGCCGGTTAGCCATCATCTTTTTCCAGCTTCTCGCCCAGTTCCCACGCGGCTGTATTTCTCCCAGACGGTGCCCCCCCGCCCATCCTTTCCCGCACCCACTCCCCCCTTTCCCCAGCAGCAGCAACCCAGTAATTCCCCCCTCCCCCCCCCCCCCCGCTAGACCCCCCGCTAGCGTAATTACTCCCCCCATGTTGCTCCCAGAAGTCAGCAAACTCTGGCTGACCTCGGCTTCCCCCCGTGATCACGGCTCGCCCCGTGCGGTGCCCCCTCCTTCCTGCTTCTCTATTCCCGCCATAATTATCATAGCGCGGGAACCAAGCCCGCGCCTCTCCCTCGGCCCCGCCTCCCATGGCCAACGCCCCATCTCCTGTCCCTCCCCCCCTCCCCCCATCACCACCTGTGGGAGAAAGAAAAGTTACCATACGGCAGGATTAATCATACAATCCCTCTTCGCCCCCTCCCCCCCCACTCGTCCCACCACTTTGTCCAAACGTTCATTTTCGTAGTCCAATCATTCCAATTTTTCTTCTACAATAAAAGTCCACGCTTCATCCGCCGTCTCAAAGTAGTGGTGCCTCCCTTGATATGTGACCCACAGTCTTGCCGGTTGCAGCATTCCAAACTTTATCTTTTTTTTGTGAAGTACCGCTTTGGCCCGATTAAAGCTCGCCCTCCTTCTCGCCACCTCCGCACTCCAATCTTGATAGACGCGGATCACCGCGTTCTCCCATTTACTACACCGAGTTTTCTTCGCCCATCTAAGGACCATTTCTCTATCCTTAAAACGGAGAAATCTCACCACTATGGCTCTGGGAGCTTCTCCTGCTCTCGGTCCTCGCACCATAACTCGGTATGCTCCCTCCACCTCCAACGGACCCGTCGGGGCCTCCACTCCCATTAACGAGTGCAGCATCGTGCTCACATATGCCCCGACGTCCGCCCCCTCCACACCTTCAGGAAGGCCAAGAATCCTCAAGTTGTTCCTCCTTGCGTTATTTTCCAGTGCCTCCAACCTCTCCACAGATCGTTTCTGGTGTGCCTCCTGTATCTCCGACTTCACCACCAGGCCCTGTATGTCGTTTTCATTCTCTGCTGCTTTCGCCTTCACGACCCGAAGCTCCTGCTCCTGGGTCTTTTGTTCCTCTTTCAGCCCTTCAATCGCCTGTAATATCGGGGCCAACAACTCTTTCTTCATTTCCTTTTTTATCTCCTCTACGCAGCGTTTCAAAAACTCTTGTTGTTCAGGGCCCCATATGAAACTGCCACCTTCCGACGCCATCTTGGTTTCTGCTTGCCTTCCTTGCCGTTGTTCCAAAGGATCCGCTGCAATCTGGCCACTTTCCTCTCCTTTTTCCATCCGTGTCCAGGGGGAACACCCTTCTGGTTTACCGCACGGTGTTTTCAGCCGTTAAAAT